>NW_026988592.1:0-409708 GCF_030222135.1 Aotus nancymaae
TGCCGGTAATGGGCTGAAAACGCCTGTTTTGGGACTCTGCAGAGAAAGTGTTTGCAGACTGCTGAATCCACACACGGGTTTAACTCTGGAAGTTGAGTGCACACATTGACAACCGTTCTGTTACATAGCTGCGTTTTGGATTTAGAAGCAGATATTTCCCTGTGCTTACTGCTGTTTCTTCCATATGCCGGTAATGGGCTGAAAACGCCTGTTTTGGGACTCTGCAGAGAAAGTCTCTGCAGACTGCTGAATCCACACACGGGTTTAACTCTGGAAGTTGAGTGCACACATTGACAACCGTTCTGTTAGATAGCTGCGTTTTGGATTTAGAAGCAGATATTTCCCTGTGCTTACTGCTGTTTCTTCCATATGCTGGTAATGGGCTGAAAACGCCTGTTTTGGGACTCTGCAGAGAAAGTCTCTGCAGACTGCTGAATCCACACACGGGTTTAACTCTGGAAGTTGAGTGCACACATTGACAACCGTTCTGTTAGATAGCTGCGTTTTGGATTTAGAAGCAGATATTTCCCTGTGCTTACTGCTGTTTCTTCCATATGCCGGTAATGGGCTGAAAACGCCTTTTTTGGGACTCTGCAGAGAAAGTCTCTGCAGACTGCTGAATCCACACACGGGTTTAACTCTGGAAGTTGAGTGGACACATTGACAGCCGTTCTGTTAGATAGCTGCGTTTTGGATTTAGAAGCAGATATTTCCCTGTGCTTACTGCTGTTTCTTCCATATGCCGGTAATGGGCTGAAAACGCCTGTTTTGGGACTCTGCAGAGAAAGTCTCTGCAGACTGCTGAATCCACACACGGGTTTAACTCTGGAAGTTGAGTGCACACATTGACAACCGTTCTGTTAGATAGCTGCGTTTTGGATTTAGAAGCAGATATTTCCCTGTGCTTACTGCTGTTTCTTCCATATGCCGGTAATGGGCTGAAAACGCCTGTTTTGGGACTCTGCAGAGAAAGTCTCTGCAGACTGCTGAATCCACACACGGGTTTAACTCTGGAAGTTGAGTGCACACATTGACAACCGTTCTGTTAGATAGCTGCGTTTTGGATTTAGAAGCAGATATTTCCCTGTGCTTACTGCTGTTTCTTCCATATGCCGGTAATGGGCTGAAAACGCCTGTTTTGGGACTCTGCAGAGAAAGTCTCTGCAGACTGCTGAATCCACACACGGGTTTAACTCTGCAAGTTGAGTGCGCACATTGACAACCGTTCTGTTAGATAGCTGCGTTTTGGATTTAGAAGCAGATATTTCCCTGTGCTTACTGCTATTTCTTCCATATGCCGGTAATGGGCTGAAAACGCCTGTTTGGGACTCTGCAGAGAAAGTCTCTGCAGACTGCTGAATCCACACACGGGTTTAACTCTGGAAGTTGAGTGCACACATTGACAACCGTTCTGTTAGATAGCTGCGTTTTGGATTTAGAAGCAGATATTTCCCTGTGCTTACTGCTGTTTCTTCCATATGCCGGTAATGGGCTGAAAACGCCTGTTTTGGGACTCTGCAGAGAAAGTGTTTGCAGACTGCTGAATCCACACACGGGTTTAACTCTGGAAGTTGAGTGCACACATTGACAACCGTTCTGTTAGATAGCTGCGTTTTGGATTTAGAAGCAGATATTTCCCTGTGCTTACTGCTGTTTCTTCCCTATGCCGGTAATGGGCTGAAAACGCCTGTTTTGGGACTCTGCAGAGAAAGTCTCTGCAGACTGCTGAATCCACACACGGGTTTAACTCTGGAAGTTGAGTGACACATTGACAACCGTTCTGTTAGATAGCTGCGTTTTGGATTTAGAAGCAGATATTTCCCTGTGCTTACTGCTGTTTCTTCCATATGCCGGTAATGGGCTGAAAACACCTGTTTTGGGACTCTGCAGAGAAAGTCTCTGCAGACTGCTGAATCCACACACGGGTTTAACTCTGGAAGTTGAGTGTACACATTGACAACCGTTCTGTTAGATAGCTGCGTTTTGGATTTAGAAGCAGATATTTCCTGTGCTTACTGCTGTTTCTTCCATATGCCGGTAATGGGCTGAAAACGCCTGTTTTGGGACTCTGCAGAAAAAGTGTTTGCAGACTGCTGAATCCACACACGGGTTTAACTCTGGAAGTTGAGTGCACACATTGACAACCGTTCTGTTAGATAGCTGCGTTTTGGATTTAGAAGCAGATATTTCCCTGTGCTTACTGCTGTTTCTTCCATATGCCGGTAATGGGC
Source organism: Aotus nancymaae (assembly GCF_030222135.1). Lineage (NCBI taxonomy): Eukaryota > Metazoa > Chordata > Mammalia > Primates > Aotidae > Aotus > Aotus nancymaae. The sequence goes on from NW_026988592.1 coordinate 2,232, forward strand.
TGAAAACGCCTGTTTTGGGACTCTGCAGAGAAAGTCTCTGCAGACTGCTGAATCCACACACGGGTTTAACTCTGGAAGTTGAGTGCACACATTGACAACCGTTCTGTTAGATAACTGCGTTTTGGATTTAGAAGCAGATATTTCCCTGTGCTTACTGCTGTTTCTTCCATATGCCGGTAATGGGCTGAAAACTCCTGTTTTGGGACTCTGCAGAGAATATGTTTGCAGACTGCTGAATTCACACACGGGTTTAACTCTGGAAGTTGAGTGCACACATTGACAACCGTTCTGTTAGATAGCTGCGTTTTGGATTTAGAAGCAGATATTTCCCTGTGCTTACTGCGGTTTCTTCCATATGCCGGTAATGGGCTGAAAACGCCTGTTTTGGGACTCTGCAGAGAAAGTCTCTGCAGACTGCTGAATCCACACACGGGTTTAACTCTGGAAGTTGAGTGCACACATTGACAACCGTTCTGTTAGATAGCTGCGTTTTGGATTTAGAAGCAGATATTTCCCTGTGCTTACTGCTGTTTCTTCCATATGCCGGTAAGGGGCTGAAAATGCCTGTTTTGGGACTCTGCAGAGAAAGTCTCTGCAGACTGCTGAATCCACACACCGGTTTAACTCTCGAAGTTGAGTGCACACATTGACAACCGTTCTGTTAGATAGCTGCGTTTTGGATTTAGAAGCAGATATTTCCCTGTGCTTACTGCTGTTTCTTCCATATGCCGGTAATGGGCTGAAAACGCCTGTTTTGGGACTCTGCAGAGAAAGTCTCTGCAGACTGCTGAATCCACACACGGGTTTAACTCTGGAAGTTGAGTGCACACATTGACAACCGTTCTGTTAGATAGCTGCGTTTTGGATTTAGAAGCAGATATTTCCCTGTGCTTACTGCTGTTTCTTCCATATGCCGGTAATGGGCTGAAAACGCCTGTTTTGGGACTCTGCAGAGAAAGTCTCTGCAGACTGCCGAATCCACACACGGGTTTAACTCTGGAAGTTGAGTGCACACATTGACAACCGTTCTGTTAGATAGCTGCGTTTTGGATTTAGAAGCAGATATTTCCCTGTGCTTACTGCTGTTTCTTCCATATGCCGGTAATGGGCTGAAAACGCCTGTTTTGGGACTCTGCAGAGAAAGTGTTTGCAGACTGCTGAATCCACACACGGGTTTAACTCTGGAAGTTGAGTGCACACATTGACAACCGTTCTGTTAGATAGCTGCGTTTTGGATTTAGAAGCAGATATTTCCCTGTGCTTACTGCTGTTTCTTCCATATGCCGGTAATGGGCTGAAAACGCCTGTTTTGGGACTCTGCAGAGAAAGTCTCTGCAGACTGCCGAATCCACACACGGGTTTAACTCTGGAAGTTGAGTTCACACATTGACAACCGTTCTGATAGATAGCTGCGTTTTGGATTTAGAAGCAGATATTTCCCTGTGCTTACTGCTGTTTCTTCCATATGCCGGTAATGGGCTGAAAACGCCTGTTTTGGGACTCTGCAGAGAAAGTGTTTGCAGACTGCTGAATCCACACACGGGTTTAACTCTGGAAGTTGAGTGCACACATTGACAACCGTTCTGTTAGATAGCTGCGTTTTGGATTTAGAAGCAGATATTTCCCTGTGCTTACTGCTGTTTCTTCCCTATGCCGGTAATGGACTGAAAATGCCTGTTTTGGGACTCTGCAGAGAAAGTCTCTGCAGACTGCTGAATCCACACACGGGTTTAACTCTGGAAGTTGAGTGCACACATTGACAACCGTTCTGTTAGATAGCTGCGTTTTGGATTTAGAAGCAGATATTTCCCTGTGCTTACTGCTGTTTCTTCCCTATGCCGGTAATGGGCTGAAAACGCCTGTTTGGGGACTCTGCAGAGAAAGTCTCTGCAGACTGCTGAATCCACACACGGGTTTAGCTCTGGAAGTTGAGTGCACACATTGACAACCGTTCTGTTAGATAGCTGCGTTTTGGATTTAGAAGTAGATATTTCCCTGTGCTTACTGCTGTTTCTTCCATATGCCGGTAATGGGCTGAAAACGCCTGTTTTGGGACTCTGCAGAGAAAGTCTCTGCAGACTGCTGAATCCACACACGGGTTTAACTCTGGAAGTTGAGTGCACACATTGACAACCGTTCTGTTACATAGCTGCGTTTTGGATTCAGAAGCAGATATTTCCCTGTGCTTACTGCTGTTTCTTCCATATGCCGGTAATGGGCTGAAAACGCCTGTTTTGGGACTCTACAGAGAAAGTCTCTGCAGACTGCTGAATCCACACACGGGTTTAACTCTGGAAGTTGAGTGCACACATTGACAACCGTTCTGTTAGATAGCTGCGTTTTGGATTTAGAAGCAGATATTTCCCTGTGCTTACTGCTGTTTCTTCCATATGCCGGTAATGGGCTGAAAACGCCTGTTTTGGGACTCTGCAGAGAAAGTGTTTGCAGACTGCTGAATCCACACACGGGTTTAACTCTGGAAGTTGAGTGCACACATTGACAACCGTTCTGTTACATAGCTGCGTTTTGGATTTAGAAGCAGATATTTCCCTGTGCTTACTGCTGTTTCTTCCATATGCCGGTAATGGGCTGAAAACGCCTGTTTTGGGACTCTGCAGAGAAAGTCTCTGCAGACTGCTGAATCCACACACGGGTTTAACTCTGGAAGTTGAGTGCACACATTGACAACCGTTCTGTTAGATAGCTGCGTTTTGGATTTAGAAGCAGATATTTCCCTGTGCTTACTGCTGTTTCTTCCATATGCTGGTAATGGGCTGAAAACGCCTGTTTTGGGACTCTGCAGAGAAAGTCTCTGCAGACTGCTGAATCCACACACGGGTTTAACTCTGGAAGTTGAGTGCACACATTGACAACCGTTCTGTTAGATAGCTGCGTTTTGGATTTAGAAGCAGATATTTCCCTGTGCTTACTGCTGTTTCTTCCATATGCCGGTAATGGGCTGAAAACGCCTTTTTTGGGACTCTGCAGAGAAAGTCTCTGCAGACTGCTGAATCCACACACGGGTTTAACTCTGGAAGTTGAGTGCACACATTGACAACCGTTCTGTTAGAGAGCTGCGTTTTGGATTTAGAAGCAGATATTTCCCTGTGCTTACTGCTGTTTCTTCCATATGCCGGTAATGGGCTGAAAACGCCTGTTTTGGGACTCTGCAGAGAAAATCTCTGCAGACTGCTGAATCCACACACGGGTTTAACTCTGGAAGTTGAGTGCACACATTGACAACCGTTCTGTTAGATAGCTGCGTTTTGGATTTAGAAGCAGATATTTCCCTGTGCTTACTGCTGTTTCTTCCATATGCCGGTAATGGGCTGAAAACGCCTGTTTTGGGACTCTGCAGAGAAAGTGTTTGCAGACTGCTGAATCCACACACGGGTTTAACTCTGGAAGTTGAGTGCACACATTGACAACCGTTCTGTTAGATAGCTGCGTTTTGGATTTAGAAGCAGATATTTCCCTGTGCTTACTGCTGTTTCTTCCATATGCCGGTAATGGGCTGAAAACTCCTGTTTTGGGACTCTGCAGAGAATATGTTTGCAGACTGCTGAATTCACACACGGGTTTAACTCTGGAAGTTGAGTGCACACATTGACAACCGTTCTGTTAGATAGCTGCGTTTTGGATTTAGAAGCAGATATTTCCCTGTGCTTACTGCGGTTTCTTCCATATGCCGGTAATGGGCTGAAAACGCCTGTTTTGGGACTCTGCAGAGAAAGTCTCTGCAGACTGCTGAATCCACACACGGGTTTAACTCTGGAAGTTGAGTGCACACATTGACAACCGTTCTGTTAGATAGCTGCGTTTTGGATTTAGAAGCAGATATTTCCCTGTGCTTACTGCTGTTTCTTCCATATGCCGGTAAGGGGCTGAAAATGCCTGTTTTGGGACTCTGCAGAGAAAGTCTCTGCAGACTGCTGAATCCACACACCGGTTTAACTCTCGAAGTTGAGTGCACACATTGACAACCGTTCTGTTAGATAGCTGCGTTTTGGATTTAGAAGCAGATATTTCCCTGTGCTTACTGCTGTTTCTTCCATATGCCGGTAATGGGCTGAAAACGCCTGTTTTGGGACTCTGCAGAGAAAGTCTCTGCAGACTGCTGAATCCACACACGGGTTTAACTCTGGAAGTTGAGTGCACACATTGACAACCGTTCTGTTAGATAGCTGCGTTTTGGATTTAGAAGCAGATATTTCCCTGTGCTTACTGCTGTTTCTTCCATATGCCGGTAATGGGCTGAAAACGCCTGTTTTGGGACTCTGCAGAGAAAGTCTCTGCAGACTGCCGAATCCACACACGGGTTTAACTCTGGAAGTTGAGTGCACACATTGACAACCGTTCTGTTAGATAGCTGCGTTTTGGATTTAGAAGCAGATATTTCCCTGTGCTTACTGCTGTTTCTTCCATATGCCGGTAATGGGCTGAAAACGCCTGTTTTGGGACTCTGCAGAGAAAGTGTTTGCAGACTGCTGAATCCACACACGGGTTTAACTCTGGAAGTTGAGTGCACACATTGACAACCGTTCTGTTAGATAGCTGCGTTTTGGATTTAGAAGCAGATATTTCCCTGTGCTTACTGCTGTTTCTTCCATATGCCGGTAATGGGCTGAAAACGCCTGTTTTGGGACTCTGCAGAGAAAGTCTCTGCAGACTGCCGAATCCACACACGGGTTTAACTCTGGAAGTTGAGTTCACACATTGACAACCGTTCTGATAGATAGCTGCGTTTTGGATTTAGAAGCAGATATTTCCCTGTGCTTACTGCTGTTTCTTCCATATGCCGGTAATGGGCTGAAAACGCCTGTTTTGGGACTCTGCAGAGAAAGTGTTTGCAGACTGCTGAATCCACACACGGGTTTAACTCTGGAAGTTGAGTGCACACATTGACAACCGTTCTGTTACATAGCTGCGTTTTGGATTTAGAAGCAGATATTTCCCTGTGCTTACTGCTGTTTCTTCCATATGCCGGTAATGGGCTGAAAACGCCTGTTTTGGGACTCTGCAGAGAAAGTCTCTGCAGACTGCTGAATCCACACACGGGTTTAACTCTGGAAGTTGAGTGCACACATTGACAACCGTTCTGTTAGATAGCTGCGTTTTGGATTTAGAAGCAGATATTTCCCTGTGCTTACTGCTGTTTCTTCCATATGCTGGTAATGGGCTGAAAACGCCTGTTTTGGGACTCTGCAGAGAAAGTCTCTGCAGACTGCTGAATCCACACACGGGTTTAACTCTGGAAGTTGAGTGCACACATTGACAACCGTTCTGTTAGATAGCTGCGTTTTGGATTTAGAAGCAGATATTTCCCTGTGCTTACTGCTGTTTCTTCCATATGCCGGTAATGGGCTGAAAACGCCTTTTTTGGGACTCTGCAGAGAAAGTCTCTGCAGACTGCTGAATCCACACACGGGTTTAACTCTGGAAGTTGAGTGCACACATTGACAACCGTTCTGTTAGATAGCTGCGTTTTGGATTTAGAAGCAGATATTTCCCTGTGCTTACTGCTGTTTCTTCCATATGCCGGTAATGGGCTGAAAACGCCTGTTTTGGGACTCTGCAGAGAAAGTCTCTGCAGACTGCTGAATCCACACACGGGTTTAACTCTGGAAGTTGAGTGCACACATTGACAACCGTTCTGTTAGATAGCTGCGTTTTGGATTTAGAAGCAGATATTTCCCTGTGCTTACTGCTGTTTCTTCCATATGCCGGTAATGGGCTGAAAACGCCTGTTTTGGGACTCTGCAGAGAAAGTGTTTGCAGACTGCTGAATCCACACACGGGTTTAACTCTGGAAGTTGAGTGCACACATTGACAACCGTTCTGTTATATAGCTGCGTTTTGGATTTAGAAGCAGATATTTCCCTGTGCTTACTGCTGTTTCTTCCATATGCCGGTAATGGGCTGAAAACGCCTGTTTTGGGACTCTGCAGAGAAAGTCTCTGCAGACTGCTGAATCCACACACGGGTTTAACTCTGGAAGTTGAGTGCACACATTGACAACCGTTCTGTTACATAGCTGCGTTTTGGATTTAGAAGCAGATATTTCCCTGTGCTTACTGCTGTTTCTTCCATATGCCGGTAATGGGCTGAAAACGCCTGTTTTGGGACTCTGCAGAGAAAGTCTCTGCAGACTGCCGAATCCACACACGGGTTTAACTCTGGAAGTTGAGTGCACACATTGACAACCGTTCCGTTAGATAGCTGCGTTTTGGATTTAGAAGCAGATATTTCCCTGTGGTTACTGCTGTTTCTTCCATATGCCGGTAATGGGCTGAAAACGCCTGTTTTGGGACTCTGCAGAGAAAGTCTCTGCAGACTGCTGAATCCACACACGCGTTTAACTCTGGAAGTTGAGTGCACACATTGACAACCGTTCTGTTAGATAGCTGCGTTTTGGATTTAGAAGCAGATATTTCCCTGTGCTTACTGCTGTTTCTTCCATATGCCGGTAATGGGCTGAAAACGCCTGTTTTGGGACTCTGCAGAGAAAGTCTCTGCAGACTGCTGAATCCACACACGGGTTTAACTCTGGAAGTTGAGTGCACACATTGACAACCGTTCTGTTAGATAGCTGCGTTTTGGATTTAGAAGCAGATATTTCCCTGTGCTTACTGCTGTTTCTTCCATATGCCGGTAATGGGCTGAAAACGCCTGTTTTGGGACTCTGCAGAGAAAGTCCCTGCAGACTGCTGAATCCACACACGGGTTTAACTCTGGAAGTTGAGTGCACACATTGACAACCATTCTGTTAGATAGCTGCGTTTTGCATTTAGAAGCAGATATTTCCCTGTGCTTACTGCTGTTTCTTCCATATGCCGGTAATGGGCTGAAAACGCCTGTTTTGGGACTCTGCAGAGAAAGTGTTTGCAGACTGCTGAATCCACACACGGGTTTAACTCTGGAAGTTGAGTGCACACATTGACAACCGTTCTGTTAGATAGCTGCGTTTTGGATTTAGAAGCAGATATTTCCCTGTGCTTACTGCTGTTTCTTCCATATGCCGGTAATGGGCTGAAAACGCCTGTTTTGGGACTCTGCAGAGAAAGTCTCTGCAGACTGCTGAATCCACACACGGGTTTAACTCTGGAAGTTGAGTGCACACATTGACAACCGTTCTGTTAGATAGCTGCGTTTTGGATTTAGAAGCAGATATTTCCCTGTGCTTACTGCTGTTTCTTCCATATGCCGGTAATGGGCTGAAAACGCCTGTTTTGGGACTCTGCAGAGAAAGTCTCAGCAGACTGCCGAATCCACACACGGGTTTAACTCTGGAAGTTGAGTGCACACATTGACAACCGTTCTGTTAGATAGCTGCGTTTTGGATTTAGAAGCAGATATTTCCCTGTGCTTACTGCTGTTTCTTCCATATGCCGGTAATGGGCTGAAAACGCCTGTTTTGGGACTCTGCAGAGAAAGTGTTTGCAGACTGCTGAATCCACACACGGGTTTAACTCTGGAAGTTGAGTGCACACATTGACAACCGTTCTGTTAGATAGCTGCGTTTTGGATTTAGAAGCAGATATTTCCCTGTGCTTACTGCTGTTTCTTCCCTATGCCGGTAATGGGCTGAAAACGCCTGTTTTGGGACTCTGCAGAGAAAGTCTCTGCAGACTGCTGAATCCACACACGGGTTTAACTCTGGAAGTTGAGTGCACACATTGACAACCGTTCTGTTAGATAGCTGCGTTTTGGATTTAGAAGCAGATATTTCCCTGTGCTTACTGCTGTTTCTTCCATATGCCGGTAATGGGCTGAAAACGCCTGTTTTGGGACTCTGCAGAGAAAGTCTCTGCAGACTGCTGAATCCACACACGGGTTTAACTCTGGAAGTTGAGTGCACACATTGACAACCATTCTGTTAGATAGCTGCGTTTTGCATTTAGAAGCAGATATTTCCCTGTGCTTACTGCTGTTTCTTCCATATGCCGGTAATGGGCTGAAAACGCCGGTTTTGGGACTCTGCAGAGAAAGTCTCTGCAGACTGCTGAATCCACACACGGGTTTAACTCTGGAAGTTGAGTGCACACATTGACAACCATTCTGTTAGATAGCTGCGTTTTGCATTTAGAAGCAGATATTTCCCTGTGCTTACTGCTGTTTCTTACATATGCCGGTAATGGGCTGAAAACGCCGGTTTTGGGACTCTGCAGAGAAAGTCTCTGCAGACTGCTGAATCCACACACGGGTTTAACTCTGGAAGTTGAGTACACACATTGACAACCGTTCTGTTAGATAGCTGCGTTTTGGATTTAGAAGCAGATATTTCCCTGTGCTTACTGCTGTTTCTTCCATATGCCGGTAATGGGCTGAAAACGCCTGTTTTGGGACTCTGCAGAGAAAGTGTTTGCAGACTGCTGAATCCACACACGGATTTAACTCTGGAAGTTGAGTGCACACATTGACAACCGTTCTGTTAGATAGCTGCGTTTTGGATTTAGAAGCAGATATTTCCCTGTGCTTACTGCTGTTTCTTCCCTATGCCGGTAATGGGCTGAAAACGCCTGTTTTGGGACTCTGCAGAGAAAGTCTCTGCAGACTGCTGAATCCACACACGGGTTTAGCTCTGGAAGTTGAGTGCACACATTGACAACCGTTCTGTTAGATAGCTGCGTTTTGGATTTAGAAGCAGATATTTCCCTGTGCTTACTGCTGTTTCTTCCATATGCCGGTAATGGGCTGAAAACGCCTGTTTTGGGACTCTGCAGAGAAAGTCTCTGCAGACTGCTGAATCCACACACGGGTTTAACTCTGGAAGTTGAGTGCACACATTGACAACCGTTCTGTTACATAGCTGCGTTTTGGATTCAGAAGCAGATATTTCCCTGTGCTTACTGCTGTTTCTTCCATATGCCGGTAATGGGCTGAAAACACCTGTTTTGGGACTCTGCAGAGAAAGTCTCTGCAGACTGCTGAATCCACACACGGGTTTAACTCTGGAAGTTGAGTGCACACATTGACAACCGTTCTGTTAGATAGCTGCGTTTTGGATTTAGAAGCAGATATTTCCCTGTGCTTACTGCTGTTTCTTCCATATGCCGGTAATGGGCTGAAAACGCCTGTTTTGGGACTCTGCAGAGAAAGTGTTTGCAGACTGCTGAATCCACACACGGGTTTATCTCTGGAAGTTGAGTGCACACATTGACAACCGTTCTGTTACATAGCTGCGTTTTGGATTTAGAAGCAGATATTTCCCTGTGCTTACTGCTGTTTCTTCCATATGCCGGTAATGGGCTGAAAACGCCTGTTTTGGGACTCTGCAGAGAAAGTCTCTGCAGACTGCTGAATCCACACACGGGTTTAACTCTGGAAGTTGAGTGCACACATTGACAACCGTTCTGTTAGATAGCTGCGTTTTGGATTTAGAAGCAGATATTTCCCTGTGCTTACTGCTGTTTCTTCCATATGCCGGTAATGGGCTGAAAACGCCTGTTTTGGGACTCTGCAGAGAAAGTGTTTGCAGACTGCTGAATCCACACACGGGTTTATCTCTGGAAGTTGAGTGCACACATTGACAACCGTTCTGTTACATAGCTGCGTTTTGGATTTAGAAGCAGATATTTCCCTGTGCTTACTGCTGTTTCTTCCATATGCCGGTAATGGGCTGAAAACGCCTGTTTTGGGACTCTGCAGAGAAAGTCTCTGCAGACTGCTGAATCCACACACGGGTTTAACTCTGGAAGTTGAGTGCACACATTGACAACCGTTCTGTTAGATAGCTGCGTTTTGGATTTAGAAGCAGATATTTCCCTGTGCTTACTGCTGTTTCTTCCATATGCCGGTAATGGGCTGAAAACGCCTGTTTTGGGACTCTGCAGAGAAAGTCTCTGCAGACTGCTGAATCCACACACGGGTTTAACTCTGCAAGTTGAGTGCACACATTGACAACCGTTCTGTTAGATAGCTGCGTTTTGGATTTAGAAGCAGATATTTCCCTGTGCTTACTGCTGTTTCTTCCATATGCCGGTAATGGGCTGAAAACGCCTGTTTTGGGACTCTGCAGAGAAAGTCTCTGCAGACTGCTGAATCCACACACGGGTTTAACTCTGGAAGTTGAGTGCACACATTGACAACCATTCTGTTAGATAGCTGCGTTTTGGATTTAGAAGCAGATATTTCCCTGTGCTTACTGCTGTTTCTTCCATATGCCGGTAATGGGCTGAAAACGCCTGTTTTGGGACTCTGCAGAGAAAGTGTTTGCAGACTGCTGAATCCACACACGGGTTTAACTCTGGAAGTTGAGTGCACACATTGACAACCGTTCTGTTAGATAGCTGCGTTTTGGATTTAGAAGCAGATATTTCCCTGTGCTTACTGCTGTTTCTTCCCTATGCCGGTAATGGACTGAAAATGCCTGTTTTGGGACTCTGCAGAGAAAGTCTCTGCAGACTGCTGAATCCACACACGGGTTTAACTCTGGAAGTTGAGTGCACACATTGACAACCGTTCTGTTAGATAGCTGCGTTTTGGATTTAGAAGCAGATATTTCCCTGTGCTTACTGCTGTTTCTTCCCTATGCCGGTAATGGGCTGAAAACGCCTGTTTGGGGACTCTGCAGAGAAAGTCTCTGCAGACTGCTGAATCCACACACGGGTTTAGCTCTGGAAGTTGAGTGCACACATTGACAACCGTTCTGTTAGATAGCTGCGTTTTGGATTTAGAAGTAGATATTTCCCTGTGCTTACTGCTGTTTCTTCCATATGCCGGTAATGGGCTGAAAACGCCTGTTTTGGGACTCTGCAGAGAAAGTCTCTGCAGACTGCTGAATCCACACACGGGTTTAACTCTGGAAGTTGAGTGCACACATTGACAACCGTTCTGTTACATAGCTGCGTTTTGGATTCAGAAGCAGATATTTCCCTGTGCTTACTGCTGTTTCTTCCATATGCCGGTAATGGGCTGAAAACGCCTGTTTTGGGACTCTGCAGAGAAAGTCTCTGCAGACTGCTGAATCCACACACGGGTTTAACTCTGGAAGTTGAGTGCACACATTGACAACCGTTCTGTTAGATAGCTGCGTTTTGGATTTAGAAGCAGATATTTCCCTGTGCTTACTGCTGTTTCTTCCATATGCCGGTAATGGGCTGAAAACGCCTGTTTTGGGACTCTGCAGAGAAAGTGTTTGCAGACTGCTGAATCCACACACGGGTTTAACTCTGGAAGTTGAGTGCACACATTGACAACCGTTCTGTTACATAGCTGCGTTTTGGATTTAGAAGCAGATATTTCCCTGTGCTTACTGCTGTTTCTTCCATATGCCGGTAATGGGCTGAAAACGCCTGTTTTGGGACTCTGCAGAGAAAGTCTCTGCAGACTGCTGAATCCACACACGGGTTTAACTCTGGAAGTTGAGTGCACACATTGACAACCGTTCTGTTAGATAGCTGCGTTTTGGATTTAGAAGCAGATATTTCCCTGTGCTTACTGCTGTTTCTTCCATATGCTGGTAATGGGCTGAAAACGCCTGTTTTGGGACTCTGCAGAGAAAGTCTCTGCAGACTGCTGAATCCACACACGGGTTTAACTCTGGAAGTTGAGTGCACACATTGACAACCGTTCTGTTAGATAGCTGCGTTTTGGATTTAGAAGCAGATATTTCCCTGTGCTTACTGCTGTTTCTTCCATATGCCGGTAATGGGCTGAAAACGCCTTTTTTGGGACTCTGCAGAGAAAGTCTCTGCAGACTGCTGAATCCACACACGGGTTTAACTCTGGAAGTTGAGTGCACACATTGACAACCGTTCTGTTAGATAGCTGCGTTTTGGATTTAGAAGCAGATATTTCCCTGTGCTTACTGCTGTTTCTTCCATATGCCGGTAATGGGCTGAAAACGCCTGTTTTGGGACTCTGCAGAGAAAGTCTCTGCAGACTGCTGAATCCACACACGGGTTTAACTCTGGAAGTTGAGTGCACACATTGACAACCGTTCTGTTAGATAGCTGCGTTTTGGATTTAGAAGCAGATATTTCCCTGTGCTTACTGCTGTTTCTTCCATATGCCGGTAATGGGCTGAAAACGCCTGTTTTGGGACTCTGCAGAGAAAGTGTTTGCAGACTGCTGAATCCACACACGGGTTTAACTCTGGAAGTTGAGTGCACACATTGACAACCGTTCTGTTATATAGCTGCGTTTTGGATTTAGAAGCAGATATTTCCCTGTGCTTACTGCTGTTTCTTCCATATGCCGGTAATGGGCTGAAAACGCCTGTTTTGGGACTCTGCAGAGAAAGTCTCTGCAGACTGCTGAATCCACACACGGGTTTAACTCTGGAAGTTGAGTGCACACATTGACAACCGTTCTGTTACATAGCTGCGTTTTGGATTTAGAAGCAGATATTTCCCTGTGCTTACTGCTGTTTCTTCCATATGCCGGTAATGGGCTGAAAACGCCTGTTTTGGGACTCTGCAGAGAAAGTCTCTGCAGACTGCCGAATCCACACACGGGTTTAACTCTGGAAGTTGAGTGCACACATTGACAACCGTTCCGTTAGATAGCTGCGTTTTGGATTTAGAAGCAGATATTTCCCTGTGGTTACTGCTGTTTCTTCCATATGCCGGTAATGGGCTGAAAACGCCTGTTTTGGGACTCTGCAGAGAAAGTCTCTGCAGACTGCTGAATCCACACACGCGTTTAACTCTGGAAGTTGAGTGCACACATTGACAACCGTTCTGTTAGATAGCTGCGTTTTGGATTTAGAAGCAGATATTTCCCTGTGCTTACTGCTGTTTCTTCCATATGCCGGTAATGGGCTGAAAACGCCTGTTTTGGGACTCTGCAGAGAAAGTCTCTGCAGACTGCTGAATCCACACACGGGTTTAACTCTGGAAGTTGAGTGCACACATTGACAACCGTTCTGTTAGATAGCTGCGTTTTGGATTTAGAAGCAGATATTTCCCTGTGCTTACTGCTGTTTCTTCCATATGCCGGTAATGGGCTGAAAACGCCTGTTTTGGGACTCTGCAGAGAAAGTCCCTGCAGACTGCTGAATCCACACACGGGTTTAACTCTGGAAGTTGAGTGCACACATTGACAACCATTCTGTTAGATAGCTGCGTTTTGCATTTAGAAGCAGATATTTCCCTGTGCTTACTGCTGTTTCTTCCATATGCCGGTAATGGGCTGAAAACGCCTGTTTTGGGACTCTGCAGAGAAAGTGTTTGCAGACTGCTGAATCCACACACGGGTTTAACTCTGGAAGTTGAGTGCACACATTGACAACCGTTCTGTTAGATAGCTGCGTTTTGGATTTAGAAGCAGATATTTCCCTGTGCTTACTGCTGTTTCTTCCCTATGCCGGTAATGGACTGAAAATGCCTGTTTTGGGACTCGGCAGAGAAAGTCTCTGCAGACTGCTGAATCCACACACGGGTTTAACTCTGGAAGTTGAGTGCACACATTGACAACCGTTCTGTTAGATAGCTGCGTTTTGGATTTAGAAGCAGATATTTCCCTGTGCTTACTGCTGTTTCTTCCATATGCCGGTAATGGGCTGAAAACGCCTGTTTTGGGACTCTGCAGAGAAAGTCTCTGCAGACTGCTGAATCCACACACGGGTTTAACTCTGGAAGTTGAGTGCACACATTGACAACCGTTCTGTTAGATAGCTGCGTTTTGGATTTAGAAGCAGATATTTCCCTGTGCTTACTGCTGTTTCTTCCCTATGCCGGTAAGGGGCTGAAAATGCCTGTTTTGGGACTCTGCAGAGAAAGTCTCTGCAGACTGCTGAATCCACACACCGGTTTAACTCTCGAAGTTGAGTGCACACATTGACAACCGTTCTGTTAGATAGCTGCGTTTTGGATTTAGAAGCAGATATTTCCCTGTGCTTACTGCTGTTTCTTCCATATGCCGGTAATGGGCTGAAAACGCCTGTTTTGGGACTCTGCAGAGAAAGTCTCTGCAGACTGCTGAATCCACACACGGGTTTAACTCTGGAAGTTGAGTGCACACATTGACAACCGTTCTGTTAGATAGCTGCGTTTTGGATTTAGAAGCAGATATTTCCCTGTGCTTACTGCTGTTTCTTCCATATGCCGGTAATGGGCTGAAAACGCCTGTTTTGGGACTCTGCAGAGAAAGTCTCAGCAGACTGCCGAATCCACACACGGGTTTAACTCTGGAAGTTGAGTGCACACATTGACAACCGTTCTGTTAGATAGCTGCGTTTTGGATTTAGAAGCAGATATTTCCCTGTGCTTACTGCTGTTTCTTCCATATGCCGGTAATGGGCTGAAAACGCCTGTTTTGGGACTCTGCAGAGAAAGTGTTTGCAGACTGCTGAATCCACACACGGGTTTAACTCTGGAAGTTGAGTGCACACATTGACAACCGTTCTGTTAGATAGCTGCGTTTTGGATTTAGAAGCAGATATTTCCCTGTGCTTACTGCTGTTTCTTCCCTATGCCGGTAATGGGCTGAAAACGCCTGTTTTGGGACTCTGCAGAGAAAGTCTCTGCAGACTGCTGAATCCACACACGGGTTTAACTCTGGAAGTTGAGTGCACACATTGACAACCGTTCTGTTAGATAGCTGCGTTTTGGATTTAGAAGCAGATATTTCCCTGTGCTTACTGCTGTTTCTTCCATATGCCGGTAATGGGCTGAAAACGCCTGTTTTGGGACTCTGCAGAGAAAGTCTCTGCAGACTGCTGAATCCACACACGGGTTTAACTCTGGAAGTTGAGTGCACACATTGACAACCATTCTGTTAGATAGCTGCGTTTTGCATTTAGAAGCAGATATTTCCCTGTGCTTACTGCTGTTTCTTCCATATGCCGGTAATGGGCTGAAAACGCCGGTTTTGGGACTCTGCAGAGAAAGTCTCTGCAGACTGCTGAATCCACACACGGGTTTAACTCTGGAAGTTGAGTGCACACATTGACAACCATTCTGTTAGATAGCTGCGTTTTGCATTTAGAAGCAGATATTTCCCTGTGCTTACTGCTGTTTCTTACATATGCCGGTAATGGGCTGAAAACGCCGGTTTTGGGACTCTGCAGAGAAAGTCTCTGCAGACTGCTGAATCCACACACGGGTTTAACTCTGGAAGTTGAGTACACACATTGACAACCGTTCTGTTAGATAGCTGCGTTTTGGATTTAGAAGCAGATATTTCCCTGTGCTTACTGCTGTTTCTTCCATATGCCGGTAATGGGCTGAAAACGCCTGTTTTGGGACTCTGCAGAGAAAGTGTTTGCAGACTGCTGAATCCACACACGGATTTAACTCTGGAAGTTGAGTGCACACATTGACAACCGTTCTGTTAGATAGCTGCGTTTTGGATTTAGAAGCAGATATTTCCCTGTGCTTACTGCTGTTTCTTCCCTATGCCGGTAATGGGCTGAAAACGCCTGTTTTGGGACTCTGCAGAGAAAGTCTCTGCAGACTGCTGAATCCACACACGGGTTTAGCTCTGGAAGTTGAGTGCACACATTGACAACCGTTCTGTTAGATAGCTGCGTTTTGGATTTAGAAGCAGATATTTCCCTGTGCTTACTGCTGTTTCTTCCATATGCCGGTAATGGGCTGAAAACGCCTGTTTTGGGACTCTGCAGAGAAAGTCTCTGCAGACTGCTGAATCCACACACGGGTTTAACTCTGGAAGTTGAGTGCACACATTGACAACCGTTCTGTTACATAGCTGCGTTTTGGATTCAGAAGCAGATATTTCCCTGTGCTTACTGCTGTTTCTTCCATATGCCGGTAATGGGCTGAAAACACCTGTTTTGGGACTCTGCAGAGAAAGTCTCTGCAGACTGCTGAATCCACACACGGGTTTAACTCTGGAAGTTGAGTGCACACATTGACAACCGTTCTGTTAGATAGCTGCGTTTTGGATTTAGAAGCAGATATTTCCCTGTGCTTACTGCTGTTTCTTCCATATGCCGGTAATGGGCTGAAAACGCCTGTTTTGGGACTCTGCAGAGAAAGTGTTTGCAGACTGCTGAATCCACACACGGGTTTATCTCTGGAAGTTGAGTGCACACATTGACAACCGTTCTGTTACATAGCTGCGTTTTGGATTTAGAAGCAGATATTTCCCTGTGCTTACTGCTGTTTCTTCCATATGCCGGTAATGGGCTGAAAACGCCTGTTTTGGGACTCTGCAGAGAAAGTCTCTGCAGACTGCTGAATCCACACACGGGTTTAACTCTGGAAGTTGAGTGCACACATTGACAACCGTTCTGTTAGATAGCTGCGTTTTGGATTTAGAAGCAGATATTTCCCTGTGCTTACTGCTGTTTCTTCCATATGCCGGTAATGGGCTGAAAACGCCTGTTTTGGGACTCTGCAGAGAAAGTGTTTGCAGACTGCTGAATCCACACACGGGTTTATCTCTGGAAGTTGAGTGCACACATTGACAACCGTTCTGTTACATAGCTGCGTTTTGGATTTAGAAGCAGATATTTCCCTGTGCTTACTGCTGTTTCTTCCATATGCCGGTAATGGGCTGAAAACGCCTGTTTTGGGACTCTGCAGAGAAAGTCTCTGCAGACTGCTGAATCCACACACGGGTTTAACTCTGGAAGTTGAGTGCACACATTGACAACCGTTCTGTTAGATAGCTGCGTTTTGGATTTAGAAGCAGATATTTCCCTGTGCTTACTGCTGTTTCTTCCATATGCCGGTAAAGGGCTGAAAACGCCTGTTTTGGGACTCTGCAGAGAAAGTCTCTGCAGACTGCTGAATCCACACACGGGTTTAACTCTGCAAGTTGAGTGCACACATTGACAACCGTTCTGTTAGATAGCTGCGTTTTGGATTTAGAAGCAGATATTTCCCTGTGCTTACTGCTGTTTCTTCCATATGCCGGTAATGGGCTGAAAACGCCTGTTTTGGGACTCTGCAGAGAAAGTCTCTGCAGACTGCTGAATCCACACACGGGTTTAACTCTGGAAGTTGAGTGCACACATTGACAACCATTCTGTTAGATAGCTGCGTTTTGGATTTAGAAGCAGATATTTCCCTGTGCTTACTGCTGTTTCTTCCATATGCCGGTAATGGGCTGAAAACGCCTGTTTTGGGACTCTGCAGAGAAAGTGTTTGCAGACTGCTGAATCCACACACGGGTTTAACTCTGGAAGTTGAGTGCACACATTGACAACCGTTCTGTTAGATAGCTGCGTTTTGGATTTAGAAGCAGATATTTCCCTGTGCTTACTGCTGTTTCTTCCCTATGCCGGTAATGGGCTGAAAACGCCTGTTTTGGGACTCTGCAGAGAAAGTCTCTGCAGACTGCTGAATCCACACACGGGTTTAACTCTGGAAGTTGAGTGCACACATTGACAACCGTTCTGTTAGATAGCTGCGTTTTGGATTTAGAAGCAGATATTTCCCTGTGCTTACTGCTGTTTCTTCCATATGCCGGTAATGGGCTGAAAACGCCTGTTTTGGGACTCTGCAGAGAAAGTCTCTGCAGACTGCTGAATCCACACACGGGTTTAACTCTGGAAGTTGAGTGCACACATTGACAACCATTCTGTTAGATAGCTGCGTTTTGCATTTAGAAGCAGATATTTCCCTGTGCTTACTGCTGTTTCTTCCATATGCCGGTAATGGGCTGAAAACGCCTGTTTTGGGACTCTGCAGAGAAAGTCTCTGCAGACTGCTGAATCCACACACGGGTTTAATTCTGGAAGTTGAGTGCACACATTGACAACCATTCTGTTAGATAGCTGCGTTTTGCATTTAGAAGCAGATATTTCCCTGTGCTTACTGCTGTTTCTTCCATATGCCGGTAATGGGCTGAAAACGCCGGTTTTGGGACTCTGCAGAGAAAGTCTCTGCAGACTGCTGAATCCACACACGGGTTTAACTCTGGAAGTTGAGTACACACATTGACAACCGTTCTGTTAGATAGCTGCGTTTTGGATTTAGAAGCAGATATTTCCCTGGGCTTACTGCTGTTTCTTCCATATGCCGGTAATGGGCTGAAAACGCCAGTTTTGGGACTCTGCAGAGAAAGTCTCTGCAGACTGCTGAATCCACACACGGGTTTAACTCTGGAAGTTGAGTGCACACATTGACAACCGTTCTGTTAGATAGCTGCGTTTTGGATTTAGAAGCAGATATTTCCCTGTGCTTACTGCTGTTTCTTCCATATGCCGGTAATGGGCTGAAAACGCCTGTTTTGGGACTCTGCAGAGAAAGTCTCTGCAGACTGCCGAATCCACACACGGGTTTAACTCTGGAAGTTGAGTGCACACATTGACAACCGTTCTGTTAGATAGCTGCGTTTTGGATTTAGAAGCAGATATTTCCCTGTGCTTACTGCTGTTTCTTCCATATGCCGGTAATGGGCTGAAAACGCCTGTTTTGGGACTCTGCAGAGAAAGTGTTTGCAGACTGCTGAATCCACACACGGGTTTAACTCTGGAAGTTGAGTGCACACATTGACAACCGTTCTGTTAGATAGCTGCGTTTTGGATTTAGAAGCAGATATTTCCCTGTGCTTACTGCTGTTTCTTCCCTATGCCGGTAATGGACTGAAAATGCCTGTTTTGGGACTCTGCAGAGAAAGTCTCTGCAGACTGCTGAATCCACACACGGGTTTAACTCTGGAAGTTGAGTGCACACATTGACAACCGTTCTGTTAGATAGCTGCGTTTTGGATTTAGAAGCAGATATTTCCCTGTGCTTACTGCTGTTTCTTCCCTATGCCGGTAATGGGCTGAAAACGCCTGTTTTGGGACTCTGCAGAGAAAGTCTCTGCAGACTGCTGAATCCACACACGGGTTTAGCTCTGGAAGTTGAGTGCACACATTGACAACCGTTCTGTTAGATAGCTGCGTTTTGGATTTAGAAGCAGATATTTCCCTGTGCTTACTGCTGTTTCTTCCATATGCCGGTAATGGGCTGAAAACGCCTGTTTTGGGACTCTGCAGAGAAAGTCTCTGCAGACTGCTGAATCCACACACGGGTTTAACTCTGGAAGTTGAGTGCACACATTGACAACCGTTCTGTTACATAGCTGCGTTTTGGATTCAGAAGCAGATATTTCCCTGTGCTTACTGCTGTTTCTTCCATATGCCGGTAATGGGCTGAAAACGCCTGTTTTGGGACTCTGCAGAGAAAGTCTCTGCAGACTGCTGAATCCACACACGGGTTTAACTCTGGAAGTTGAGTGCACACATTGACAACCGTTCTGTTAGATAGCTGCGTTTTGGATTTAGAAGCAGATATTTCCCTGTGCTTACTGCTGTTTCTTCCATATGCCGGTAATGGGCTGAAAACGCCTGTTTTGGGACTCTGCAGAGAAAGTGTTTGCAGACTGCTGAATCCACACACGGGTTTATCTCTGGAAGTTGAGTGCACACATTGACAACCGTTCTGTTACATAGCTGCGTTTTGGATTTAGAAGCAGATATTTCCCTGTGCTTACTGCTGTTTCTTCCCTATGCCGGTAATGGGCTGAAAACGCCTGTTTTGGGACTCTGCAGAGAAAGTCTCTGCAGACTGCTGAATCCACACACGGGTTTAACTCTGGAAGTTGAGTGCACACATTGACAACCGTTCTGTTAGATAGCTGCGTTTTGGATTTAGAAGCAGATATTTCCCTGTGCTTACTGCTGTTTCTTCCATATGCCGGTAATGGGCTGAAAACGCCTGTTTTGGGACTCTGCAGAGAAAGTCTCTGCAGACTGCTGAATCCACACACGGGTTTAACTCTGGAAGTTGAGTGCACACATTGACAACCGTTCTGTTAGATAGCTGCGTTTTGGATTTAGAAGCAGATATTTCCCTGTGCTTACTGCTGTTTCTTCCATATGCCGGTAATGGGCTGAAAACGCCTGTTTTGGGACTCTGCAGAGAAAGTCTCTGCAGACTGCTGAATCCACACACGGGTTTAACTCTGGAAGTTGAGTGCACACATTGACAACCATTCTGTTAGATAGCTGCGTTTTGGATTTAGAAGCAGATATTTCCCTGTGCTTACTGCTGTTTCTTCCATATGCCGGTAATGGGCTGAAAACGCCTGTTTTGGGACTCTGCAGAGAAAGTCTCTGCAGACTGCTGAATCCACACACGGGTTTAACTCTGGAAGTTGAGTGCACACATTGACAACCGTTCTGTTAGATAGCTGCGTTTTGGATTTAGAAGCAGATATTTCCCTGTGCTTACTGCTGTTTCTTCCATATGCCGGTAATGGGCTGAAAACGCCTGTTTTGGGACTCTGCAGAGAAAGTCTCTGCAGACTGCTGAATCCACACACGGGTTTAACTCTGGAAGTTGAGTGCACACATTGACAACCGTTCTGTTAGATAGCTGCGTTTTGGATTTAGAAGCAGATATTTCCCTGTGCTTACTGCTGTTTCTTCCATATGCCGGTAATGGGCTGAAAACGCCTGTTTTGGGACTCTGTAGAGAAAGTGTTTGCAGACTGCTGAATCCACACACGGGTTTAACTCTGGAAGTTGAGTGCACACATTGACAACCGTTCTGTTAGATAGCTGCGTTTTGGATTTAGAAGCAGATATTTCCCTGTGCTTACTGCTGTTTCTTCCATATGCCGGTAATGGGCTGAAAACGCCTGTTTTGGGACTCTGCAGAGAAAGTCTCTGCAGACTGCCGAATCAACACACGGGTTTAACTCTGGAAGTTGAGTGCACACATTGACAACCGTTCCGTTAGATAGCTGCGTTTTGGATTTAGAAGCAGATATTTCCCTGTGCTTACTGCTGTTTCTTCCATATGCCGGTAATGGGCTGAAAACGCCTGTTTTGGGACTCTGCAGAGAAAGTCTCTGCAGACTGCTGAATCCACACACGCGTTTAACTCTGGAAGTTGAGTGCACACATTGACAACCGTTCTGTTAGATAGCTGCGTTTTGGATTTAGAAGCAGATATTTCCCTGTGCTTACTGCTGTTTCTTCCATATGCCGGTAATGGGCTGAAAACGCCTGTTTTGGGACTCTGCAGAGAAAGTCTCTGCAGACTGCTGAATCCACACACGGGTTTAACTCTGGAAGTTGAGTGCACACATTGACAACCGTTCTGTTA
This sequence comes from Aotus nancymaae, assembly GCF_030222135.1. Lineage (NCBI taxonomy): Eukaryota > Metazoa > Chordata > Mammalia > Primates > Aotidae > Aotus > Aotus nancymaae. The sequence goes on from NW_026988592.1 coordinate 23,246, forward strand.
GATAGCTGCGTTTTGGATTTAGAAGCAGATATTTCCCTGTGCTTACTGCTGTTTCTTCCATATGCCGGTAATGGGCTGAAAACGCCTGTTTTGGGACCCTGCAGAGAAAGTCTCTGCAGACTGCTGAATCCACACACGGGTTTAACTCTGGAAGTTGAGTGCACACATTGACAACCGTTCTGTTAGATAGCTGCGTTTTGGATTTAGAAGCAGATATTTCCCTGTGCTTACTGCTGTTTCTTCCATATGCCGGTAATGGGCTGAAAACGCCTGTTTTGGGACTCTGCAGAGAAAGTGTTTGCAGACTGCTGAATCCACACACGGGTTTAACTCTGGAAGTTGAGTGCACACATTGACAACCGTTCTGTTAGATAGCTGCGTTTTGGATTTAGAAGCAGATATTTCCCTGTGCTTACTGCTGTTTCTTCCATATGCCGGTAATGGGCTGAAAACGCCTGTTTTGGGACTCTGCAGAGAAAGTCTCTGCAGACTGCTGAATCCACACACGGGTTTAACTCTGGAAGTTGAGTGCACACATTGACAACCGTTCTGTTAGATAGCTGCGTTTTGGATTTAGAAGCAGATATTTCCCTGTGCTTACTGCTGTTTCTTCCATATGCCGGTAATGGGCTGAAAACGCCTGTTTTGGGACTCTGCAGAGAAAGTCTCTGCAGACTGCCGAATCCACACACGGGTTTAACTCTGGAAGTTGAGTGCACACATTGACAACCGTTCCGTTAGATAGCTGCGTTTTGGATTTAGAAGCAGATATTTCCCTGTGCTTACTGCTGTTTCTTCCATATGCCGGTAATGGGCTGAAAACGCCTGTTTTGGGACTCTGCAGAGAAAGTCTCTGCAGACTGCTGAATCCACACACGCGTTTAACTCTGGAAGTTGAGTGCACACATTGACAACCGTTCTGTTAGATAGCTGCGTTTTGGATTTAGAAGCAGATATTTCCCTGTGCTTACTGCTGTTTCTTCCATATGCCGGTAATGGGCTGAAAACGCCTGTTTTGGGACTCTGCAGAGAAAGTCCCTGCAGACTGCTGAATCCACACACGGGTTTAACTCTGGAAGTTGAGTGCACACATTGACAACCATTCTGTTAGATAGCTGCGTTTTGCATTTAGAAGCAGATATTTCCCTGTGCTTACTGCTGTTTCTTCCATATGCCGGTAATGGGCTGAAAACGCCGGTTTTGGGACTCTGCAGAGAAAGTCTCTGCAGACTGCTGAATCCACACACGGGTTTAACTCTGGAAGTTGAGTACACACATTGACAACCGTTCTGTTAGATAGCTGCGTTTTGGATTTAGAAGCAGATATTTCCCTGTGCTTACTGCTGTTTCTTCCATATGCCGGTAATGGGCTGAAAACGCCTGTTTTGGGACTCTGCAGAGAAAGTCTCTGCAGACTGCTGAATCCACACACGGGTTTAACTCTGCAAGTTGAGTGCACACATTGACAACCGTTCTGTTAGATAGCTGCGTTTTGGATTTAGAAGCAGATATTTCCCTGTGCTTACTGCTGTTTCTTCCATATGCCGGTAATGGGCTGAAAACGCCTGTTTTGGGACTCTGCAGAGAAAGTCTCTGCAGACTGCTGAATCCACACACGGGTTTAACTCTGGAAGTTGAGTGCACACATTGACAACCATTCTGTTAGATAGCTGCGTTTTGGATTTAGAAGCAGATATTTCCCTGTGCTTACTGCTGTTTCTTCCATATGCCGGTAATGGGCTGAAAACGCCTGTTTTGGGACTCTGCAGAGAAAGTGTTTGCAGACTGCTGAATCCACACACGGGTTTAACTCTGGAAGTTGAGTGCACACATTGACAACCGTTCTGTTAGATAGCTGCGTTTTGGATTTAGAAGCAGATATTTCCCTGTGCTTACTGCTGTTTCTTCCCTATGCCGGTAATGGGCTGAAAACGCCTGTTTTGGGACTCTGCAGAGAAAGTCTCTGCAGACTGCTGAATCCACACACGGGTTTAACTCTGGAAGTTGAGTGCACACATTGACAACCGTTCTGTTAGATAGCTGCGTTTTGGATTTAGAAGCAGATATTTCCCTGTGCTTACTGCTGTTTCTTCCATATGCCGGTAATGGGCTGAAAACGCCTGTTTTGGGACTCTGCAGAGAAAGTCTCTGCAGACTGCTGAATCCACACACGGGTTTAACTCTGGAAGTTGAGTGCACACATTGACAACCATTCTGTTAGATAGCTGCGTTTTGCATTTAGAAGCAGATATTTCCCTGTGCTTACTGCTGTTTCTTCCATATGCCGGTAATGGGCTGAAAACGCCGGTTTTGGGACTCTGCAGAGAAAGTCTCTGCAGACTGCTGAATCCACACACGGGTTTAACTCTGGAAGTTGAGTGCACACATTGACAACCTTTCTGTTAGATAGCTGCGTTTTGCATTTAGAAGCAGATATTTCCCTGTGCTTACTGCTGTTTCTTCCGTATGCCGGTAATGGGCTGAAAACGCCGGTTTTGGGACTCTGCAGAGAAAGTCTCTGCAGACTGCTGAATCCACACACGGGTTTAACTCTGGAAGTTGAGTACACACATTGACAACCGTTCTGTTAGATAGCTGCGTTTTGGATTTAGAAGCAGATATTTCCCTGGGCTTACTGCTGTTTCTTCCATATGCCGGTAATGGGCTGAAAACGCCAGTTTTGGGACTCTGCAGAGAAAGTCTCTGCAGACTGCTGAATCCACACACGGGTTTAACTCTGGAAGTTGAGTGCACACATTGACAACCGTTCTGTTAGATAGCTGCGTTTTGGATTTAGAAGCAGATATTTCCCTGTGCTTACTGCTGTTTCTTCCATATGCCGGTAATGGTCTGAAAACGCCTGTTTTGGGACTCTGCAGAGAAAGTGTTTGCAGACTGCTGAATCCACACACGGGTTTAACTCTGGAAGTTGAGTGCACACATTGACAACCGTTCTGTTAGATAGCTGCGTTTTGGATTTAGAAGCAGATATTTCCCTGTGCTTACTGCTGTTTCTTCCCTATGCCGGTAATGGACTGAAAATGCCTGTTTTGGGACTCTGCAGAGAAAGTCTCTGCAGACTGCTGAATCCACACACGGGTTTAACTCTGGAAGTTGAGTGCACACATTGACAACCGTTCTGTTAGATAGCTGCGTTTTGGATTTAGAAGCAGATATTTCCCTGTGCTTACTGCTGTTTCTTCCCTATGCCGGTAATGGGCTGAAAACGCCTGTTTTGGGACTCTGCAGAGAAAGTCTCTGCAGACTGCTGAATCCACACACGGGTTTAGCTCTGGAAGTTGAGTGCACACATTGACAACCGTTCTGTTAGATAGCTGCGTTTTGGATTTAGAAGCAGATATTTCCCTGTGCTTACTGCTGTTTCTTCCATATGCCGGTAATGGGCTGAAAACGCCTGTTTTGGGACTCTGCAGAGAAAGTCTCTGCAGACTGCTGAATCCACACACGGGTTTAACTCTGGAAGTTGAGTGCACACATTGACAACCGTTCTGTTACATAGCTGCGTTTTGGATTCAGAAGCAGATATTTCCCTGTGCTTACTGCTGTTTCTTCCATATGCCGGTAATGGGCTGAAAACGCCTGTTTTGGGACTCTGCAGAGAAAGTCTCTGCAGACTGCTGAATCCACACACGGGTTTAACTCTGGAAGTTGAGTGCACACATTGACAACCGTTCTGTTAGATAGCTGCGTTTTGGATTTAGAAGCAGATATTTCCCTGTGCTTACTGCTGTTTCTTCCATATGCCGGTAATGGGCTGAAAACGCCTGTTTTGGGACTCTGCAGAGAAAGTGTTTGCAGACTGCTGAATCCACACACGGGTTTATCTCTGGAAGTTGAGTGCACACATTGACAACCGTTCTGTTACATAGCTGCGTTTTGGATTTAGAAGCAGATATTTCCCTGTGCTTACTGCTGTTTCTTCCCTATGCCGGTAATGGGCTGAAAACGCCTGTTTTGGGACTCTGCAGAGAAAGTCTCTGCAGACTGCTGAATCCACACACGGGTTTAACTCTGGAAGTTGAGTGCACACATTGACAACCGTTCTGTTAGATAGCTGCGTTTTGGATTTAGAAGCAGATATTTCCCTGTGCTTACTGCTGTTTCTTCCATATGCCGGTAATGGGCTGAAAACGCCTGTTTTGGGACTCTGCAGAGAAAGTCTCTGCAGACTGCTGAATCCACACACGGGTTTAACTCTGCAAGTTGAGTGCACACATTGACAACCGTTCTGTTAGATAGCTGCGTTTTGGATTTAGAAGCAGATATTTCCCTGTGCTTACTGCTGTTTCTTCCATATGCCGGTAATGGGCTGAAAACGCCTGTTTTGGGACTCTGCAGAGAAAGTCTCTGCAGACTGCTGAATCCACACACGGGTTTAACTCTGGAAGTTGAGTGCACACATTGACAACCATTCTGTTAGATAGCTGCGTTTTGGATTTAGAAGCAGATATTTCCCTGTGCTTACTGCTGTTTCTTCCATATGCCGGTAATGGGCTGAAAACGCCTGTTTTGGGACTCTGCAGAGAAAGTGTTTGCAGACTGCTGAATCCACACACGGGTTTAACTCTGGAAGTTGAGTGCACACATTGACAACCGTTCTGTTAGATAGCTGCGTTTTGGATTTAGAAGCAGATATTTCCCTGTGCTTACTGCTGTTTCTTCCCTATGCCGGTAATGGGCTGAAAACGCCTGTTTTGGGACTCTGCAGAGAAAGTCTCTGCAGACTGCTGAATCCACACACGGGTTTAACTCTGGAAGTTGAGTGCACACATTGACAACCGTTCTGTTAGATAGCTGCGTTTTGGATTTAGAAGCAGATATTTCCCTGTGCTTACTGCTGTTTCTTCCATATGCCGGTAATGGGCTGAAAACGCCTGTTTTGGGACTCTGCAGAGAAAGTCTCTGCAGACTGCTGAATCCACACACGGGTTTAACTCTGGAAGTTGAGTGCACACATTGACAACCATTCTGTTAGATAGCTGCGTTTTGCATTTAGAAGCAGATATTTCCCTGTGCTTACTGCTGTTTCTTCCATATGCCGGTAATGGGCTGAAAACGCCGGTTTTGGGACTCTGCAGAGAAAGTCTCTGCAGACTGCTGAATCCACACACGGGTTTAACTCTGGAAGTTGAGTGCACACATTGACAACCTTTCTGTTAGATAGCTGCGTTTTGCATTTAGAAGCAGATATTTCCCTGTGCTTACTGCTGTTTCTTCCGTATGCCGGTAATGGGCTGAAAACGCCGGTTTTGGGACTCTGCAGAGAAAGTCTCTGCAGACTGCTGAATCCACACACGGGTTTAACTCTGGAAGTTGAGTACACACATTGACAACCGTTCTGTTAGATAGCTGCGTTTTGGATTTAGAAGCAGATATTTCCCTGGGCTTACTGCTGTTTCTTCCATATGCCGGTAATGGGCTGAAAACGCCAGTTTTGGGACTCTGCAGAGAAAGTCTCTGCAGACTGCTGAATCCACACACGGGTTTAACTCTGGAAGTTGAGTGCACACATTGACAACCGTTCTGTTAGATAGCTGCGTTTTGGATTTAGAAGCAGATATTTCCCTGTGCTTACTGCTGTTTCTTCCATATGCCGGTAATGGTCTGAAAACGCCTGTTTTGGGACTCTGCAGAGAAAGTGTTTGCAGACTGCTGAATCCACACACGGGTTTAACTCTGGAAGTTGAGTGCACACATTGACAACCGTTCTGTTAGATAGCTGCGTTTTGGATTTAGAAGCAGATATTTCCCTGTGCTTACTGCTGTTTCTTCCCTATGCCGGTAATGGACTGAAAATGCCTGTTTTGGGACTCTGCAGAGAAAGTCTCTGCAGACTGCTGAATCCACACACGGGTTTAACTCTGGAAGTTGAGTGCACACATTGACAACCGTTCTGTTAGATAGCTGCGTTTTGGATTTAGAAGCAGATATTTCCCTGTGCTTACTGCTGTTTCTTCCCTATGCCGGTAATGGGCTGAAAACGCCTGTTTTGGGACTCTGCAGAGAAAGTCTCTGCAGACTGCTGAATCCACACACGGGTTTAGCTCTGGAAGTTGAGTGCACACATTGACAACCGTTCTGTTAGATAGCTGCGTTTTGGATTTAGAAGCAGATATTTCCCTGTGCTTACTGCTGTTTCTTCCATATGCCGGTAATGGGCTGAAAACGCCTGTTTTGGGACTCTGCAGAGAAAGTCTCTGCAGACTGCTGAATCCACACACGGGTTTAACTCTGGAAGTTGAGTGCACACATTGACAACCGTTCTGTTACATAGCTGCGTTTTGGATTCAGAAGCAGATATTTCCCTGTGCTTACTGCTGTTTCTTCCATATGCCGGTAATGGGCTGAAAACGCCTGTTTTGGGACTCTGCAGAGAAAGTCTCTGCAGACTGCTGAATCCACACACGGGTTTAACTCTGGAAGTTGAGTGCACACATTGACAACCGTTCTGTTAGATAGCTGCGTTTTGGATTTAGAAGCAGATATTTCCCTGTGCTTACTGCTGTTTCTTCCATATGCCGGTAATGGGCTGAAAACGCCTGTTTTGGGACTCTGCAGAGAAAGTGTTTGCAGACTGCTGAATCCACACACGGGTTTATCTCTGGAAGTTGAGTGCACACATTGACAACCGTTCTGTTACATAGCTGCGTTTTGGATTTAGAAGCAGATATTTCCCTGTGCTTACTGCTGTTTCTTCCCTATGCCGGTAATGGGCTGAAAACGCCTGTTTTGGGACTCTGCAGAGAAAGTCTCTGCAGACTGCTGAATCCACACACGGGTTTAACTCTGGAAGTTGAGTGCACACATTGACAACCGTTCTGTTAGATAGCTGCGTTTTGGATTTAGAAGCAGATATTTCCCTGTGCTTACTGCTGTTTCTTCCATATGCCGGTAATGGGCTGAAAACGCCTGTTTTGGGACTCTGCAGAGAAAGTCTCTGCAGACTGCTGAATCCACACACGGGTTTAACTCTGGAAGTTGAGTGCACACATTGACAACCGTTCTGTTAGATAGCTGCGTTTTGGATTTAGAAGCAGATATTTCCCTGTTCTTACTGCTGTTTCTTCCATATGCCGGTAATGGGCTGAAAACGCCTGTTTTGGGACTCTGCAGAGAAAGTCTCTGCAGACTGCTGAATCCACACACGGGTTTAACTCTGGAAGTTGAGTGCACACATTGACAACCGTTCTGTTAGATAGCTGCGTTTTGGATTTAGAAGCAGATATTTCCCTGTGCTTACTGCTGTTTCTTCCATATGCCGGTAATGGGCTGAAAACGCCTGTTTTGGGACTCTGCAGAGAAAGTCTCTGCAGACTGCCGAATCAACACACGGGTTTAACTCTGGAAGTTGAGTGCACACATTGACAACCGTTCCGTTAGATAGCTGCGTTTTGGATTTAGAAGCAGATATTTCCCTGTGCTTACTGCTGTTTCTTCCATATGCCGGTAATGGGCTGAAAACGCCTGTTTTGGGACTCTGCAGAGAAAGTCTCTGCAGACTGCCGAATCCACACACGGGTTTAACTCTGGAAGTTGAGTGCACACATTGACAACCGTTCTGTTAGATAGCTGCGTTTTGGATTTAGAAGCAGATATTTCCCTGTGCTTACTGCTGTTTCTTCCATATGCCGGTAATGGTCTGAAAACGCCTGTTTTGGGACTCTGCAGAGAAAGTGTTTGCAGACTGCTGAATCCACACACGGGTTTAACTCTGGAAGTTGAGTGCACACATTGACAACCGTTCTGTTAGATAGCTGCGTTTTGGATTTAGAAGCAGATATTTCCCTGTGCTTACTGCTGTTTCTTCCCTATGCCGGTAATGGACTGAAAATGCCTGTTTTGGGACTCTGCAGAGAAAGTCTCTGCAGACTGCTGAATCCACACACGGGTTTAACTCTGGAAGTTGAGTGCACACATTGACAACCGTTCTGTTAGATAGCTGCGTTTTGGATTTAGAAGCAGATATTTCCCTGTGCTTACTGCTGTTTCTTCCCTATGCCGGTAATGGGCTGAAAACGCCTGTTTTGGGACTCTGCAGAGAAAGTCTCTGCAGACTGCTGAATCCACACACGGGTTTAGCTCTGGAAGTTGAGTGCACACATTGACAACCGTTCTGTTAGATAGCTGCGTTTTGGATTTAGAAGCAGATATTTCCCTGTGCTTACTGCTGTTTCTTCCATATGCCGGTAATGGGCTGAAAACGCCTGTTTTGGGACTCTGCAGAGAAAGTCTCTGCAGACTGCTGAATCCACACACGGGTTTAACTCTGGAAGTTGAGTGCACACATTGACAACCGTTCTGTTACATAGCTGCGTTTTGGATTCAGAAGCAGATATTTCCCTGTGCTTACTGCTGTTTCTTCCATATGCCGGTAATGGGCTGAAAACGCCTGTTTTGGGACTCTGCAGAGAAAGTCTCTGCAGACTGCTGAATCCACACACGGGTTTAACTCTGGAAGTTGAGTGCACACATTGACAACCGTTCTGTTAGATAGCTGCGTTTTGGATTTAGAAGCAGATATTTCCCTGTGCTTACTGCTGTTTCTTCCATATGCCGGTAATGGGCTGAAAACGCCTGTTTTGGGACTCTGCAGAGAAAGTGTTTGCAGACTGCTGAATCCACACACGGGTTTATCTCTGGAAGTTGAGTGCACACATTGACAACCGTTCTGTTACATAGCTGCGTTTTGGATTTAGAAGCAGATATTTCCCTGTGCTTACTGCTGTTTCTTCCCTATGCCGGTAATGGGCTGAAAACGCCTGTTTTGGGACTCTGCAGAGAAATTCTCTGCAGACTGCTGAATCCACACACGGGTTTAACTCTGGAAGTTGAGTGCACACATTGACAACCGTTCTGTTAGATAGCTGCGTTTTGGATTTAGAAGCAGATATTTCCCTGTGCTTACTGCTGTTTCTTCCATATGCCGGTAATGGGCTGAAAACGCCTGTTTTGGGACTCTGCAGAGAAAGTCTCTGCAGACTGCTGAATCCACACACGGGTTTAACTCTGGAAGTTGAGTGCACACATTGACAACCGTTCTGTTAGATAGCTGCGTTTTGGATTTAGAAGCAGATATTTCCCTGTTCTTACTGCTGTTTCTTCCATATGCCGGTAATGGGCTGAAAACGCCTGTTTTGGGACTCTGCAGAGAAAGTCTCTGCAGACTGCTGAATCCACACACGGGTTTAACTCTGGAAGTTGAGTGCACACATTGACAACCATTCTGTTAGATAGCTGCGTTTTGGATTTAGAAGCAGATATTTCCCTGTGCTTACTGCTGTTTCTTCCATATGCCGGTAATGGGCTGAAAACGCCTGTTTTGGGACTCTGCAGAGAAAGTCTCTGCAGACTGCTGAATCCACACACGGGTTTAACTCTGGAAGTTGAGTGCACACATTGACAACCGTTCTGTTAGATAGCTGCGTTTTGGATTTAGAAGCAGATATTTCCCTGTGCTTACTGCTGTTTCTTCCATATGCCGGTAATGGGCTGAAAACGCCTGTTTTGGGACTCTGCAGAGAAAGTCTCTGCAGACTGCTGAATCCACACACGGGTTTAACTCTGGAAGTTGAGTGCACACATTGACAACCGTTCTGTTAGATAGCTGCGTTTTGGATTTAGAAGCAGATATTTCCCTGTGCTTACTGCTGTTTCTTCCATATGCCGGTAATGGGCTGAAAACGCCTGTTTTGGGACTCTGCAGAGAAAGTGTTTGCAGACTGCTGAATCCACACACGGGTTTAACTCTGGAAGTTGAGTGCACACATTGACAACCGTTCTGTTAGATAGCTGCGTTTTGGATTTAGAAGCAGATATTTCCCTGTGCTTACTGCTGTTTCTTCCATATGCCGGTAATGGGCTGAAAACGCCTGTTTTGGGACTCTGCAGAGAAAGTCTCTGCAGACTGCTGAATCCACACACGGGTTTAACTCTGGAAGTTGAGTGCACACATTGACAACCGTTCTGTTAGATAGCTGCGTTTTGGATTTAGAAGCAGATATTTCCCTGTGCTTACTGCTGTTTCTTCCATATGCCGGTAATGGGCTGAAAACGCCTGTTTTGGGACTCTGCAGAGAAAGTCTCTGCAGACTGCCGAATCAACACACGGGTTTAACTCTGGAAGTTGAGTGCACACATTGACAACCGTTCCGTTAGATAGCTGCGTTTTGCATTTAGAAGCAGATATTTCCCTGTGCTTACTGCTGTTTCTTCCATATGCCGGTAATGGGCTGAAAACGCCTGTTTTGGGACTCTGCAGAGAAAGTCTCTGCAGACTGCTGAATCCACACACGCGTTTAACTCTGGAAGTTGAGTGCACACATTGACAACCGTTCTGTTAGATAGCTGCGTTTTGGATTTAGAAGCAGATATTTCCCTGTGCTTACTGCTGTTTCTTCCATATGCCGGTAATGGGCTGAAAACGCCTGTTTTGGGACTCTGCAGAGAAAGTCTCTGCAGACTGCTGAATCCACACACGGGTTTAACTCTGGAAGTTGAGTGCACACATTGACAACCGTTCTGTTAGATAGCTGCGTTTTGGATTTAGAAGCAGATATTTCCCTGGGCTTACTGCTGTTTCTTCCATATGCCGGTAATGGGCTGAAAACGCCTGTTTTGGGACTCTGCAGAGAAAGTCTCTGCAGACTGCTGAATCCACACACGGGTTTAACTCTGGAAGTTGAGTGCACACATTGACAACCGTTCTGTTAGATAGCTGCGTTTTGGATTTAGAAGCAGATATTTCCCTGTGCTTACTGCTGTTTCTTCCATATGCCGGTAATGGGCTGAAAACGCCTGTTTTGGGACTCTGCAGAGAAAGTGTTTGCAGACTGCTGAATCCACACACGGGTTTAACTCTGGAAGTTGAGTGCACACATTGACAACCGTTCTGTTAGATAGCTGCGTTTTGGATTTAGAAGCAGATATTTCCCTGTGCTTACTGCTGTTTCTTCCATATGCCGGTAATGGGCTGAAAACGCCTGTTTTGGGACTCTGCAGAGAAAGTCTCTGCAGACTGCTGAATCCACACACGGGTTTAACTCTGGAAGTTGAGTGCACACATTGACAACCGTTCTGTTAGATAGCTGCGTTTTGGATTTAGAAGCAGATATTTCCCTGTGCTTACTGCTGTTTCTTCCATATGCCGGTAATGGGCTGAAAACGCCTGTTTTGGGACTCTGCAGAGAAAGTCTCTGCAGACTGCCGAATCCACACACGGGTTTAACTCTGGAAGTTGAGTGCACACATTGACAACCGTTCCGTTAGATAGCTGCGTTTTGGATTTAGAAGCAGATATTTCCCTGTGCTTACTGCTGTTTCTTCCATATGCCGGTAATGGGCTGAAAACGCCTGTTTTGGGACTCTGCAGAGAAAGTCTCTGCAGACTTCTGAATCCACACACGCGTTTAACTCTGGAAGTTGAGTGCACACATTGACAACCGTTCTGTTAGATAGCTGCGTTTTGGATTTAGAAGCAGATATTTCCCTGTGCTTACTGCTGTTTCTTCCATATGCCGGTAATGGGCTAAAAACGCCTGTTTTGGGACTCTGCAGAGAAAGACTCTGCAGACTGCTGAATCCACACACGGGTTTAACTCTGGAAGTTGAGTGCACACATTGACAACCGTTCTGTTAGATAGCTGCGTTTTGGATTTAGAAGCAGATATTTCCCTGTGCTTACTGCTGTTTCTTCCATATGCCGGTAATGGGCTGAAAACGCCTGTTTTGGGACTCTGCAGAGAAAGTCCCTGCAGACTGCTGAATCCACACACGGGTTTAACTCTGGAAGTTGAGTGCACACATTGACAACCATTCTGTTAGATAGCTGCGTTTTGCATTTAGAAGCAGATATTTCCCTGTGCTTACTGCTGTTTCTTCCATATGCCGGTAATGGGCTGAAAACGCCGGTTTTGGGACTCTGCAGAGAAAGTCTCTGCAGACTGCTGAATCCACACACGGGTTTAACTCTGGAAGTTGAGTACACACATTGACAACCGTTCTGTTAGATAGCTGCGTTTTGGATTTAGAAGCAGATATTTCCCTGGGCTTACTGCTGTTTCTTCCATATGCCGGTAATGGGCTGAAAACGCCTGTTTTGGGACTCTGCAGAGAAAGTCTCTGCAGACTGCCGAATCCACACACGCGTTTAACTCTGGAAGTTGAGTGCACACATTGACAACCGTTCTGTTAGATAGCTGCGTTTTGGATTTAGAAGCAGATATTTCCCTGTCCTTACTGCTGTTTCTTCCATATGCCGGTAATGGGCTGAAAACGCCTGTTTTGGGACTCTGCAGAGAAAGTGTTTGCAGACTGCTGAATCCACACACGGGTTTAACTCTGGAAGTTGAGTGCACACATTGACAACCATTCTGTTAGATAGCTGCGTTTTGGATTTAGAAGCAGATATTTCCCTGTGCTTACTGCTGTTTCTTCCCTATGCCGGTAATGGACTGAAAATGCCTGTTTTGGGACTCTGCAGAGAAAGTCTCTGCAGACTGCTGAATCCACACACGGGTTTAACTCTGGAAGTTGAGTGCACACATTGACAACCGTTCCGTTAGATAGCTGCGTTTTGGATTTAGAAGCAGATATTTCCCTGTGTTTACTGCTGTTTCTTCCATATGCCGGTAATGGGCTGAAAACGCCTGTTTTGGGACTCTGCAGAGAAAGTCTCTGCAGACTGCTGAATCCACACACGGGTTTAACTCTGGAAGTTGAGTGCACACATTGACAACCGTTCTGTTAGATAGCTGCGTTTTGGATTTAGAAGCAGATATTTCCCTGTGCTTACTGCTGTTTCTTCCCTATGCCGGTAAGGGGCTGAAAATGCCTGTTTTGGGACTCTGCAGAGAAAGTCTCTGCAGACTGCTGAATCCACACACCGGTTTAACTCTCGAAGTTGAGTGCACACATTGACAACCGTTCTGTTAGATAGCTGTGTTTTGGATTTAGAAGCAGATATTTCCCTGTGCTTACTGCTGTTTCTTCCATATGCCGGTAATGGGCTGAAAACGCCTGTTTTGGGACTCTGCAGAGAAAGTCTCTGCAGACTGCTGAATCCACACACGGGTTTAACTCTGGAAGTTGAGTGCACACATTGACAACCGTTCTGTTAGATAGCTGCGTTTTGGATTTAGAAGCAGATATTTCCCTGTGCTTACTGCTGTTTCTTCCCTATGCCGGTAATGGGCTGAAAACGCCTGTTTTGGGACTCTGCAGAGAAAGTCTCTGCAGACTGCTGAATCCACACACGGGTTTAACTCTGGAAGTTGTGTGCACACATTGACAACCGTTCTGTTAGATAGCTGCGTTTTGGATTTAGAAGCAGATATTTCCCTGTGCTTACTGCTGTTTCTTCCATATGCCGGTAATGGGCTGAAAACGCCTGTTTTGGGACTCTGCAGAGAAAGTCTCTGCAGACTGCTGAATCCACACACGGGTTTAACTCTGGAAGTTGAGTGCACACATTGACAACCATTCTGTTAGATAGCTGCGTTTTGCATTTAGAAGCAGATATTTCCCTGTGCTTACTGCTGTTTCTTCCATATGCCGGTAATGGGCTGAAAACGCCGGTTTTGGGACTCTGCAGAGAAAGTCTCTGCAGACTGCTGAATCCACACACGGGTTTAACTCTGGAAGTTGAGTGCACACATTGACAACCATTCTGTTAGATAGCTGCGTTTTGCATTTAGAAGCAGATATTTCCCTGTGCTTACTGCTGTTTCTTCCATATGCCGGTAATGGGCTGAAAACGCCGGTTTTGGGACTCTGCAGAGAAAGTCTCTGCAGACTGCTGAATCCACACACGGGTTTAACTCTGGAAGTTGAGTACACACATTGACAACCGTTCTGTTAGATAGCTGCGTTTTGGATTTAGAAGCAGATATTTCCCTGGGCTTACTGCTGTTTCTTCCATATGCCGGTAATGGGCTGAAAACGCCAGTTTTGGGACTCTGCAGAGAAAGTCTCTGCAGACTGCTGAATCCACACACGGGTTTAACTCTGGAAGTTGAGTGCACACATTGACAACCGTTCTGTTAGATAGCTGCGTTTTGGATTTAGAAGCAGATATTTCCCTGTGCTTACTGCTGTTTCTTCCATATGCCGGTAATGGGCTGAAAACGCCTGTTTTGGGACTCTGCAGAGAAAGTCTCTGCAGACTGCCGAATCCACACACGGGTTTAACTCTGGAAGTTGAGTGCACACATTGACAACCGTTCTGTTAGATAGCTGCGTTTTGGATTTAGAAGCAGATATTTCCCTGTGCTTACTGCTGTTTCTTCCATATGCCGGTAATGGTCTGAAAACGCCTGTTTTGGGACTCTGCAGAGAAAGTGTTTGCAGACTGCTGAATCCACACACGGGTTTAACTCTGGAAGTTGAGTGCACACATTGACAACCGTTCTGTTAGATAGCTGCGTTTTGGATTTAGAAGCAGATATTTCCCTGTGCTTACTGCTGTTTCTTCCCTATGCCGGTAATGGACTGAAAATGCCTGTTTTGGGACTCTGCAGAGAAAGTCTCTGCAGACTGCTGAATCCACACACGGGTTTAACTCTGGAAGTTGAGTGCACACATTGACAACCGTTCTGTTAGATAGCTGCGTTTTGGATTTAGAAGCAGATATTTCCCTGTGCTTACTGCTGTTTCTTCCCTATGCCGGTAATGGGCTGAAAATGCCTGTTTTGGGACTCTGCAGAGAAAGTCTCTGCAGACTGCTGAATCCACACACGGGTTTAGCTCTGGAAGTTGAGTGCACACATTGACAACCGTTCTGTTAGATAGCTGCGTTTTGGATTTAGAAGCAGATATTTCCCTGTGCTTACTGCTGTTTCTTCCATATGCCGGTAATGGGCTGATAACGCCTGTTTTGGGACTCTGCAGAGAAAGTCTCTGCAGACTGCTGAATCCACACACGGGTTTAACTCTGGAAGTTGAGTGCACACATTGACAACCGTTCTGTTACATAGCTGCGTTTTGGATTCAGAAGCAGATATTTCCCTGTGCTTACTGCTGTTTCTTCCATATGCCGGTGATGGGCTGAAAACGCCTGTTTTGGGACTCTGCAGAGAAAGTCTCTGCAGACTGCTGAATCCACACACGGGTTTAACTCTGGAAGTTGAGTGCACACATTGACAACCGTTCTGTTAGATAGCTGCGTTTTGGATTTAGAAGCAGATATTTCCCTGTGCTTACTGCTGTTTCTTCCATATGCCGGTAATGGGCTGAAAACGCCTGTTTTGGGACTCTGCAGAGAAAGTGTTTGCAGACTGCTGAATCCACACACGGGTTTAACTCTGGAAGTTGAGTACACACATTGACAACCGTTCTGTTAGATAGCTGCGTTTTGGATTTAGAAGCAGATATTTCCCTGGGCTTACTGCTGTTTCTTCCATATGCCGGTAATGGGCTGAAAACGCCAGTTTTGGGACTCTGCAGAGAAAGTCTCTGCAGACTGCTGAATCCACACACGGGTTTAACTCTGTAAGTTGAGTGCACACATTGACAACCGTTCTGTTAGATAGCTGCGTTTTGGATTTAGAAGCAGATATTTCCCTGTGCTTACTGCTGTTTCTTCCATATGCCGGTAATGGGCTGAAAACGCCTGTTTTGGGACTCTGCAGAGAAAGTCTCTGCAGACTGCCGAATCCACACACGCGTTTAACTCTGGAAGTTGAGTGCACACATTGACAACCGTTCTGTTAGATAGCTGCGTTTTGGATTTAGAAGCAGATATTTCCCTGTGCTTACTGCTGTTTCTTCCATATGCCGGTAATGGGCTGAAAACGCCTGTTTTGGGACTCTGCAGAGAAAGTCTCTGCAGACTGCTGAATCCACACACGGGTTTAACTCTGGAAGTTGAGTGCACACATTGACAACCGTTCTGTTAGATAGCTGCGTTTTGGATTTAGAAGCAGATATTTCCCTGTGCTTACTGCTGTTTCTTCCCTATGCCGGTAAGGGGCTGAAAATGCCTGTTTTGGGACTCTGCAGAGAAAGTCTCTGCAGACTGCTGAATCCACACACCGGTTTAACTCTCGAAGTTGATTGCACACATTGACAACCGTTCTGTTAGATAGCTGCGTTTTGGATTTAGAAGCAGATATTTCCCTGTGCTTACTGCTGTTTCTTCCATATGCCGGTAATGGGCTGAAAACGCCTGTTTTGGGACTCTGCAGAGAAAGTCTCTGCAGACTGCTGAATCCACACACGGGTTTAACTCTGGAAGTTGAGTGCACACATTGACAACCGTTCTGTTAGATAGCTGCGTTTTGGATTTAGAAGCAGATATTTCCCTGTGCTTACTGCTGTTTCTTCCATATGCCGGTAATGGGCTGAAAACGCCTGTTTTGGGACTCTGCAGAGAAAGTCTCTGCAGACTGCCGAATCCACACACGGGTTTAACTCTGGAAGTTGAGTGCACACATTGACAACCGTTCTGTTAGATAGCTGCGTTTTGGATTTAGAAGCAGATATTTCCCTGTGCTTACTGCTGTTTCTTCCATATGCCGGTAATGGGCTGAAAACGCCTGTTTTGGGACTCTGCAGAGAAAGTGTTTGCAGACTGCTGAATCCACACACGGGTTTAACTCTGGAAGTTGAGTGCACACATTGACAACCGTTCTGTTAGATAGCTGCGTTTTGGATTTAGAAGCAGATATTTCCCTGTGCTTACTGCTGTTTCTTCCATATGCCGGTAATGGGCTGAAAACGCCTGTTTTGGGACTCTGAAGAGAAAGTCTCTGCAGACTGCTGAATCCACACACGGGTTTAACTCTGGAAGTTGAGTGCACACATTGACAACCGTTCTGTTAGATAGCTGCGTTTTGGATTTAGAAGCTGATATTTCCCTGTGCTTACTGCTGTTTCTTCCATATGCCGGTAATGGGCTGAAAACGCCTGTTTTGGGACTCTGCAGAGAAAGTCTCTGCAGACTGCTGAATCCACACACGGGTTTAACTCTGGAAGTTGAGTGCACACATTGACAACCATTCTGTTAGATAGCTGCATTTTGCATTTAGAAGCAGATATTTCCCTGTGCTTACTGCTGTTTCTTCCATATGCCGGTAATGGGCTGAAAACGCCGGTTTTGGGACTCTGCAGAGAAAGTCTCTGCAGACTGCTGAATCCACACACGGGTTTAACTCTGGAAGTTGAGTACACACATTGACAACCGTTCTGTTAGATAGCTGCGTTTTGGATTTAGAAGCAGATATTTCCCTGGGCTTACTGCTGTTTCTTCCATATGCCGGTAATGGGCTGAAAACGCCAGTTTTGGGACTCTGCAGAGAAAGTCTCTGCAGACTGCTGAATCCACACACGGGTTTAACTCTGGAAGTTGAGTGCACACATTGACAACCGTTCTGTTAGATAGCTGCGTTTTGGATTTAGAAGCAGATATTTCCCTGTGCTTACTGCTGTTTCTTCCATATGCCGGTAATGGGCTGAAAACGCCTGTTTTGGGACTCTGCAGAGAAAGTCTCTGCAGACTGCCGAATCCACACACGGGTTTAACTCTGGAAGTTGAGTGCACACATTGACAACCGTTCTGTTAGATAGCTGCGTTTTGGATTTAGAAGCAGATATTTCCCTGTGCTTACTGCTGTTTCTTCCATATGCCGGTAATGGAATGAAAACGCCTGTTTTGGGACTCTGCAGAGAAAGTGTTTGCAGACTGCTGAATCCACACACGGGTTTAACTCTGGAAGTTGAGTGCACACATTGACAACCGTTCTGTTAGATAGCTGCGTTTTGGATTTAGAAGCAGATATTTCCCTGTGCTTACTGCTGTTTCTTCCCTATGCCGGTAATGGGCTGAAAACGCCTGTTTTGGGACTCTGCAGAGAAAGTCTCTGCAGACTGCTGAATCCACACACGGGTTTAACTCTGGAAGTTGAGTGCACACATTGACAACCGTTCTGTTAGATAGCTGCGTTTTGGATTTAGAAGCAGATATTTCCCTGTGCTTACTGCTGTTTCTTCCATATGCCGGTAATGGGCTGAAAACGCCTGTTTTGGGACTCTGCAGAGAAAGTCTCTGCAGACTGCTGAATCCACACACGGGTTTAACTCTGGAAGTTGAGTGCACACATTGACAACCATTCTGTTAGATAGCTGCGTTTTGCATTTAGAAGCAGATATTTACCTGTGCTTACTGCTGTTTCTTCCATATGCCGGTAATGGGCTGAAAACGCCGGTTTTGGGACTCTGCAGAGAAAGTCGCTGCAGACTGCTGAATCCACACACGGGTTTAACTCTGGAAGTTGAGTACACACATTGACAACCGTTCTGTTAGATAGCTGCGTTTTGGATTTAGAAGCAGATATTTCCCTGGGCTTACTGCTGTTTCTTCCATATGCCGGTAATGGGCTGAAAACGCCAGTTTTGGGACTCTGCAGAGAAAGTCTCTGCAGACTGCTGAATCCACACACGGGTTTAACTCTGGAAGTTGAGTGCACACATTGACAACCGTTCTGTTAGATAGCTGCGTTTTGGATTTAGAAGCAGATATTTCCCTGTGCTTACTGCTGTTTCTTCCATATGCCGGTAATGGGCTGAAAACGCCTGTTTTGGGACTCTGCAGAGAAAGTCTCTGCAGACTGCCGAATCCACACACGGGTTTAACTCTGGAAGTTGAGTGCACACATTGACAACCGTTCTGTTAGATAGCTGCGTTTTGGATTTAGAAGCAGATATTTCCCTGTGCTTACTGCTGTTTCTTCCATATGCCGGTAATGGTCTGAAAACGCCTGTTTTGGGACTCTGCAGAGAAAGTGTTTGCAGACGGCTGAATCCACACACGGGTTTAACTCTGGAAGTTGAGTGCACACATTGACAACCGTTCTGTTAGATAGCTGCGTTTTGGATTTAGAAGCAGATATTTCCCTGTGCTTACTGCTGTTTCTTCCCTATGCCGGTAATGGACTGAAAATGCCTGTTTTGGGACTCTGCAGAGAAAGTCTCTGCAGACTGCTGAATCCACACACGGGTTTAACTCTGGAAGTTGAGTGCACACATTGACAACCGTTCTGTTAGATAGCTGCGTTTTGGATTTAGAAGCAGATATTTCCCTGTGCTTACTGCTGTTTCTTCCCTATGCCGGTAATGGGCTGAAAACGCCTGTTTGGGGACTCTGCAGAGAAAGTCTCTGCAGACTGCTGAATCCACACACGGGTTTAGCTCTGGAAGTTGAGTGCACACATTGACAACCGTTCTGTTAGATAGCTGCGTTTTGGATTTAGAAGCAGATATTTCCCTGTGCTTACTGCTGTTTCTTCCATATGCCGGTAATGGGCTGAAAACGCCTGTTTTGGGACTCTGCAGAGAAAGTCTCTGCAGACTGCTGAATCCACACACGGGTTTAACTCTGGAAGTTGAGTGCACACATTGACAACCGTTCTGTTACATAGCTGCGTTTTGGATTCAGAAGCAGATATTTCCCTGTGCTTACTGCTGTTTCTTCCATATGCCGGTAATGGGCTGAAAACGCCTGTTTTGGGACTCTGCAGAGAAAGTCTCTGCAGACTGCTGAATCCACACACGGGTTTAACTCTGGAAGTTGAGTGCACACATTGACAACCGTTCTGTTAGATAGCTGCGTTTTGGATTTAGAAGCAGATATTTCCCTGTGCTTACTGCTGTTTCTTCCATATGCCGGTAATGGGCTGAAAACGCCTGTTTTGGGACTCTGCAGAGAAAGTGTTTGCAGACTGCTGAATCCACACACGGGTTTAACTCTGGAAGTTGAGTGCACACATTGACAACCGTTCTGTTACATAGCTGCGTTTTGGATTTAGAAGCAGATATTTCCCTGTGCTTACTGCTGTTTCTTCCGTATGCCGGTAATGGGCTGAAAACGCCTGTTTTGGGACTCTGCAGAGAAAGTCTCTGCAGACTGCTGAATCCACAGACGGGTTTATCTCTGGAAGTTGAGTGCACACATTGACAACCGTTCTGTTAGATAGCTGCGTTTTGGATTTAGAAGCAGATATTTCCCTGTGCTTACTGCTGTTTCTTCCATATGCCGGTAATGGGCTGAAAACGCCTGTTTTGGGACTCTGCAGAGAAAGTCTCTGCAGACTGCTGAATCCACACACGGGTTTAACTCTGCAAGTTGAGTGCACACATTGACAACCGTTCTGTTAGATAGCTGCGTTTTGGATTTAGAAGCAGATATTTCCCTGTGCTTACTGCTGTTTCTTCCATATGCCGGTAATGGGCTGAAAACGCCTGTTTTGGGACTCTGCAGAGAAAGTCTCTGCAGACTGCTGAATCCACACACGGGTTTAACTCTGGAAGTTGAGTGCACACATTGACAACCATTCTGTTAGATAGCTGCGTTTTGGATTTAGAAGCAGATATTTCCCTGTGCTTACTGCTGTTTCTTCCATATGCCGGTAATGGGCTGAAAACGCCTGTTTTGGGACTCTGCAGAGAAAGTCTCTGCAGACTGCTGAATCCACACACGGGTTTAACTCTGGAAGTTGAGTGCACACATTGACAACCGTTCTGTTAGATAGCTGCGTTTTGGATTTAGAAGCAGATATTTCCCTGTGCTTACTGCTGTTTCTTCCATATGCTGGTAATGGGCTGAAAACGCCTGTTTTGGGACTCTGCAGAGAAAGTCTCTGCAGACTGCTGAATCCACACACGGGTTTAACTCTGGAAGTTGAGTGCACACATTGACAACCGTTCTGTTAGATAGCTGCGTTTTGGATTTAGAAGCAGATATTTCCCTGTGCTTACTGCTGTTTCTTCCATATGCCGGTAATGGGCTGAAAACGCCTGTTTTGGGACTCTGCAGAGAAAGTCTCTGCAGACTGCTGAATCCACACACGGGTTTAACTCTGGAAGTTGAGTGCACACATTGACAACCGTTCTGTTAGTTAGCTGCGTTTTGGATTTAGAAGCAGATATTTCCCTGGGCTTACTGCTGTTTCTTCCATATGCCGGTAATGGGCTGAAAACGCCTGTTTTGGGACTCTGCAGAGAAAGTCTCTGCAGACTGCTGAATCCACACACGGGTTTAACTCTGGAAGTTGAGTGCACACATTGACAACCGTTCTGTTAGATAGCTGCGTTTTGGATTTAGAAGCAGATATTTCCCTGTGCTTACTGCTGTTTCTTCCATATGCCGGTAATGGGCTGAAAACGCCTGTTTTGGGACTCTGCAGAGAAAGTCTCTGCAGACTGCCGAATCCACACACGGGTTTAACTCTGGAAGTTGAGTGCACACATTGACAACCGTTCTGTTAGATAGCTGCGTTTTGGATTTAGAAGCAGATATTTCCCTGTGCTTACTGCTGTTTCTTCCATATGCCGGTAATGGTCTGAAAACGCCTGTTTTGGGACTCTGCAGAGAAAGTGTTTGCAGACTGCTGAATCCACACACGGGTTTAACTCTGGAAGTTGAGTGCACACATTGACAACCGTTCTGTTACATAGCTGCGTTTTGGATTTAGAAGCAGATATTTCCCTGTGCTTACTGCTGTTTCTTCCCTATGCCGGTAATGGACTGAAAATGCCTGTTTTGGGACTCTGCAGAGAAAGTCTCTGCAGACTGCTGAATCCACACACGGGTTTAACTCTGGAAGTTGAGTGCACACATTGACAACCGTTCTGTTAGATAGCTGCGTTTTGGATTTAGAAGCAGATATTTCCCTGTGCTTACTGCTGTTTCTTCCATATGCCGGTAATGGGCTGAAAACGCCTGTTTTGGGACTCTGCAGAGAAAGTCTCTGCAGACTGCTGAATCCACACACGGGTTTAACTCTGGAAGTTGAGTGCACACATTGACAACCGTTCTGTTAGATAGCTGCGTTTTGGATTTAGAAGCAGATATTTCCCTGTGCTTACTGCTGTTTCTTCCATATGCCGGTAATGGGCTGAAAACGCCTGTTTTGGGACTCTGCAGAGAAAGTGTTTGCAGACTGCTGAATCCACACACGGGTTTAACTCTGGAAGTTGAGTGCACACATTGACAACCGTTCTGTTAGATAGCTGCGTTTTGGATTTAGAAGCAGATATTTCCCTGTGCTTACTGCTGTTTCTTCCATATGCCGGTAATGGGCTGAAAACGCCTGTTTTGGGACTCTGCAGAGAAAGTCTCTGCAGACTGCTGAATCCACACACGGGTTTAACTCTGGAAGTTGAGTGCACACATTGACAACCGTTCTGTTACATAGCTGCGTTTTGGATTCAGAAGCAGATATTTCCCTGTGCTTACTGCTGTTTCTTCCATATGCCGGTAATGGGCTGAAAACGCCTGTTTTGGGACTCTGCAGAGAAAGTCTCTGCAGACTGCTGAATCCACACACGGGTTTAACTCTGGAAGTTGAGTGCACACATTGACAACCGTTCTGTTACATAGCTGCGTTTTGGATTCAGAAGCAGATATTTCCCTGTGCTTACTGCTGTTTCTTCCATATGCCGGTAATGGGCTGAAAACGCCTGTTTTGGGACTCTGCAGAGAAAGTCTCTGCAGACTGCTGAATCCACACACGGGTTTAACTCTGGAAGTTGAGTGCACACATTGACAACCGTTCTGTTACATAGCTGCGTTTTGGATTCAGAAGCAGATATTTCCCTGTGCTTACTGCTGTTTCTTCCCTATGCCGGTAATGGGCTGAAAACGCCTGTTTGGGGACTCTGCAGAGTAAGTCTCTGCAGACTGCTGAATCCACACACGGGTTTAGCTCTGGAAGTTGAGTGCACACATTGACAACCGTTCTGTTAGATAGCTGCGTTTTGGATTTAGAAGCAGATATTTCCCTGTGCTTACTGCTGTTTCTTCCATAGGCCGGTAATGGGCTGAAAACGCCTGTTTTGGGACTCTGCAGAGAAAGTCTCTGCAGACTGCTGAATCCACACACGGGTTTAACTCTGGAAGTTGAGTGCACACATTGACAACCGTTCTGTTACATAGCTGCGTTTTGGATTCAGAAGCAGATATTTCCCTGTGCTTACTGCTGTTTCTTCCCTATGCCGGTAATGGGCTGAAAACGCCTGTTTGGGGACTCTGCAGAGTAAGTCTCTGCAGACTGCTGAATCCACACACGGGTTTAGCTCTGGAAGTTGAGTGCACACATTGACAACCGTTCTGTTAGATAGCTGCGTTTTGGATTTAGAAGCAGATATTTCCCTGTGCTTACTGCTGTTTCTTCCATAGGCCGGTAATGGGCTGAAAACGCCTGTTTTGGGACTCTGCAGAGAAAGTCTCTGCAGACTGCTGAATCCACACACGGGTTTAACTCTGGAAGTTGAGTGCACACATTGACAACCGTTCTGTTACATAGCTGCGTTTTGGATTCAGAAGCAGATATTTCCCTGTGCTTACTGCTGTTTCTTCCATATGCCGGCAATGGGCTGAAAACGCCTGTTTTGGGACTCTGCAGAGAAAGTCTCTGCAGACTGCTGAATCCACACACGGGTTTAACTCTGGAAGTTGAGTGCACACATTGACAACCGTTCTGTTAGATAGCTGCGTTTTGGAATTAGAAGCAGATATTTCCCTGTGCTTACTGCTGTTTCTTCCATATGCCGGTAATGGGCTGAAAACGCCTGTTTTGGGACTCTGCAGAGAAAGTCTCTGCAGACTGCTGAATCCACACACGGGTTTAACTCTGGAAGTTGAGTGCACACATTGACAACCGTTCTGTTAGATAGCTGCGTTTTGGATTTAGAAGCAGATATTTCCCTGTGCTTACTGCTGTTTCTTCCATATGCCGGTAATGGGCTGAAAACGCCTGTTTTGGGACTCTGCAGAGAAAGTCTCTGCAGACTGCTGAATCCACACACGGGTTTAACTCTGCAAGTTGAGTGCACACATTGACAACCGTTCTGTTAGATAGCTGCGTTTTGGATTTAGAAGCAGATATTTCCCTGTGCTTACTGCTGTTTCTTCCATATGCCGGTAATGGGCTGAAAACGACTGTTTTGGGACTCTGCAGAGAAAGTCTCTGCAGACTGCTGAATCCACACACGGGTTTAACTCTGGAAGTTGAGTGCACACATTGACAACCGTTCTGTTAGATAGCTGCGTTTTGGATTTAGAAGCAGATATTTCCCTGTGCTTACTGCTGTTTCTTCCATATGCCGGTAATGGGCTGAAAACGCCTGTTTTGGGACTCTGCAGAGAAAGTCTCTGCAGACTGCTGAATCCACACACGGGTTTAACTCTGGAAGTTGAGTGCACACATTGACAACCGTTCTGTTAGATAGCTGCGTTTTGGATTTAGAAGCAGATATTTCCCTGTGCTTACTGCTGTTTCTTCCATATGCTGGTAATGGGCTGAAAACGCCTGTTTTGGGACTCTGCAGAGAAAGTCTCTGCAGACTGCTGAATCCACACACGGGTTTAACTCTGGAAGTTGAGTGCACACATTGACAACCGTTCTGTTAGATAGCTGCGTTTTGGATTTAGAAGCAGATATTTCCCTGTGCTTACTGCTGTTTCTTCCATATGCCGGTAATGGGCTGAAAACGCCTTTTTTGGGACGCTGCAGAGAAAGTCTCTGCAGACTGCTGAATCCACACACGGGTTTAACTCTGGAAGTTGAGTGCACACATTGACAACCGTTCTGTTAGATAGCTGCGTTTTGGATTTAGAAGCAGATATTTCCCTGTGCTTACTGCTGTTTCTTCCATATGCCGGTAATGGGCTGAAAACGCCTGTTTTGGGACTCTGCAGAGAAAGTCTCTGCAGACTGCCGAATCCACACACGGGTTTAACTCTGGAAGTTGAGTGCACACATTGACAACCGTTCTGTTAGATAGCTGCGTTTTGGATTTAGAAGCAGATATTTCCCTGTGCTTACTGCTGTTTCTTCCATATGCCGGTAATGGGCTGAAAACGCCTGTTTTGGGACTCTGCAGAGAAAGTGTTTGCAGACTGCTGAATCCACACACGGGTTTAACTCTGGAAGTTGAGTGCACACATTGACAACCGTTCTGTTAGATAGCTGCGTTTTGGATTTAGAAGCAGATATTTCCCTGTGCTTACTGCTGTTTCTTCCCTATGCCGGTAATGGGCTGAAAACGCCTGTTTTGGGACTCTGCAGAGAAAGTCTCTGCAGACTGCTGAATCCACACACGGGTTTAACTCTGGAAGTTGAGTGCACACATTGACAACCGTTCTGTTAGATAGCTGCGTTTTGGATTTAGAAGCAGATATTTCCCTGTGCTTACTGCTGTTTCTTCCATATGCCGGTAATGGGCTGAAAACGCCTGTTTTGGGACTCTGCAGAGAAAGTCTCTGCAGACTGCTGAATCCACACACGCGTTTAACTCTGGAAGTTGAGTGCACACATTGACAACCGTTCTGTTAGATAGCTGCGTTTTGGATTTAGAAGCAGATATTTCCCTGTGCTTACTGCTGTTTCTTCCATATGCCGGTAATGGGCTGAAAACGCCTGTTTTGGGACTCTGCAGAGAAAGTCTCTGCAGACTGCTGAATCCACACACGGGTTTAACTCTGGAAGTTGAGTGCAC
Organism: Aotus nancymaae; assembly: GCF_030222135.1. Lineage (NCBI taxonomy): Eukaryota > Metazoa > Chordata > Mammalia > Primates > Aotidae > Aotus > Aotus nancymaae. The sequence continues at coordinate 48,755 of NW_026988592.1, forward strand.
ACATTGACAACCGTTCTGTTAGTTAGCTGCGTTTTGGATTTAGAAGCAGATATTTCCCTGGGCTTACTGCTGTTTCTTCCATATGCCGGTAATGGGCTGAAAACGCCTGTTTTGGGACTCTGCAGAGAAAGTCTCTGCAGACTGCTGAATCCACACACGGGTTTAACTCTGGAAGTTGAGTGCACACATTGACAACCGTTCTGTTAGATAGCTGCGTTTTGGATTTAGAAGCAGATATTTCCCTGTGCTTACTGCTGTTTCTTCCATATGCCGGTAATGGGCTGAAAACGCCTGTTTTGGGACTCTGCAGAGAAAGTCTCTGCAGACTGCCGAATCCACACACGGGTTTAACTCTGGAAGTTGAGTGCACACATTGACAACCGTTCTGTTAGATAGCTGCGTTTTGGATTTAGAAGCAGATATTTCCCTGTGCTTACTGCTGTTTCTTCCATATGCCGGTAATGGTCTGAAAACGCCTGTTTTGGGACTCTGCAGAGAAATTGTTTGCAGACTGCTGAATCCACACACGGGTTTAACTCTGGAAGTTGAGTGCACACATTGACAACCGTTCTGTTACATAGCTGCGTTTTGGATTTAGAAGCAGATATTTCCCTGTGCTTACTGCTGTTTCTTCCCTATGCCGGTAATGGACTGAAAATGCCTGTTTTGGGACTCTGCAGAGAAAGTCTCTGCAGACTGCTGAATCCACACACGGGTTTAACTCTGGAAGTTGAGTGCACACATTGACAACCGTTCTGTTAGATAGCTGCGTTTTGGATTTAGAAGCAGATATTTCCCTGTGCTTACTGCTGTTTCTTCCATATGCCGGTAATGGGCTGAAAACGCCTGTTTTGGGACTCTGCAGAGAAAGTCTCTGCAGACTGCTGAATCCACACACGGGTTTAACTCTGGAAGTTGAGTGCACACATTGACAACCGTTCTGTTAGATAGCTGCGTTTTGGATTTAGAAGCAGATATTTCCCTGTGCTTACTGCTGTTTCTTCCATATGCCGGTAATGGGCTGAAAACGCCTGTTTTGGGACTCTGCAGAGAAAGTGTTTGCAGACTGCTGAATCCACACACGGGTTTAACTCTGGAAGTTGAGTGCACACATTGACAACCGTTCTGTTAGATAGCTGCGTTTTGGATTTAGAAGCAGATATTTCCCTGTGCTTACTGCTGTTTCTTCCATATGCCGGTAATGGGCTGAAAACGCCTGTTTTGGGACTCTGCAGAGAAAGTCTCTGCAGACTGCTGAATCCACACACGGGTTTAACTCTGGAAGTTGAGTGCACACATTGACAACCGTTCTGTTACATAGCTGCGTTTTGGATTCAGAAGCAGATATTTCCCTGTGCTTACTGCTGTTTCTTCCATATGCCGGTAATGGGCTGAAAACGCCTGTTTTGGGACTCTGCAGAGAAAGTCTCTGCAGACTGCTGAATCCACACACGGGTTTAACTCTGGAAGTTGAGTGCACACATTGACAACCGTTCTGTTACATAGCTGCGTTTTGGATTCAGAAGCAGATATTTCCCTGTGCTTACTGCTGTTTCTTCCATATGCCGGTAATGGGCTGAAAACGCCTGTTTTGGGACTCTGCAGAGAAAGTCTCTGCAGACTGCTGAATCCACACACGGGTTTAACTCTGGAAGTTGAGTGCACACATTGACAACCGTTCTGTTACATAGCTGCGTTTTGGATTCAGAAGCAGATATTTCCCTGTGCTTACTGCTGTTTCTTCCCTATGCCGGTAATGGGCTGAAAACGCCTGTTTGGGGACTCTGCAGAGTAAGTCTCTGCAGACTGCTGAATCCACACACGGGTTTAGCTCTGGAAGTTGAGTGCACACATTGACAACCGTTCTGTTAGATAGCTGCGTTTTGGATTTAGAAGCAGATATTTCCCTGTGCTTACTGCTGTTTCTTCCATAGGCCGGTAATGGGCTGAAAACGCCTGTTTTGGGACTCTGCAGAGAAAGTCTCTGCAGACTGCTGAATCCACACACGGGTTTAACTCTGGAAGTTGAGTGCACACATTGACAACCGTTCTGTTACATAGCTGCGTTTTGGATTCAGAAGCAGATATTTCCCTGTGCTTACTGCTGTTTCTTCCATATGCCGGTAATGGGCTGAAAACGCCTGTTTTGGGACTCTGCAGAGAAAGTCTCTGCAGACTGCTGAATCCACACACGGGTTTAACTCTGGAAGTTGAGTGCACACATTGACAACCGTTCTGTTAGATAGCTGCGTTTTGGAATTAGAAGCAGATATTTCCCTGTGCTTACTGCTGTTTCTTCCATATGCCGGTAATGGGCTGAAAACGCCTGTTTTGGGACTCTGCAGAGAAAGTCTCTGCAGACTGCTGAATCCACACACGGGTTTAACTCTGGAAGTTGAGTGCACACATTGACAACCGTTCTGTTAGATAGCTGCGTTTTGGATTTAGAAGCAGATATTTCCCTGTGCTTACTGCTGTTTCTTCCATATGCCGGTAATGGGCTGAAAACGCCTGTTTTGGGACTCTGCAGAGAAAGTCTCTGCAGACTGCTGAATCCACACACGGGTTTAACTCTGCAAGTTGAGTGCACACATTGACAACCGTTCTGTTAGATAGCTGCGTTTTGGATTTAGAAGCAGATATTTCCCTGTGCTTACTGCTGTTTCTTCCATATGCCGGTAATGGGCTGAAAACGACTGTTTTGGGACTCTGCAGAGAAAGTCTCTGCAGACTGCTGAATCCACACACGGGTTTAACTCTGGAAGTTGAGTGCACACATTGACAACCGTTCTGTTAGATAGCTGCGTTTTGGATTTAGAAGCAGATATTTCCCTGTGCTTACTGCTGTTTCTTCCATATGCCGGTAATGGGCTGAAAACGCCTGTTTTGGGACTCTGCAGAGAAAGTCTCTGCAGACTGCTGAATCCACACACGGGTTTAACTCTGGAAGTTGAGTGCACACATTGACAACCGTTCTGTTAGATAGCTGCGTTTTGGATTTAGAAGCAGATATTTCCCTGTGCTTACTGCTGTTTCTTCCATATGCTGGTAATGGGCTGAAAACGCCTGTTTTGGGACTCTGCAGAGAAAGTCTCTGCAGACTGCTGAATCCACACACGGGTTTAACTCTGGAAGTTGAGTGCACACATTGACAACCGTTCTGTTAGATAGCTGCGTTTTGGATTTAGAAGCAGATATTTCCCTGTGCTTACTGCTGTTTCTTCCATATGCCGGTAATGGGCTGAAAACGCCTTTTTTGGGACGCTGCAGAGAAAGTCTCTGCAGACTGCTGAATCCACACACGGGTTTAACTCTGGAAGTTGAGTGCACACATTGACAACCGTTCTGTTAGATAGCTGCGTTTTGGATTTAGAAGCAGATATTTCCCTGTGCTTACTGCTGTTTCTTCCATATGCCGGTAATGGGCTGAAAACGCCTGTTTTGGGACTCTGCAGAGAAAGTCTCTGCAGACTGCCGAATCCACACACGGGTTTAACTCTGGAAGTTGAGTGCACACATTGACAACCGTTCTGTTAGATAGCTGCGTTTTGGATTTAGAAGCAGATATTTCCCTGTGCTTACTGCTGTTTCTTCCATATGCCGGTAATGGGCTGAAAACGCCTGTTTTGGGACTCTGCAGAGAAAGTGTTTGCAGACTGCTGAATCCACACACGGGTTTAACTCTGGAAGTTGAGTGCACACATTGACAACCGTTCTGTTAGATAGCTGCGTTTTGGATTTAGAAGCAGATATTTCCCTGTGCTTACTGCTGTTTCTTCCCTATGCCGGTAATGGGCTGAAAACGCCTGTTTTGGGACTCTGCAGAGAAAGTCTCTGCAGACTGCTGAATCCACACACGGGTTTAACTCTGGAAGTTGAGTGCACACATTGACAACCGTTCTGTTAGATAGCTGCGTTTTGGATTTAGAAGCAGATATTTCCCTGTGCTTACTGCTGTTTCTTCCATATGCCGGTAATGGGCTGAAAACGCCTGTTTTGGGACTCTGCAGGGAAAGTCTCTGCAGACTGCTGAATCCACACACGCGTTTAACTCTGGAAGTTGAGTGCACACATTGACAACCGTTCTGTTAGATAGCTGCGTTTTGGATTTAGAAGCAGATATTTCCCTGTGCTTACTGCTGTTTCTTCCATATGCCGGTAATGGGCTGAAAACGCCTGTTTTGGGACTCTGCAGAGAAAGTCTCTGCAGACTGCTGAATCCACACACGGGTTTAACTCTGGAAGTTGAGTGCACACATTGACAACCGTTCTGTTAGATAGCTGCGTTTTGGATTTAGAAGCAGATATTTCCCTGTGCTTACTGCTGTTTCTTCCATATGCCGGTAATGGGCTGAAAACGCCTGTTTTGGGACTCTGCAGAGAAAGTCTCTGCAGACTGCTGAATCCACACACGGGTTTAACTCTGGAAGTTGAGTGCACACATTGACAACCATTCTGTTAGATAGCTGCGTTTTGCATTTAGAAGCAGATATTTCCCTGTGCTTACTGCTGTTTCTTCCATATTCCGGTAATGGGCTGAATACGCCGGTTTTGGGACTCTGCAGAGAAAGTCTCTGCAGACTGCTGAATCCACACACGGGTTTAACTCTGGAAGTTGAGTACACACATTGACAACCGTTCTGTTAGATAGCTGCGTTTTGGATTTAGAAGCAGATATTTCCCTGGGCTTACTGCTGTTTCTTCCATATGCCGGTAATGGGCTGAAAACGCCTGTTTTGGGACTCTGCAGAGAAAGTCTCTGCAGACTGCTGAATCCACACACGGGTTTAACTCTGGAAGTTGAGTGCACACATTGACAACCGTTCTGTTAGATAGCTGCGTTTTGGATTTAGAAGCAGATATTTCCCTGTGCTTACTGCTGTTTCTTCCATATGCCGGTAATGGGCTGAAAACGCCTGTTTTGGGACTCTGCAGAGAAAGTCTCTGCAGACTGCCGAATCCACACACGGGTTTAACTCTGGAAGTTGAGTGCACACATTGACAACCGTTCTGTTAGATAGCTGCGTTTTGGATTTAGAAGCAGATATTTCCCTGTGCTTACTGCTGTTTCTTCCCTATGCCGGTAATGGGCTGAAAACGCCTGTTTGGGGACTCTGCAGAGAAAGTCTCTGCAGACTGCTGAATCCACACACAGGTTTAGCTCTGGAAGTTGAGTGCACACATTGACAACCGTTCTGTTAGATAGCTGCGTTTTGGATTTAGAAGCAGATATTTCCCTGTGCTTACTGCTGTTTCTTCCATATGCCGGTAATGGGCTGAAAACGCCTGTTTTGGGACTCTGCAGAGAAAGTCTCTGCAGACTGCTGAATCCACACACGGGTTTAACTCTGGAAGTTGAGTGCACACATTGACAACCGTTCTGTTACATAGCTGCGTTTTGGATTCAGAAGCAGATATTTCCCTGTGCTTACTGCTGTTTCTTCCATATGCCGGTAATGGGCTGAAAACGCCTGTTTTGGGACTCTGCAGAGAAAGTCTCTGCAGACTGCTGAATCCACACACGGGTTTAACTCTGGAAGTTGAGTGCACACATTGACAACCGTTCTGTTAGATAGCTGCGTTTTGGATTTAGAAGCAGATATTTCCCTGTGCTTACTGCTGTTTCTTCCATATGCCGGTAATGGGCTGAAAACGCCTGTTTTGGGACTCTGCAGAGAAAGTGTTTGCAGACTGCTGAATCCACACACGGGTTTAACTCTGGAAGTTGAGTGCACACATTGACAACCGTTCTGTTACATAGCTGCGTTTTGGATTTAGAAGCAGATATTTCCCTGTGCTTACTGCTGTTTCTTCCATATGCCGGTAATGGGCTGAAAACGCCTGTTTTGGGACTCTGCAGAGAAAGTCTCTGCAGACTGCTGAATCCACACACGGGTTTAACTCTGGAAGTTGAGTGCACACATTGACAACCGTTCTGTTAGATAGCTGCGTTTTGGATTTAGAAGCAGATATTTCCCTGTGCTTACTGCTGTTTCTTCCATATGCCGGTAATGGGCTGAAAACGCCTGTTTTGGGACTCTGCAGAGAAAGTCTCTGCAGACTGCTGAATCCACACACGGGTTTAACTCTGGAAGTTGAGTGCACACATTGACAACCGTTCTGTTAGATAGCTGCGTTTTGGATTTAGAAGCAGATATTTCCCTGTGCTTACTGCTGTTTCTTCCATATGCCGGTAATGGGCTGAAAACGCCTGTTTTGGGACTCTGCAGAGAAAGTCTCTGCAGACTGCTGAATCCACACACGGGTTTAACTCTGGAAGTTGAGTGCACACATTGACAACCATTCTGTTAGATAGCTGCGTTTTGCATTTAGAAGCAGATATTTCCCTGTGCTTACTGCTGTTTCTTCCATATTCCGGTAATGGGCTGAAAACGCCGGTTTTGGGACTCTGCAGAGAAAGTCTCTGCAGACTGCTGAATCCACACACGGGTTTAACTCTGGAAGTTGAGTACACACATTGACAACCGTTCTGTTAGATAGCTGCGTTTTGGATTTAGAAGCAGATATTTCCCTGGGCTTACTGCTGTTTCTTCCATATGCCGGTAATGGGCTGAAAACGCCTGTTTTGGGACTCTGCAGAGAAAGTCTCTGCAGACTGCTGAATCCACACACGGGTTTAACTCTGGAAGTTGAGTGCACACATTGACAACCGTTCTGTTACATAGCTGCGTTTTGGATTTAGAAGCAGATATTTCCCTGTGCTTACTGCTGTTTCTTCCCTATGCCGGTAATGGACTGAAAATGCCTGTTTTGGGACTCTGCAGAGAAAGTCTCTGCAGACTGCTGAATCCACACACGGGTTTAACTCTGGAAGTTGAGTGCACACATTGACAACCGTTCTGTTAGATAGCTGCGTTTTGGATTTAGAAGCAGATATTTCCCTGTGCTTACTGCTGTTTCTTCCATATGCCGGTAATGGGCTGAAAACGCCTGTTTTGGGACTCTGCAGAGAAAGTCTCTGCAGACTGCTGAATCCACACACGGGTTTAACTCTGGAAGTTGAGTGCACACATTGACAACCGTTCTGTTACATAGCTGCGTTTTGGATTCAGAAGCAGATATTTCCCTGTGCTTACTGCTGTTTCTTCCATATGCCGGTAATGGGCTGAAAACGCCTGTTTTGGGACTCTGCAGAGAAAGTCTCTGCAGACTGCTGAATCCACACACGGGTTTAACTCTGGAAGTTGAGTGCACACATTGACAACCGTTCTGTTAGATAGCTGCGTTTTGGATTTAGAAGCAGATATTTCCCTGTGCTTACTGCTGTTTCTTCCATATGCCGGTAATGGGCTGAAAACGCCTGTTTTGGGACTCTGCAGAGAAAGTGTTTGCAGACTGCTGAATCCACACACGGGTTTAACTCTGGAAGTTGAGTGCACACATTGACAACCGTTCTGTTACATAGCTGCGTTTTGGATTTAGAAGCAGATATTTCCCTGTGCTTACTGCTGTTTCTTCCATATGCCGGTAATGGGCTGAAAACGCCTGTTTTGGGACTCTGCAGAGAAAGTCTCTGCAGACTGCTGAATCCACACACGGGTTTAACTCTGGAAGTTGAGTGCACACATTGACAACCGTTCTGTTAGATAGCTGCGTTTTGGATTTAGAAGCAGATATTTCCCTGTGCTTACTGCTGTTTCTTCCATATGCCGGTAATGGGCTGAAAACGCCTGTTTTGGGACTCTGCAGAGAAAGTCTCTGCAGACTGCTGAATCCACACACGGGTTTAACTCTGGAAGTTGAGTGCACACATTGACAACCGTTCTGTTAGATAGCTGCGTTTTGGATTTAGAAGCAGATATTTCCCTGTGCTTACTGCTGTTTCTTCCATATGCCGGTAATGGGCTGAAAACGCCTGTTTTGGGACTCTGCAGAGAAAGTCTCTGCAGACTGCTGAATCCACACACGGGTTTAACTCTGGAAGTTGAGTGCACACATTGACAACCATTCTGTTAGATAGCTGCGTTTTGCATTTAGAAGCAGATATTTCCCTGTGCTTACTGCTGTTTCTTCCATATTCCGGTAATGGGCTGAAAACGCCGGTTTTGGGACTCTGCAGAGAAAGTCTCTGCAGACTGCTGAATCCACACACGGGTTTAACTCTGGAAGTTGAGTACACACATTGACAACCGTTCTGTTAGATAGCTGCGTTTTGGATTTAGAAGCAGATATTTCCCTGGGCTTACTGCTGTTTCTTCCATATGCCGGTAATGGGCTGAAAACGCCTGTTTTGGGACTCTGCAGAGAAAGTCTCTGCAGACTGCTGAATCCACACACGGGTTTAACTCTGGAAGTTGAGTGCACACATTGACAACCGTTCTGTTACATAGCTGCGTTTTGGATTTAGAAGCAGATATTTCCCTGTGCTTACTGCTGTTTCTTCCCTATGCCGGTAATGGACTGAAAATGCCTGTTTTGGGACTCTGCAGAGAAAGTCTCTGCAGACTGCTGAATCCACACACGGGTTTAACTCTGGAAGTTGAGTGCACACATTGACAACCGTTCTGTTAGATAGCTGCGTTTTGGATTTAGAAGCAGATATTTCCCTGTGCTTACTGCTGTTTCTTCCATATGCCGGTAATGGGCTGAAAACGCCTGTTTTGGGACTCTGCAGAGAAAGTCTCTGCAGACTGCTGAATCCACACACGGGTTTAACTCTGGAAGTTGAGTGCACACATTGACAACCGTTCTGTTAGATAGCTGCGTTTTGGATTTAGAAGCAGATATTTCCCTGTGCTTACTGCTGTTTCTTCCATATGCCGGTAATGGGCTGAAAACGCCTGTTTTGGGACTCTGCAGAGAAAGTGTTTGCAGACTGCTGAATCCACACACGGGTTTAACTCTGGAAGTTGAGTGCACACATTGACAACCGTTCTGTTAGATAGCTGCGTTTTGGATTTAGAAGCAGATATTTCCCTGTGCTTACTGCTGTTTCTTCCATATGCCGGTAATGGGCTGAAAACGCCTGTTTTGGGACTCTGCAGAGAAAGTCTCTGCAGACTGCTGAATCCACACACGGGTTTAACTCTGGAAGTTGAGTGCACACATTGACAACCGTTCTGTTACATAGCTGCGTTTTGGATTCAGAAGCAGATATTTCCCTGTGCTTACTGCTGTTTCTTCCATATGCCGGTAATGGGCTGAAAACGCCTGTTTTGGGACTCTGCAGAGAAAGTCTCTGCAGACTGCTGAATCCACACACGGGTTTAACTCTGGAAGTTGAGTGCACACATTGACAACCGTTCTGTTACATAGCTGCGTTTTGGATTCAGAAGCAGATATTTCCCTGTGCTTACTGCTGTTTCTTCCATAGGCCGGTAATGGGCTGAAAACGCCTGTTTTGGGACTCTGCAGAGAAAGTCTCTGCAGACTGCTGAATCCACACACGGGTTTAACTCTGGAAGTTGAGTGCACACATTGACAACCGTTCTGTTACATAGCTGCGTTTTGGATTCAGAAGCAGATATTTCCCTGTGCTTACTGCTGTTTCTTCCCTATGCCGGTAATGGGCTGAAAACGCCTGTTTGGGGACTCTGCAGAGTAAGTCTCTGCAGACTGCTGAATCCACACACGGGTTTAGCTCTGGAAGTTGAGTGCACACATTGACAACCGTTCTGTTAGATAGCTGCGTTTTGGATTTAGAAGCAGATATTTCCCTGTGCTTACTGCTGTTTCTTCCATAGGCCGGTAATGGGCTGAAAACGCCTGTTTTGGGACTCTGCAGAGAAAGTCTCTGCAGACTGCTGAATCCACACACGGGTTTAACTCTGGAAGTTGAGTGCACACATTGACAACCGTTCTGTTACATAGCTGCGTTTTGGATTCAGAAGCAGATATTTCCCTGTGCTTACTGCTGTTTCTTCCATATGCCGGTAATGGGCTGAAAACGCCTGTTTTGGGACTCTGCAGAGAAAGTCTCTGCAGACTGCTGAATTCACACACGGGTTTAACTCTGGAAGTTGAGTGCACACATTGACAACCGTTCTGTTAGATAGCTGCGTTTTGGATTTAGAAGCAGATATTTCCCTGTGCTTACTGCTGTTTCTTCCATATGCCGGTAATGGGCTGAAAACGCCTGTTTTGGGACTCTGCAGAGAAAGTCTCTGCAGACTGCTGAATCCACACACGGGTTTAACTCTGGAAGTTGAGTGCACACATTGACAACCGTTCTGTTAGATAGCTGCGTTTTGGATTTAGAAGCAGATATTTCCCTGTGCTTACTGCTGTTTCTTCCATATGCCGGTAATGGGCTGAAAACGCCTGTTTTGGGACTCTGCAGAGAAAGTCTCTGCAGACTGCTGAATCCACACACGGGTTTAACTCTGCAAGTTGAGTGCACACATTGACAACCGTTCTGTTAGATAGCTGCGTTTTGGATTTAGAAGCAGATATTTCCCTGTGCTTACTGCTGTTTCTTCCATATGCCGGTAATGGGCTGAAAACGCCTGTTTTGGGACTCTGCAGAGAAAGTCTCTGCAGACTGCTGAATCCACACACGGGTTTAACTCTGGAAGTTGAGTGCACACATTGACAACCATTCTGTTAGATAGCTGCGTTTTGGATTTAGAAGCAGATATTTCCCTGTGCTTACTGCTGTTTCTTCCATATGCCGGTAATGGGCTGAAAACGCCTGTTTTGGGACTCTGCAGAGAAAGTCTCTGCAGACTGCTGAATCCACACACGGGTTTAACTCTGGAAGTTGAGTGCACACATTGACAACCGTTCTGTTAGATAGCTGCGTTTTGGATTTAGAAGCAGATATTTCCCTGTGCTTACTGCTGTTTCTTCCATATGCTGGTAATGGGCTGAAAACGCCTGTTTTGGGACTCTGCAGAGAAAGTCTCTGCAGACTGCTGAATCCACACACGGGTTTAACTCTGGAAGTTGAGTGCACACATTGACAACCGTTCTGTTAGATAGCTGCGTTTTGGATTTAGAAGCAGATATTTCCCTGTGCTTACTGCTGTTTCTTCCATATGCCGGTAATGGGCTGAAAACGCCTTTTTTGGGACTCTGCAGAGAAAGTCTCTGCAGACTGCTGAATCCACACACGGGTTTAACTCTGGAAGTTGAGTGCACACATTGACAACCGTTCTGTTAGATAGCTGCGTTTTGGATTTAGAAGCAGATATTTCCCTGTGCTTACTGCTGTTTCTTCCATATGCCGGTAATGGGCTGAAAACGCCTGTTTTGGGACTCTGCAGAGAAAGTCTCTGCAGACTGCTGAATCCACACACGGGTTTAACTCTGGAAGTTGAGTGCACACATTGACAACCGTTCTGTTAGATAGCTGCGTTTTGGATTTAGAAGCAGATATTTCCCTGTGCTTACTGCTGTTTCTTCCATATGCCGGTAATGGGCTGAAAACGCCTGTTTTGGGACTCTGCAGAGAAAGTGTTTGCAGACTGCTGAATCCACACACGGGTTTAACTCTGGAAGTTGAGTGCACACATTGACAACCGTTCTGTTAGATAGCTGCGTTTTGGATTTAGAAGCAGATATTTCCCTGTGCTTACTGCTGTTTCTTCCCTATGCCGGTAATGGGCTGAAAACGCCTGTTTTGGTACTCTGCAGAGAAAGTCTCTGCAGACTGCTGAATCCACACACGGGTTTAACTCTGGAAGTTGAGTGCACACATTGACAACCGTTCTGTTAGATAGCTGCGTTTTGGATTTAGAAGCAGATATTTCCCTGTGCTTACTGCTGTTTCTTCCATATGCCGGTAATGGGCTGAAAACGCCTGTTTTGGGACTCTGCAGAGAAAGTCTCTGCAGACTGCCGAATCCACACACGGGTTTAACTCTGGAAGTTGAGTGCACACATTGACAACCGTTCCGTTAGATAGCTGCGTTTTGGATTTAGAAGCAGATATTTCCCTGTGCTTACTGCTGTTTCTTCCATATGCCGGTAATGGGCTGAAAACGCCTGTTTTGGGGACTCTGCAGAGAAAGTCTCTGCAGACTGCTGAATCCACACACGCGTTTAACTCTGGAAGTTGAGTGCACACATTGACAACCGTTCTGTTAGATAGCTGCGTTTTGGATTTAGAAGCAGATATTTCCCTGTGCTTACTGCTGTTTCTTCCATATGCCGGTAATGGGCTGAAAACGCCTGTTTTGGGACTCTGCAGAGAAAGTCTCTGCAGACTGCTGAATCCACACACGGGTTTAACTCTGGAAGTTGAGTGCACACATTGACAACCGTTCTGTTAGATAGCTGCGTTTTGGATTTAGAAGCAGATATTTCCCTGTGCTTACTGCTGTTTCTTCCATATGCCGGTAATGGGCTGAAAACGCCTGTTTTGGGACTCTGCAGAGAAAGTCTCTGCAGACTGCTGAATCCACACACGGGTTTAACTCTGGAAGTTGAGTGCACACATTGACAACCATTCTGTTAGATAGCTGCGTTTTGCATTTAGAAGCAGATATTTCCCTGTGCTTACTGCTGTTTCTTCCATATTCCGGTAATGGGCTGAAAACGCCGGTTTTGGGACTCTGCAGAGAAAGTCTCTGCAGACTGCTGAATCCACACACGGGTTTAACTCTGGAAGTTGAGTACACACATTGACAACCGTTCTGTTAGATAGCTGCGTTTTGGATTTAGAAGCAGATATTTCCCTGGGCTTACTGCTGTTTCTTCCATATGCCGGTAATGGGCTGAAAACGCCTGTTTTGGGACTCTGCAGAGAAAGTCTCTGCAGACTGCTGAATCCACACACGGGTTTAACTCTGGAAGTTGAGTGCACACATTGACAACCGTTCTGTTAGATAGCTGCGTTTTGGATTTAGAAGCAGATATTTCCCTGTGCTTACTGCTGTTTCTTCCATATGCCGGTAATGGGCTGAAAACGCCTGTTTTGGGACTCTGCAGAGAAAGTCTCTGCAGACTGCCGAATCCACACACGGGTTTAACTCTGGAAGTTGAGTGCACACATTGAAAACCGTTCTGTTAGATAGCTGCGTTTTGGATTTAGAAGCAGATATTTCCCTGTGCTTACTGCTGTTTCTTCCATATGCCGGTAATGGTCTGAAAACGCCTGTTTTGGGACTCTGCAGAGAAAGTGTTTGCAGACTGCTGAATCCACACACGGGTTTAACTCTGGAAGTTGAGTGCACACATTGACAACCGTTCTGTTACATAGCTGCGTTTTGGATTTAGAAGCAGATATTTCCCTGTGCTTACTGCTGTTTCTTCCCTATGCCGGTAATGGACTGAAAATGCCTGTTTTGGGACTCTGCAGAGAAAGTCTCTGCAGACTGCTGAATCCACACACGGGTTTAACTCTGGAAGTTGAGTGCACACATTGACAACCGTTCTGTTAGATAGCTGCGTTTTGGATTTAGAAGCAGATATTTCCCTGTGCTTACTGCTGTTTCTTCCCTATGCCGGTAATGGGCTGAAAACGCCTGTTTGGGGACTCTGCAGAGAAAGTCTCTGCAGACTGCTGAATCCACACACAGGTTTAGCTCTGGAAGTTGAGTGCACACATTGACAACCGTTCTGTTAGATAGCTGCGTTTTGGATTTAGAAGCAGATATTTCCCTGTGCTTACTGCTGTTTCTTCCATATGCCGGTAATGGGCTGAAAACGCCTGTTTTGGGACTCTGCAGAGAAAGTCTCTGCAGACTGCTGAATCCACACACGGGTTTAACTCTGGAAGTTGAGTGCACACATTGACAACCGTTCTGTTAGATAGCTGCGTTTTGGATTCAGAAGCAGATATTTCCCTGTGCTTACTGCTGTTTCTTCCATATGCCGGTAATGGGCTGAAAACGCCTGTTTTGGGACTCTGCAGAGAAAGTCTCTGCAGACTGCTGAATCCACACACGGGTTTAACTCTGGAAGTTGAGTGCACACATTGACAACCGTTCTGTTAGATAGCTGCGTTTTGGATTTAGAAGCAGATATTTCCCTGTGCTTACTGCTGTTTCTTCCATATGCCGGTAATGGGCTGAAAACGCCTGTTTTGGGACTCTGCAGAGAAAGTGTTTGCAGACTGCTGAATCCACACACGGGTTTAACTCTGGAAGTTGAGTGCACACATTGACAACCGTTCTGTTAGATAGCTGCGTTTTGGATTTAGAAGCAGATATTTCCCTGTGCTTACTGCTGTTTCTTCCATATGCCGGTAATGGGCTGAAAACGCCTGTTTTGGGACTCTGCAGAGAAAGTCTCTGCAGACTGCTGAATCCACACACGGGTTTAACTCTGGAAGTTGAGTGCACACATTGACAACCGTTCTGTTAGATAGCTGCGTTTTGGATTTAGAAGCAGATATTTCCCTGTGCTTACTGCTGTTTCTTCCATATGCCGGTAATGGGCTGAAAACGCCTGTTTTGGGACTCTGCAGAGAAAGTCTCTGCAGACTGCTGAATCCACACACGGGTTTAACTCTGCAAGTTGAGTGCACACATTGACAACCGTTCTGTTAGATAGCTGCGTTTTGGATTTAGAAGCAGATATTTCCCTGTGCTTACTGCTGTTTCTTCCATATGCCGGTAATGGGCTGAAAACGCCTGTTTTGGGACTCTGCAGAGAAAGTCTCTGCAGACTGCTGAATCCACACACGGGTTTAACTCTGGAAGTTGAGTGCACACATTGACAACCATTCTGTTAGATAGCTGCGTTTTGGATTTAGAAGCAGATATTTCCCTGTGCTTACTGCTGTTTCTTCCATATGCCGGTAATGGGCTGAAAACGCCTGTTTTGGGACTCTGCAGAGAAAGTCTCTGCAGACTGCTGAATCCACACACGGGTTTAACTCTGGAAGTTGAGTGCACACATTGACAACCGTTCTGTTAGATAGCTGCGTTTTGGATTTAGAAGCAGATATTTCCCTGTGCTTACTGCTGTTTCTTCCATATGCCGGTAATGGGCTGAAAACGCCTGTTTTGGGACTCTGCAGAGAAAGTCTCTGCAGACTGCTGAATCCACACACGGGTTTAACTCTGGAAGTTGAGTGCACACATTGACAACCGTTCTGTTAGATAGCTGCGTTTTGGATTTAGAAGCAGATATTTCCCTGTGCTTACTGCTGTTTCTTCCATATGCCGGTAATGGGCTGAAAACGCCTTTTTTGGGACTCTGCAGAGAAAGTCTCTGCAGACTGCTGAATCCACACACGGGTTTAACTCTGGAAGTTGAGTGCACACATTGACAACCGTTCTGTTAGATAGCTGCGTTTTGGATTTAGAAGCAGATATTTCCCTGTGCTTACTGCTGTTTCTTCCATATGCCGGTAATGGGCTGAAAACGCCTGTTTTGGGACTCTGCAGAGAAAGTCTCTGCAGACTGCTGAATCCACACACGGGTTTAACTCTGGAAGTTGAGTGCACACATTGACAACCGTTCTGTTAGATAGCTGCGTTTTGGATTTAGAAGCAGATATTTCCCTGTGCTTACTGCTGTTTCTTCCATATGCCGGTAATGGGCTGAAAACGCCTGTTTTGGGACTCTGCAGAGAAAGTGTTTGCAGACTGCTGAATCCACACACGGGTTTAACTCTGGAAGTTGAGTGCACACATTGACAACCGTTCTGTTAGATAGCTGCGTTTTGGATTTAGAAGCAGATATTTCCCTGTGCTTACTGCTGTTTCTTCCATATGCCGGTAATGGGCTGAAAACGCCTGTTTTGGGACTCTGCAGAGAAAGTCTCTGCAGACTGCTGAATCCACACACGGGTTTAACTCTGGAAGTTGAGTGCACACATTGACAACCGTTCTGTTAGATAGCTGCGTTTTTGATTTAGAAGCAGATATTTCCCTGTGCTTACTGCTGTTTCTTCCATATGCCGGTAATGGGCTGAAAACGCCTGTTTTGGGACTCTGCAGAGAAAGTGTTTGCAGACTGCTGAATCCACACACGGGTTTAACTCTGGAAGTTGAGTGCACACATTGACAACCGTTCTGTTAGATAGCTGCGTTTTGGATTTAGAAGCAGATATTTCCCTGTGCTTACTGCTGTTTCTTCCGTATGCCGGTAATGGGCTGAAAACGCCTGTTTTGGGACTCTGCAGAGAAAGTCTCTGCAGACTGCTGAATCCACACACGGGTTTAACTCTGGAAGTTGAGTGCACACATTGACAACCGTTCTGTTAGATAGCTGCGTTTTGGATTTAGAAGCAGATATTTCCCTGTGCTTACTGCTGTTTCTTCCATATGCCGGTAATGGGCTGAGAACGCCTGTTTTGGGACTCTGCAGAGAAAGTCTCTGCAGACTGCCGAATCCACACACGGGTTTAACTCTGGAAGTTGAGTGCACACATTGACAACCGTTCCGTTAGATAGCTGCGTTTTGGATTTAGAAGCAGATATTTCCCTGTGCTTACTGCTGTTTCTTCCATATGCCGGTAATGGGCTGAAAACGCCTGTTTTGGGACTCTGCAGAGAAAGTCTCTGCAGACTGCTGAATCCACACACGCGTTTAACTCTGGAAGTTGAGTGCACACATTGACAACCGTTCTGTTAGATAGCTGCGTTTTGGATTTAGAAGCAGATATTTCCCTGTGCTTACTGCTGTTTCTTCCATATGCCGGTAATGGGCTGAAAACGCCTGTTTTGGGACTCTGCAGAGAAAGTGTTTGCAGACTGCTGAATCCACACACGGGTTTAACTCTGGAAGTTGAGTGCACACATTGACAACCGTTCTGTTAGATAGCTGCGTTTTGGATTTAGAAGCAGATATTTCCCTGTGCTTACTGCTGTTTCTTCCATATGCCGGTAAAGGGCTGAAAACGCCTGTTTTGGGACTCTGCAGAGAAAGTCTCTGCAGACTGCTGAATCCACACACGGGTTTAACTCTGCAAGTTGAGTGCACACATTGACAACCGTTCTGTTAGATAGCTGCGTTTTGGATTTAGAAGCAGATATTTCCCTGTGCTTACTGCTGTTTCTTCCATATGCCGGTAATGGGCTGAAAACGCCTGTTTTGGGACTCTGCAGAGAAAGTCTCTGCAGACTGCTGAATCCACACACGGGTTTAACTCTGGAAGTTGAGTGCACACATTGACAACCATTCTGTTAGATAGCTGCGTTTTGGATTTAGAAGCAGATATTTCCCTGTGCTTACTGCTGTTTCTTCCATATGCCGGTAATGGGCTGAAAACGCCTGTTTTGGGACTCTGCAGAGAAAGTCTCTGCAGACTGCTGAATCCACACACGGGTTTAACTCTGGAAGTTGAGTGCACACATTGACAACCGTTCTGTTAGATAGCTGCGTTTTGGATTTAGAAGCAGATATTTCCCTGTGCTTACTGCTGTTTCTTCCATATGCCGGTAATGGGCTGAAAACGCCTGTTTTGGGACTCTGCAGAGAAAGTCTCTGCAGACTGCTGAATCCACACACGCGTTTAACTCTGGAAGTTGAGTGCACACATTGACAACCGTTCTGTTAGATAGCTGCGTTTTGGATTTAGAAGCAGATATTTCCCTGTGCTTACTGCTGTTTCTTCCATATGCCGGTAATGGGCTGAAAACGCCTGTTTTGGGACTCTGCAGAGAAAGTGTTTGCAGACTGCTGAATCCACACACGGGTTTAACTCTGGAAGTTCAGTGCACACATTGACAACCGTTCTGTTAGATAGCTGCGTTTTGGATTTAGAAGCAGATATTTCCCTGTGCTTACTGCTGTTTCTTCCATATGCCGGTAATGGGCTGAAAACGCCTGTTTTGGGACTCTGCAGAGAAAGTGTTTGCAGACTGCTGAATCCACACACGGGTTTAACTCTGGAAGTTGAGTGCACACATTGACAACCGTTCTGTTAGATAGCTGCGTTTTGGATTTAGAAGCAGATATTTCCCTGTGCTTACTGCTGTTTCTTCCATATGCCGGTAATGGGCTGAAAACGCCTGTTTTGGGACTCTGCAGAGAAAGTGTTTGCAGACTGCTGAATCCACACACACGGGTTTAACTCTGGAAGTTGAGTGCACACATTGACAACCGTTCTGTTAGATAGCTGCGTTTTGGATTTAGAAGCAGATATTTCCCTGTGCTTACTGCTGTTTCTTCCATATGCCGGTAATGGGCTGAAAACGCCTGTTTTGGGACTCTGCAGAGAAAGTCTCTGCAGACTGCTGAATCCACACACGGGTTTAACTCTGGAAGTTGAGTGCTCACATTGACAACCGTTCTGTTAGATAGCTGCGTTTTGGATTTAGAAGCAGATATTTCCCTGTGCTTACTGCTGTTTCTTCCATAATGGTAATGGGCTGAAAACGCCTGTTTTGGGACTCTGCAGAGAAAGTCTCTGCAGACTGCTGAATCCACACACGGGTTTAACTCTGGAAGTTGAGTGCACACATTGACAACCGTTCTGTTAGATAGCTGCGTTTTGGATTTAGAAGCAGATATTTCCCTGTGCTTACTGCTGTTTCTTCCATATGCCGGTAATGGGCTGAAAACGCCTGTTTTGGGACTCTGCAGAGAAAGTCTCTGCAGACTGCTGAATCCACACACGGGTTTAACTCTGGAAGTTGAGTGCACACATTGACAACCGTTCTGTTAGATAGCTGCGTTTTGGATTTAGAAGCAGATATTTCCCTGTGCTTACTGCTGTTTCTTCCATATGCTGGTAATGGGCTGAAAACGCCTGTTTTGGGACTCTGCAGAGAAAGTCTCTGCAGACTGCTGAATCCACACACGGGTTTAACTCTGGAAGTTGAGTGCACACATTGACAACCGTTCTGTTAGATAGCTGCGTTTTGGATTTAGAAGCAGATATTTCCCTGTGCTTACTGCTGTTTCTTCCATATGCCGGTAAGGGGCTGAAAATGCCTCTTTTGGGACTCTGCAGAGAAAGTCTCTGCAGACTGCTGAATCCACACACGGGTTTAACTCTGGAAGTTGAGTGCACACATTGACAACCGTTCTGTTAGATAGCTGCGTTTTGGATTTACAAGCAGATATTTCCCTGTGCTTACTGCTGTTTCTTCCATATGCCGGTAATGGGCTGAAAACGCCTGTTTTGGGACTCTGCAGAGAAAGTCTCTGCAGACTGCTGAATCCACACACGCGTTTAACTCTGGAAGTTGAGTGCACACATTGACAACCGTTCTGTTAGATAGCTGCGTTTTGGATTTAGAAGCAGATATTTCCCTGTGCTTACTGCTGTTTCTTCCATATGCCGGTAATGGGCTGAAAACGCCTGTTTTGGGACTCTGCAGAGAAAGTGTTTGCAGACTGCTGAATCCACACACGGGTTTAACTCTGGAAGTTCAGTGCACACATTGACAACCGTTCTGTTAGATAGCTGCGTTTTGGATTTAGAAGCAGATATTTCCCTGTGCTTACTGCTGTTTCTTCCATATGCCGGTAATGGGCTGAAAACGCCTGTTTTGGGACTCTGCAGAGAAAGTGTTTGCAGACTGCTGAATCCACACACGGGTTTAACTCTGGAAGTTGAGTGCACACATTGACAACCGTTCTGTTAGATAGCTGCGTTTTGGATTTAGAAGCAGATATTTCCCTGTGCTTACTGCTGTTTCTTCCATATGCCGGTAATGGGCTGAAAACGCCTGTTTTGGGACTCTGCAGAGAAAGTGTTTGCAGACTGCTGAATCCACACACACGGGTTTAACTCTGGAAGTTGAGTGCACACATTGACAACCGTTCTGTTAGATAGCTGCGTTTTGGATTTAGAAGCAGATATTTCCCTGTGCTTACTGCTGTTTCTTCCATATGCCGGTAATGGGCTGAAAACGCCTGTTTTGGGACTCTGCAGAGAAAGTCTCTGCAGACTGCTGAATCCACACACGGGTTTAACTCTGGAAGTTGAGTGCACACATTGACAACCGTTCTGTTAGATAGCTGCGTTTTGGATTTAGAAGCAGATATTTCCCTGTGCTTACTGCTGTTTCTTCCATAATGGTAATGGGCTGAAAACGCCTGTTTTGGGACTCTGCAGAGAAAGTCTCTGCAGACTGCTGAATCCACACACGGGTTTAACTCTGGAAGTTGAGTGCACACATTGACAACCGTTCTGTTAGATAGCTGCGTTTTGGATTTAGAAGCAGATATTTCCCTGTGCTTACTGCTGTTTCTTCCATATGCCGGTAATGGGCTGAAAACGCCTGTTTTGGGACTCTGCAGAGAAAGTCTCTGCAGACTGCTGAATCCACACACGGGTTTAACTCTGGAAGTTGAGTGCACACATTGACAACCGTTCTGTTAGATAGCTGCGTTTTGGATTTAGAAGCAGATATTTCCCTGTGCTTACTGCTGTTTCTTCCATATGCTGGTAATGGGCTGAAAACGCCTGTTTTGGGACTCTGCAGAGAAAGTCTCTGCAGACTGCGGAATCCACACACGGGTTTAACTCTGGAAGTTGAGTGCACACATTGACAACCGTTCTGTTAGATAGCTGCGTTTTGGATTTAGAAGCAGATATTTCCCTGTGCTTACTGCTGTTTCTTCCATATGCCGGTAAGGGGCTGAAAATGCCTCTTTTGGGACTCTGCAGAGAAAGTCTCTGCAGACTGCTGAATCCACACACGGGTTTAACTCTGGAAGTTGAGTGCACACATTGACAACCGTTCTGTTAGATAGCTGCGTTTTGGATTTACAAGCAGATATTTCCCTGTGCTTACTGCTGTTTCTTCCATATGCCGGTAATGGGCTGAAAACGCCTGTTTTGGGACTCTGCAGAGAAAGTCTCTGCAGACTGCTGAATCCACACACGGGTTTACCTCTGGAAGTTGAGTGCACACATTGACAACCGTTCTGTTAGATAGCTGCATTTTGGATTTAGAAGCAGATATTTCCCTGTGCTTACTGCTGTTTCTTCCATATGCCGGTAATGGGCTGAAAACGCCTGTTTTGGGACTCTGCAGAGAAAGTCTCTGCAGACTGCCGAATCCACACACGGGTTTAACTCTGGAAGTTGAGTGCACACATTGACAACCGTTCTGTTAGATAGCTGCGTTGTGGATTTAGAAGCAGATATTTCCCTGTGCTTACTGCTGTTTCTTCCATATGCCGGTAATGGGCTGAAATCGCCTGTTTTGGGACTCTGCAGAGAAAGTGTTTGCAGACTGCTGAATCCACACACGGGATTAACTCTGGAAGTTGAGTGCACACATTGACAACCGTTCTGTTAGATAGCTGCGTTTTGGATTTAGAAGCAGATATTTCCCTGTGCTTACTGCTGTTTCTTCCATATGCCGGTAAGGGGCTGAAAATGCCTCTTTTGGGACTCTGCAGAGAAAGTCTCTGCAGACTGCTGAATCCACACACGGGTTTAACTCTGGAAGTTGAGTGCACACATTGACAACCGTTCTGTTAGATAGCTGCGTTTTGGATTTAGAAGCAGATATTTCCCTGTGCTTACTGCTGGTTCTTCCATATGCCGGTAATGGGCTGAAAACGCCTGTTTTGGGACTCTGCAGAGAAAGTCTCTGCAGACTGCTGAATCCACACACGGGTTTAACTCTGGAAGTTGAGTGCACACATTGACAACCGTTCTGTTAGATAGCTGCGTTTTGGATTTAGAAGCAGATATTTCCCTGTGCTTACTGCTGTTTCTTCCATATGCCGGTAATGGGCTGAAAACGCCTGTTTTGGGACTCTGCAGAGAAAGTCTCTGCAGACTGCCGAATCCACACACGGGTTTAACTCTGGAAGTTGAGTGCACACATTGACAACCGTTCTGTTAGATAGCTGCGTTGTGGATTTAGAAGCAGATATTTCCCTGTGCTTACTGCTGTTTCTTCCATATGCCGGTAATGGGCTGAAATCGCCTCTTTTGGGACTCTGCAGAGAAAGTGTTTGCATACTGCTGAATCCACACACGGGATTAACTCTGGAAGTTGAGTGCACACATTGACAACCGTTCTGTTAGATAGCTGCGTTTTGGATTTACAAGCAGATATTTCCCTGTGCTTACTGCTGTTTCTTCCATATGCCGGTAATGGGCTGAAATCGCCTGTTTTGGGACTCTGCAGAGAAAGTCTCTGCAGACTGCTGAATCCACACACGGGTTTAACTCTGGAAGTTGAGTGCACACATTGACAACCGTTCTGTTAGATAGCTGCGTTTTGGATTTAGAAGCAGATATTTCCCTGTGCTTACTGCTGTTTCTTCCATATGCCGGTAATGGGCTGAAAACGCCTGTTTTGGGACTCTGCAGAGAAAGTCTCTGCAGACTGCTGAATCCACACACGGGTTTAACTCTGGAAGTTGAGTGCACACATTGACAACCGTTCTGTTAGATAGCTGCGTTTTGGATTTAGAAGCAGATATTTCCCTGTGCTTACTGCTGTTTCTTCCATATGCCGGTAAGGGGCTGAAAATGCCTCTTTTGGGACTCTGCAGAGAAAGTCTCTGCAGACTGCTGAATCCACACACCGGTTTAACTCTGGAAGTTGAGTGCACACATTGACAACCGTTCTGTTAGATAGCTGCGTTTTGGATTTAGAAGCAGATATTTCCCTGTGCTTACTGCTGTTTCTTCCATATGCCGGTAATGGGCTGAAAACGCCTGTTTTGGGACTCTGCAGAGAAAGCCTCTGCAGACTGCTGAATCCACACACGGGTTTAACTCTGGAAGTTGAGTGCACACATTGACAACCGTTCTGTTAGATAGCTGCGTTTTGGATTTAGAAGCAGATATTTCCCTGTGCTTACTGCTGTTTCTTCCATATGCCGGTAATGGGCTGAAAACGCCTGTTTTGGGACTCTGCAGAGAAAGTCTCTGCAGACTGCCGAATCCACACACGGGTTTAACTCTGGAAGTTGAGTGCACACATTGACAACCGTTCTGTTAGATAGCTGCGTTTTGGATTTAGAAGCAGATATTTCCCTGTGCTTACTGCTGTTTCTTCCATATGCCGGTAATGGGCTGAAAACGCCTGTTTTGGGACTCTGCAGAGAAAGTGTTTGCAGACTGCTGAATCCACACACGGGTTTAACTCTGGAAGTTGAGTGCACACATTGACAACCGTTCTGTTAGATAGCTGCGTTTTGGATTTAGAAGCAGATATTTCCCTGTGCTTACTGCTGTTTCTTCCATATGCCGGTAATGGGCTGAAAACGCCTGTTTTGGGACTCTGCAGAGAAAGTCTCTGCAGACTGCTGAATCCACACACGGGTTTAACTCTGGAAGTTGAGTGCACACATTGACAACCGTTCTGTTAGATAGCTGCGTTTTGGATTTAGAAGCAGATATTTCCCTGTGCTTACTGCTGTTTCTTCCATATGCCGGTAATGGGCTGAAAACGCCTGTTTTGGGACTCTGCAGAGAAAGTCTCTGCAGACTGCTGAATCCACACACGGGTTTAACTCTGGAAGTTGAGTGCACACATTGTCAACCGTTCTGTTAGATAGCTGCGTTTTGGATTTAGAAGCAGATATTTCCCTGGGCTTACTGCTGTTTCTTCCATATGCCGGTAATGGGCTGAAAACGCCTGTTTTGGGACTCTGCAGAGAAAGTCTCTGCAGACTGCTGAATCCACACACGGGTTTAACTCTGGAAGTTGAGTGCACACATTGACAACCGTTCCGTTAGATAGCTGCGTTTTGGATTTAGAAGCAGATATTTCCCTGTGCTTACTGCTGTTTCTTCCATATGCCGGTAATGGGCTGAAAACGCCTGTTTTGGGACTCTGCAGAGAAAGTCTCTGCAGACTGCTGAATCCACACACGCGTTTAACTCTGGAAGTTCAGTGCACACATTGACAACCGTTCTGTTAGATACCTGCGTTTTGGATTTAGAAGCAGATATTTCCCTGTGCTTACTGCTGTTTCTTCCATATGCCGGTAATGGGCTGAAAACGCCTGTTTTGGGACTCTGCAGAGAAAGTCTCTGCAGACTGCTGAATCCACACACGGGTTTAACTCTGGAAGTTGAGTGCACACATTGACAACCGTTCTGTTAGATAGCTGCGTTTTGGATTTAGAAGCAGATATTTCCCTGTGCTTACTGCTGTTTCTTCCATATGCCGGTAATGGGCTGAAAACGCCTGTTTTGGGACTCTGCAGAGAAAGTCTCTGCAGACTGCTGAATCCACACACGGGTTTAACTCTGGAAGTTCAGTGCACACATTGACAACCGTTCTGTTAGATAGCTGCGTTTTGGATTTAGAAGCAGATATTTCCCTGTGCTTACTGCTGTTTCTTCCATAAGCCGGTAATGGGCTGAAAACGCCTGTTTTGGGACTCTGCAGAGAAAGTCTCTGCAGACTGCTGAATCCACACACGGGTTTAACTCTGGAAGTTGAGTGCACACATTGACAACCGTTCCGTTAGATAGCTGCGTTTTGGATTTAGAAGCAGATATTTCCCTGTGCTTACTGCTGTTTCTTCCATATGCCGGTAATGGGCTGAAAACGCCTGTTTTGGGACTCTGCAGAGAAAGTCTCTGCAGACTGCTGAATCCACACACGCGTTTAACTCTGGAAGTTGAGTGCACACATTGACAACCGTTCTGTTAGATACCTGCGTTTTGGATTTAGAAGCAGATATTTCCCTGTGCTTACTGCTGTTTCTTCCATATGCCGGTAATGGGCTGAAAACGCCTGTTTTGGGACTCTGCAGAGAAAGTGTTTGCAGACTGCTGAATCCACACACGGGTTTAACTCTGGAAGTTGAGTGCACACATTGACAACCGTTCTGTTAGATAGCTGCGTTTTGGATTTAGAAGCAGATATTTCCCTGTGCTTACTGCTGTTTCTTCCATATGCCGGTAATGGGCTGAAAACGCCTGTTTTGGGACTCTGCAGAGAAAGTGTTTGCAGACTGCTGAATCCACACACGGGTTTAACTCTGGAAGTTGAGTGCACACATTGACAACCGTTCTGTTAGATAGCTGCGTTTTGGATTTAGAAGCAGATATTTCCCTGTGCTTACTGCTGTTTCTTCCATATGCCGGTAATGGGCTGAAAACGCCTGTTTTGGGACTCTGCAGAGAAAGTCTCTGCAGACTGCTGAATCCACACACGGGTTTAACTCTGGAAGTTGAGTGCACACATTGACAACCGTTCTGTTAGATAGCTGCGTTTTGGATTTAGAAGCAGATATTTCCCTGTGCTTACTGCTGTTTCTTCCATATGCCGGTAATGGGCTGAAAACGCCTGTTTTGGGACTCTGCAGAGAAAGTCTCTGCAGACTGCTGAATCCACACACGGGTTTAACTCTGGAAGTTGAGTGCACACATTGACAACCGTTCTGTTAGATAGCTGCGTTTTGGATTTAGAAGCAGATATTTCCCTGTGCTTACTGCTGTTTCTTCCATATGCCGGTAATGGGCTGAAAACGCCTGTTTTGGGACTCTGCAGAGAAAGTCTCTGCAGACTGCTGAATCCACACACGGGTTTAACTCTGGAAGTTGAGTGCACACATTGACAACCGTTCTGTTACATAGCTGCGTTTTGGATTCAGAAGCAGATATTTCCCTGTGCTTACTGCTGTTTCTTCCATATGCCGGTAATGGGCTGAAAACGCCTGTTTTGGGACTCTGCAGAGAAAGTCTCTGCAGACTGCTGAATCCACACACGGGTTTAACTCTGGAAGTTGAGTGCACACATTGACAACCGTTCTGTTAGATAGCTGCGTTTTGGATTTAGAAGCAGATATTTCCCTGTGCTTACTGCTGTTTCTTCCATATGCCGGTAATGGGCTGAAAACGCCTGTTTTGGGACTCTGCAGAGAAAGTGTTTGCAGACTGCTGAATCCACACACGGGTTTAACTCTGGAAGTTGAGTGCACACATTGACAACCGTTCTGTTACATAGCTGCGTTTTGGATTTAGAAGCAGATATTTCCCTGTGCTTACTGCTGTTTCTTCCATATGCCGGTAATGGGCTGAAAACGCCTGTTTTGGGACTCTGCAGAGAAAGTCTCTGCAGACTGCTGAATCCACACACGGGTTTAACTCTGGAAGTTGAGTGCACACATTGACAACCGTTCTGTTAGATAGCTGCGTTTTGGATTTAGAAGCAGATATTTCCCTGTGCTTACTGCTGTTTCTTCCATATGCCGGTAATGGGCTGAAAACGCCTGTTTTGGGACTCTGCAGAGAAAGTCTCTGCAGACTGCTGAATCCACACACGGGTTTAACTCTGCAAGTTGAGTGCACACATTGACAACCGTTCTGTTAGATAGCTGCGTTTTGGATTTAGAAGCAGATATTTCCCTGTGCTTACTGCTGTTTCTTCCATATGCCGGTAATGGGCTGAAAACGCCTGTTTTGGGACTCTGCAGAGAAAGTCTCTGCAGACTGCTGAATCCACACACGGGTTTAACTCTGGAAGTTGAGTGCACACATTGACAACCGTTCCGTTAGATAGCTGCGTTTTGGATTTAGAAGCAGATATTTCCCTGTGCTTACTGCTGTTTCTTCCATATGCCGGTAATGGGCTGAAAACGCCTGTTTTGGGACTCTGCAGAGAAAGTCTCTGCAGACTGCTGAATCCACACACGCGTTTAACTCTGGAAGTTCAGTGCACACATTGACAACCGTTCTGTTAGATACCTGCGTTTTGGATTTAGAAGCAGATATTTCCCTGTGCTTACTGCTGTTTCTTCCATATGCCGGTAATGGGCTGAAAACGCCTGTTTTGGGACTCTGCAGAGAAAGTCTCTGCAGACTGCTGAATCCACACACGGGTTTAACTCTGGAAGTTGAGTGCACACATTGACAACCGTTCTGTTAGATAGCTGCGTTTTGGATTTAGAAGCAGATATTTCCCTGTGCTTACTGCTGTTTCTTCCATATGCCGGTAATGGGCTGAAAACGCCTGTTTTGGGACTCTGCAGAGAAAGTCTCTGCAGACTGCTGAATCCACACACGGGTTTAACTCTGGAAGTTGAGTGCACACATTGACAACCGTTCTGTTAGATAGCTGCGTTTTGGATTTAGAAGCAGATATTTCCCTGTGCTTACTGCTGTTTCTTCCATATGCCGGTAATGGGCTGAAAACGCCTGTTTTGGGACTCTGCAGAGAAAGTCTCTGCAGACTGCTGAATCCACACACGGGTTTAACTCTGGAAGTTGAGTGCACACATTGACAACCGTTCTGTTAGATAGCTGCGTTTTGGATTTAGAAGCAGATATTTCCCTGTGCTTACTGCTGTTTCTTCCATATGCCGGTAATGGGCTGAAAACGCCTGTTTTGGGACTCTGCAGAGAAAGTCTCTGCAGACTGCTGAATCCACACACGGGTTTAACTCTGGAAGTTGAGTGCACACATTGACAACCGTTCTGTTAGATAGCTGCGTTTTGGATTTAGAAGCAGATATTTCCCTGTGCTTACTGCTGTTTCTTCCATATGCCGGTAATGGGCTGAAAACGCCTGTTTTGGGACTCTGCAGAGAAAGTCTCTGCAGACTGCTGAATCCACACACGGGTTTAACTCTGGAAGTTGAGTGCACACATTGACAACCGTTCTGTTACATAGCTGCGTTTTGGATTCAGAAGCAGATATTTCCCTGTGCTTACTGCTGTTTCTTCCATATGCCGGTAATGGGCTGAAAACGCCTGTTTTGGGACTCTGCAGAGAAAGTCTCTGCAGACTGCTGAATCCACACACGGGTTTAACTCTGGAAGTTGAGTGCACACATTGACAACCGTTCTGTTAGATAGCTGCGTTTTGGATTTAGAAGCAGATATTTCCCTGTGCTTACTGCTGTTTCTTCCCTATGCCGGTAATGGGCTGAAAACGCCTGTTTTGGGACTCTGCAGAGAAAGTCTCTGCAGACTGCTGAATCCACACACGGGTTTAACTCTGGAAGTTGAGTGCACACATTGACAACCGTTCTGTTAGATAGCTGCGTTTTGGATTTAGAAGCAGATATTTCCCTGTGCTTACTGCTGTTTCTTCCATATGCCGGTAATGGGCTGAAAACGCCTGTTTTGGGACTCTGCAGAGAAAGTCTCTGCAGACTGCTGAATCCACACACGGGTTTAACTCTGGAAGTTGAGTGCACACATTGACAACCGTTCTGTTAGATAGCTGCGTTTTGGATTTAGAAGCAGATATTTCCCTGTGCTTACTGCTGTTTCTTCCATATGCCGGTAATGGGCTGAAAACGCCTGTTTTGGGACTCTGCAGAGAAAATCTCTGCAGACTGCTGAATCCACACACGGGTTTAACTCTGCAAGTTGAGTGCACACATTGACAACCGTTCTGTTAGATAGCTGCGTTTTGGATTTAGAAGCAGATATTTCCCTGTGCTTACTGCTGTTTCTTCCATATGCCGGTAATGGGCTGAAAACGCCTGTTTTGGGACTCTGCAGAGAAAGTCTCTGCAGACTGCTGAATCCACACACGGGTTTAACTCTGGAAGTTGAGTGCACACATTGACAACCGTTCTGTTAGATAGCTGCGTTTTGGATTTAGAAGCAGATATTTCCCTGTGCTTACTGCTGTTTCTTCCATATGCCGGTAATGGGCTGAAAACGCCTGTTTTGGGACTCTGCAGAGAAAGTGTTTGCAGACTGCTGAATCCACACACGGGTTTAACTCTGGAAGTTGAGTGCACACATTGACAACCGTTCTGTTAGATAGCTGCGTTTTGGATTTAGAAGCAGATATTTCCCTGTGCTTACTGCTGTTTCTTCCATATGCCGGTAATGGGCTGAAAACGCCTGTTTTGGGACTCTGCAGAGAAAGTCTCTGCAGACTGCTGAATCCACACACGGGTTTAACTCTGGAAGTTGAGTGCACACATTGACAACCGTTCTGTTAGATAGCTGCGTTTTGGATTTAGAAGCAGATATTTCCCTGTGCTTACTGCTGTTTCTTCCATATGCCGGTAATGGGCTGAAAACGCCTGTTTTGGGACTCTGCAGAGAAAGTCTCTGCAGACTGCCGAATCCACACACGGGTTTAACTCTGGAAGTTGAGTGCACACATTGACAACCGTTCCGTTAGATAGCTGCGTTTTGGATTTAGAAGCAGATATTTCCCTGTGCTTACTGCTGTTTCTTCCATATGCCGGTAATGGGCTGAAAACGCCTGTTTTGGGACTCTGCAGAGAAAGTCTCTGCAGACTGCTGAATCCACACACGGGTTTAACTCTGGAAGTTGAGTGCACACATTGACAACCATTCTGTTAGATAGCTGCGTTTTGGATTTAGAAGCAGATATTTCCCTGTGCTTACTGCTGTTTCTTCCATATGCCGGTAATGGGCTGAAAACGCCTGTTTTGGGACTCTGCAGAGAAAGTCTCTGCAGACTGCTGAATCCACACACGGGTTTAACTCTGGAAGTTGAGTGCACACATTGACAACCGTTCTGTTAGATAGCTGCGTTTTGGATTTAGAAGCAGATATTTCCCTGTGCTTACTGCTGTTTCTTCCATATGCCGGTAATGGGCTGAAAACGCCTGTTTTGGGACTCTGCAGAGAAAGTCTCTGCAGACTGCTGAATCCACACACGGGTTTAACTCTGGAAGTTGAGTGCACACATTGACAACCGTTCTGTTAGATAGCTGCGTTTTGGATTTAGAAGCAGATATTTCCCTGTGCTTACTGCTGTTTCTTCCATATGCCGGTAATGGGCTGAAAACGCCTGTTTTGGGACTCTGCAGAGAAAGTGTTTGCAGACTGCTGAATCCACACACGGGTTTAACTCTGGAAGTTGAGTGCACACATTGACAACCGTTCTGTTAGATAGCTGCGTTTTGGATTTAGAAGCAGATATTTCCCTGTGCTTACTGCTGTTTCTTCCATATGCCGGTAATGGGCTGAAAACGCCTGTTTTGGGACTCTGCAGAGAAAGTCTCTGCAGACTGCTGAATCCACACACGGGTTTAACTCTGGAAGTTGAGTGCACACATTGACAACCGTTCTGTTAGATAGCTGCGTTTTGGATTTAGAAGCAGATATTTCCCTGTGCTTACTGCTGTTTCTTCCATATGCCGGTAATGGGCTGAAAACGCCTGTTTTGGGACTCTGCAGAGAAAGTCTCTGCAGACTGCTGAATCCACACACGCGTTTAACTCTGGAAGTTGAGTGCACACATTGACAACCGTTCTGTTAGATAGCTGCGTTTTGGATTTAGAAGCAGATATTTCCCTGTGCTTACTGCTGTTTCTTCCATATGCCGGTAATGGGCTGAAAACGCCTGTTTTGGGACTCTGCAGAGAAAGTGTTTGCAGACTGCTGAATCCACACACGGGTTTAACTCTGGAAGTTGAGTGCACACATTGACAACCGTTCTGTTAGATAGCTGCGTTTTGGATTTAGAAGCAGATATTTCCCTGTGCTTACTGCTGTTTCTTCCATATGCCGGTAATGGGCTGAAAACGCCTGTTTTGGGACTCTGCAGAGAAAGTCTCTGCAGACTGCTGAATCCACACACGGGTTTAACTCTGGAAGTTGAGTGCACACATTGACAACCGTTCTGTTAGATAGCTGCGTTTTGGATTTAGAAGCAGATATTTCCCTGTGCTTACTGCTGTTTCTTCCATATGCCGGTAATGGGCTGAAAACGCCTGTTTTGGGACTCTGCAGAGAAAGTCTCTGCAGACTGCTGAATCCACACACGGGTTTAACTCTGGAAGTTGAGTGCACACATTGACAACCGTTCTGTTAGATAGCTGCGTTTTGGATTCAGAAGCAGATATTTCCCTGTGCTTACTGCTGTTTCTTCCATATGCCGGTAATGGGCTGAAAACGCCTGTTTTGGGACTCTGCAGAGAAAGTCTCTGCAGACTGCTGAATCCACACACGGGTTTAACTCTGGAAGTTGAGTGCACACATTGACAACCGTTCTGTTAGATAGCTGCGTTTTGGATTTAGAAGCAGATATTTCCCTGTGCTTACTGCTGTTTCTTCCATATGCCGGTAATGGGCTGAAAACGCCTGTTTTGGGACTCTGCAGAGAAAGTGTTTGCAGACTGCTGAATCCACACACGGGTTTAACTCTGGAAGTTGAGTGCACACATTGACAACCGTTCTGTTACATAGCTGCGTTTTGGATTTAGAAGCAGATATTTCCCTGTGCTTACTGCTGTTTCTTCCATATGCCGGTAATGGGCTGAAAACGCCTGTTTTGGGACTCTGCAGAGAAAGTCTCTGCAGACTGCTGAATCCACACACGGGTTTAACTCTGGAAGTTGAGTGCACACATTGACAACCGTTCTGTTAGATAGCTGCGTTTTGGATTTAGAAGCAGATATTTCCCTGTGCTTACTGCTGTTTCTTCCATATGCCGGTAATGGGCTGAAAACGCCTGTTTTGGGACTCTGCAGAGAAAGTCTCTGCAGACTGCTGAATCCACACACGGGTTTAACTCTGCAAGTTGAGTGCACACATTGACAACCGTTCTGTTAGATAGCTGCGTTTTGGATTTAGAAGCAGATATTTCCCTGTGCTTACTGCTGTTTCTTCCATATGCCGGTAATGGGCTGAAAACGCCTGTTTTGGGACTCTGCAGAGAAAGTCTCTGCAGACTGCTGAATCCACACACGGGTTTAACTCTGGAAGTTGAGTGCACACATTGACAACCGTTCTGTTAGATAGCTGCGTTTTGGATTTAGAAGCAGATATTTCCCTGTGCTTACTGCTGTTTCTTCCATATGCCGGTAATGGGCTGAAAACGCCTGTTTTGGGACTCTGCAGAGAAAGTGTTTGCAGACTGCTGAATCCACACACGGGTTTAACTCTGGAAGTTGAGTGCACACATTGACAACCGTTCTGTTACATAGCTGCGTTTTGGATTTAGAAGCAGATATTTCCCTGTGCTTACTGCTGTTTCTTCCATATGCCGGTAATGGGCTGAAAACGCCTGTTTTGGGACTCTGCAGAGAAAGTCTCTGCAGACTGCTGAATCCACACACGGGTTTAACTCTGGAAGTTGAGTGCACACATTGACAACCGTTCTGTTAGATAACTGCGTTTTGGATTTAGAAGCAGATATTTCCCTGTGCTTACTGCTGTTTCTTCCATATGCCGGTAATGGGCTGAAAACGCCTGTTTTGGGACTCTGCAGAGAAAGTCTCTGCAGACTGCTGAATCCACACACGGGTTTAACTCTGCAAGTTGAGTGCACACATTGACAACCGTTCTGTTAGATAGCTGCGTTTTGGATTTAGAAGCAGATATTTCCCTGTGCTTACTGCTGTTTCTTCCATATGCCGGTAATGGGCTGAAAACGCCTGTTTTGGGACTCTGCAGAGAAAGTCTCTGCAGACTGCTGAATCCACACACGGGTTTAACTCTGGAAGTTGAGTGCACACATTGACAACCGTTCTGTTAGATAGCTGCGTTTTGGATTTAGAAGCAGATATTTCCCTGTGCTTACTGCTGTTTCTTCCATATGCCGGTAATGGGCTGGAAAACGCCTGTTTTGGGACTCTGCAGAGAAAGTGTTTGCAGACTGCTGAATCCACACACGGGTTTAACTCTGGAAGTTGAGTGCACACATTGACAACCGTTCTGTTAGATAGCTGCGTTTTGGATTTAGAAGCAGATATTTCCCTGTGCTTACTGCTGTTTCTTCCATATGCCGGTAATGGGCTGAAAACGCCTGTTTTGGGACTCTGCAGAGAAAGTCTCTGCAGACTGCTGAATCCACACACGGGTTTAACTCTGGAAGTTGAGTGCACACATTGACAACCGTTCTGTTAGATAGCTGCGTTTTGGATTTAGAAGCAGATATTTCCCTGTGCTTACTGCTGTTTCTTCCATATGCCGGTAATGGGCTGAAAACGCCTGTTTTGGGACTCTGCAGAGAAAGTCTCTGCAGACTGCCGAATCCACACACGGGTTTAACTCTGGAAGTTGAGTGCACACATTGACAACCGTTCCGTTAGATAGCTGCGTTTTGGATTTAGAAGCAGATATTTCCCTGTGCTTACTGCTGTTTCTTCCATATGCCGGTAATGGGCTGAAAACGCCTGTTTTGGGACTCTGCAGAGAAAGTCTCTGCAGACTGCTGAATCCACACACGGGTTTAACTCTGGAAGTTGAGTGCACACATTGACAACCGTTCTGTTAGATAGCTGCGTTTTGGATTTAGAAGCAGATATTTCCCTGTGCTTACTGCTGTTTCTTCCATATGCCGGTAATGGGCTGAAAACGCCTGTTTTGGGACTCTGCAGAGAAAGTGTTTGCAGACTGCTGAATCCACACACGGGTTTAACTCTGGAAGTTGAGTGCACACATTGACAACCGTTCTGTTAGATAGCTGCGTTTTGGATTTAGAAGCAGATATTTCCCTGTGCTTACTGCTGTTTCTTCCATATGCCGGTAATGGGCTGAAAACGCCTGTTTTGGGACTCTGCAGAGAAAGTCTCTGCAGACTGCTGAATCCACACACGGGTTTAACTCTGGAAGTTGAGTGCACACATTGACAACCGTTCTGTTAGATAGCTGCGTTTTGGATTTAGAAGCAGATATTTCCCTGTG
The DNA here is from genome assembly GCF_030222135.1 of Aotus nancymaae. Lineage (NCBI taxonomy): Eukaryota > Metazoa > Chordata > Mammalia > Primates > Aotidae > Aotus > Aotus nancymaae. The sequence continues at coordinate 82,119 of NW_026988592.1, forward strand.
CTTACTGCTGTTTCTTCCATATGCCGGTAATGGGCTGAAAACGCCTGTTTTGGGACTCTGCAGAGAAAGTCTCTGCAGACTGCCGAATCCACACACGGGTTTAACTCTGGAAGTTGAGTGCACACATTGACAACCGTTCCGTTAGATAGCTGCGTTTTGGATTTAGAAGCAGATATTTCCCTGTGCTTACTGCTGTTTCTTCCATATGCCGGTAATGGGCTGGAAAACGCCTGTTTTTGGGACTCTGCAGAGAAAGTCTCTGCAGACTGCTGAATCCACACACGCGTTTAACTCTGGAAGTTGAGTGCACACATTGACAACCGTTCTGTTAGATAGCTGCGTTTTGGATTTAGAAGCAGATATTTCCCTGTGCTTACTGCTGTTTCTTCCATATGCCGGTAATGGGCTGAAAACGCCTGTTTTGGGACTCTGCAGAGAAAGTCTCTGCAGACTGCTGAATCCACACACGCGTTTAACTCTGGAAGTTGAGTGCACACATTGACAACCGTTCTGTTAGATAGCTGCGTTTTGGATTTAGAAGCAGATATTTCCCTGTGCTTACTGCTGTTTCTTCCATATGCCGGTAATGGGCTGAAAACGCCTGTTTTGGGACTCTGCAGAGAAAGTCTCTGCAGACTGCTGAATCCACACACGGGTTTAACTCTGGAAGTTGAGTGCACACATTGACAACCGTTCTGTTAGATAGCTGCGTTTTGGATTTAGAAGCAGATATTTCCCTGTGCTTACTGCTGTTTCTTCCATATGCCGGTAATGGGCTGAAAACGCCTGTTTTGGGACTCTGCAGAGAAAGTCTCTGCAGACTGCTGAATCCACACACGGGTTTAACTCTGGAAGTTGAGTGCACACATTGACAACCATTCTGTTAGATAGCTGCGTTTTGCATTTAGAAGCAGATATTTCCCTGTGCTTACTGCTGTTTCTTCCATATTCCGGTAATGGGCTGAAAACGCCGGTTTTGGGACTCTGCAGAGAAAGTCTCTGCAGACTGCTGAATCCACACACGGGTTTAACTCTCGAAGTTGAGTACACACATTGACAACCGTTCTGTTAGATAGCTGCGTTTTGGATTTAGAAGCAGATATTTCCCTGGGCTTACTGCTGTTTCTTCCATATGCCGGTAATGGGCTGAAAACGCCTGTTTTGGGACTCTGCAGAGAAAGTCTCTGCAGACTGCTGAATCCACACACGGGTTTAACTCTGGAAGTTGAGTGCACACATTGACAACCGTTCTGTTAGATAGCTGCGTTTTGGATTTAGAAGCAGATATTTCCCTGTGCTTACTGCTGTTTCTTCCATATGCCGGTAATGGGCTGAAAACGCCTGTTTTGGGACTCTGCAGAGAAAGTCTCTGCAGACTGCCGAATCCACACACGGGTTTAACTCTGGAAGTTGAGTGCACACATTGACAACCGTTCTGTTAGATAGCTGCGTTTTGGATTTAGAAGCAGATATTTCCCTGTGCTTACTGCTGTTTCTTCCATATGATATGCCGGTAATGGGCTGAAAACGCCTGTTTTGGGACTCTGCAGAGAAAGTCTCTGCAGACTGCTGAATCCACACACGGGTTTAACTCTGGAAGTTGAGTGCACACATTGACAACCGTTCTGTTAGATAGCTGCGTTTTGGATTTAGAAGCAGATATTTCCCTGTGCTTACTGCTGTTTCTTCCCTATGCCGGTAATGGACTGAAAATGCCTGTTTTGGGACTCTGCAGAGAAAGTCTCTGCAGACTGCTGAATCCACACACGGGTTTAACTCTGGAAGTTGAGTGCACACATTGACAACCGTTCTGTTAGATAGCTGCGTTTTGGATTTAGAAGCAGATATTTCCCTGTGCTTACTGCTGTTTCTTCCATATGCCGGTAATGGGCTGAAAACGCCTTTTTTGGGACTCTGCAGAGAAAGTCTCTGCAGACTGCTGAATCCACACACGGGTTTAACTCTGGAAGTTGAGTGCACACATTGACAACCGTTCTGTTAGATAGCTGCGTTTTGGATTTAGAAGCAGATATTTCCCTGTGCTTACTGCTGTTTCTTCCATATGCCGGTAATGGGCTGAAAACGCCTGTTTTGGGACTCTGCAGAGAAAGTCTCTGCAGACTGCTGAATCCACACACGGGTTTAACTCTGGAAGTTGAGTGCACACATTGACAACCGTTCTGTTAGATAGCTGCGTTTTGGATTTAGAAGCAGATATTTCCCTGTGCTTACTGCTGTTTCTTCCATATGCCGGTAATGGGCTGAAAACGCCTGTTTTGGGACTCTGCAGAGAAAGTCTCTGCAGACTGCTGAATCCACACACGGGTTTAACTCTGGAAGTTGAGTGCACACATTGACAACCGTTCTGTTAGATAGCTGCGTTTTGGATTCAGAAGCAGATATTTCCCTGTGCTTACTGCTGTTTCTTCCATATGCCGGTAATGGGCTGAAAACGCCTGTTTTGGGACTCTGCAGAGAAAGTCTCTGCAGACTGCTGAATCCACACACGGGTTTAACTCTGGAAGTTGAGTGCACACATTGACAACCGTTCTGTTAGATAGCTGCGTTTTGGATTTAGAAGCAGATATTTCCCTGTGCTTACTGCTGTTTCTTCCATATGCCGGTAATGGGCTGAAAACGCCTGTTTTGGGACTCTGCAGAGAAAGTGTTTGCAGACTGCTGAATCCACACACGGGTTTAACTCTGGAAGTTGAGTGCACACATTGACAACCGTTCTGTTACATAGCTGCGTTTTGGATTTAGAAGCAGATATTTCCCTGTGCTTACTGCTGTTTCTTCCATATGCCGGTAATGGGCTGAAAACGCCTGTTTTGGGACTCTGCAGAGAAAGTCTCTGCAGACTGCTGAATCCACACACGGGTTTAACTCTGGAAGTTGAGTGCACACATTGACAACCGTTCTGTTAGATAGCTGCGTTTTGGATTTAGAAGCAGATATTTCCCTGTGCTTACTGCTGTTTCTTCCATATGCCGGTAATGGGCTGAAAACGCCTGTTTTGGGACTCTGCAGAGAAAGTCTCTGCAGACTGCTGAATCCACACACGGGTTTAACTCTGCAAGTTGAGTGCACACATTGACAACCGTTCTGTTAGATAGCTGCGTTTTGGATTTAGAAGCAGATATTTCCCTGTGCTTACTGCTGTTTCTTCCATATGCCGGTAATGGGCTGAAAACGCCTGTTTTGGGACTCTGCAGAGAAAGTCTCTGCAGACTGCTGAATCCACACACGGGTTTAACTCTGGAAGTTGAGTGCACACATTGACAACCGTTCTGTTAGATAGCTGCGTTTTGGATTTAGAAGCAGATATTTCCCTGTGCTTACTGCTGTTTCTTCCATATGCCGGTAATGGGCTGAAAACGCCTGTTTTGGGACTCTGCAGAGAAAGTGTTTGCAGACTGCTGAATCCACACACGGGTTTAACTCTGGAAGTTGAGTGCACACATTGACAACCGTTCTGTTACATAGCTGCGTTTTGGATTTAGAAGCAGATATTTCCCTGTGCTTACTGCTGTTTCTTCCATATGCCGGTAATGGGCTGAAAACGCCTGTTTTGGGACTCTGCAGAGAAAGTCTCTGCAGACTGCTGAATCCACACACGGGTTTAACTCTGGAAGTTGAGTGCACACATTGACAACCGTTCTGTTAGATAACTGCGTTTTGGATTTAGAAGCAGATATTTCCCTGTGCTTACTGCTGTTTCTTCCATATGCCGGTAATGGGCTGAAAACGCCTGTTTTGGGACTCTGCAGAGAAAGTCTCTGCAGACTGCTGAATCCACACACGGGTTTAACTCTGCAAGTTGAGTGCACACATTGACAACCGTTCTGTTAGATAGCTGCGTTTTGGATTTAGAAGCAGATATTTCCCTGTGCTTACTGCTGTTTCTTCCATATGCCGGTAATGGGCTGAAAACGCCTGTTTTGGGACTCTGCAGAGAAAGTCTCTGCAGACTGCTGAATCCACACACGGGTTTAACTCTGGAAGTTGAGTGCACACATTGACAACCGTTCTGTTAGATAGCTGCGTTTTGGATTTAGAAGCAGATATTTCCCTGTGCTTACTGCTGTTTCTTCCATATGCCGGTAATGGGCTGAAAACGCCTGTTTTGGGACTCTGCAGAGAAAGTGTTTGCAGACTGCTGAATCCACACACGGGTTTAACTCTGGAAGTTGAGTGCACACATTGACAACCGTTCTGTTAGATAGCTGCGTTTTGGATTTAGAAGCAGATATTTCCCTGTGCTTACTGCTGTTTCTTCCATATGCCGGTAATGGGCTGAAAACGCCTGTTTTGGGACTCTGCAGAGAAAGTCTCTGCAGACTGCTGAATCCACACACGGGTTTAACTCTGGAAGTTGAGTGCACACATTGACAACCGTTCTGTTAGATAGCTGCGTTTTGGATTTAGAAGCAGATATTTCCCTGTGCTTACTGCTGTTTCTTCCATATGCCGGTAATGGGCTGAAAACGCCTGTTTTGGGACTCTGCAGAGAAAGTCTCTGCAGACTGCCGAATCCACACACGGGTTTAACTCTGGAAGTTGAGTGCACACATTGACAACCGTTCCGTTAGATAGCTGCGTTTTGGATTTAGAAGCAGATATTTCCCTGTGCTTACTGCTGTTTCTTCCATATGCCGGTAATGGGCTGAAAACGCCTGTTTTGGGACTCTGCAGAGAAAGTCTCTGCAGACTGCTGAATCCACACACGGGTTTAACTCTGGAAGTTGAGTGCACACATTGACAACCGTTCTGTTAGATAGCTGCGTTTTGGATTTAGAAGCAGATATTTCCCTGTGCTTACTGCTGTTTCTTCCATATGCCGGTAATGGGCTGAAAACGCCTGTTTTGGGACTCTGCAGAGAAAGTGTTTGCAGACTGCTGAATCCACACACGGGTTTAACTCTGGAAGTTGAGTGCACACATTGACAACCGTTCTGTTAGATAGCTGCGTTTTGGATTTAGAAGCAGATATTTCCCTGTGCTTACTGCTGTTTCTTCCATATGCCGGTAATGGGCTGAAAACGCCTGTTTTGGGACTCTGCAGAGAAAGTCTCTGCAGACTGCTGAATCCACACACGGGTTTAACTCTGGAAGTTGAGTGCACACATTGACAACCGTTCTGTTAGATAGCTGCGTTTTGGATTTAGAAGCAGATATTTCCCTGTGCTTACTGCTGTTTCTTCCATATGCCGGTAATGGGCTGAAAACGCCTGTTTTGGGACTCTGCAGAGAAAGTCTCTGCAGACTGCCGAATCCACACACGGGTTTAACTCTGGAAGTTGAGTGCACACATTGACAACCGTTCCGTTAGATAGCTGCGTTTTGGATTTAGAAGCAGATATTTCCCTGTGCTTACTGCTGTTTCTTCCATATGCCGGTAATGGGCTGAAAACGCCTGTTTTGGGACTCTGCAGAGAAAGTCTCTGCAGACTGCTGAATCCACACACGCGTTTAACTCTGGAAGTTGAGTGCACACATTGACAACCGTTCTGTTAGATAGCTGCGTTTTGGATTTAGAAGCAGATATTTCCCTGTGCTTACTGCTGTTTCTTCCATATGCCGGTAATGGGCTGAAAACGCCTGTTTTGGGACTCTGCAGAGAAAGTCTCTGCAGACTGCTGAATCCACACACGCGTTTAACTCTGGAAGTTGAGTGCACACATTGACAACCGTTCTGTTAGATAGCTGCGTTTTGGATTTAGAAGCAGATATTTCCCTGTGCTTACTGCTGTTTCTTCCATATGCCGGTAATGGGCTGAAAACGCCTGTTTTGGGACTCTGCAGAGAAAGTCTCTGCAGACTGCTGAATCCACACACGGGTTTAACTCTGGAAGTTGAGTGCACACATTGACAACCGTTCTGTTAGATAGCTGCGTTTTGGATTTAGAAGCAGATATTTCCCTGTGCTTACTGCTGTTTCTTCCATATGCCGGTAATGGGCTGAAAACGCCTGTTTTGGGACTCTGCAGAGAAAGTCTCTGCAGACTGCTGAATCCACACACGGGTTTAACTCTGGAAGTTGAGTGCACACATTGACAACCATTCTGTTAGATAGCTGCGTTTTGCATTTAGAAGCAGATATTTCCCTGTGCTTACTGCTGTTTCTTCCATATTCCGGTAATGGGCTGAAAACGCCGGTTTTGGGACTCTGCAGAGAAAGTCTCTGCAGACTGCTGAATCCACACACGGGTTTAACTCTCGAAGTTGAGTACACACATTGACAACCGTTCTGTTAGATAGCTGCGTTTTGGATTTAGAAGCAGATATTTCCCTGGGCTTACTGCTGTTTCTTCCATATGCCGGTAATGGGCTGAAAACGCCTGTTTTGGGACTCTGCAGAGAAAGTCTCTGCAGACTGCTGAATCCACACACGGGTTTAACTCTGGAAGTTGAGTGCACACATTGACAACCGTTCTGTTAGATAGCTGCGTTTTGGATTTAGAAGCAGATATTTCCCTGTGCTTACTGCTGTTTCTTCCATATGCCGGTAATGGGCTGAAAACGCCTGTTTTGGGACTCTGCAGAGAAAGTCTCTGCAGACTGCCGAATCCACACACGGGTTTAACTCTGGAAGTTGAGTGCACACATTGACAACCGTTCTGTTAGATAGCTGCGTTTTGGATTTAGAAGCAGATATTTCCCTGTGCTTACTGCTGTTTCTTCCATATGCCGGTAATGGGCTGAAAACGCCTGTTTTGGGACTCTGCAGAGAAAGTCTCTGCAGACTGCTGAATCCACACACGGGTTTAACTCTGGAAGTTGAGTGCACACATTGACAACCGTTCTGTTAGATAGCTGCGTTTTGGATTTAGAAGCAGATATTTCCCTGTGCTTACTGCTGTTTCTTCCCTATGCCGGTAATGGACTGAAAATGCCTGTTTTGGGACTCTGCAGAGAAAGTCTCTGCAGACTGCTGAATCCACACACGGGTTTAACTCTGGAAGTTGAGTGCACACATTGACAACCGTTCTGTTAGATAGCTGCGTTTTGGATTTAGAAGCAGATATTTCCCTGTGCTTACTGCTGTTTCTTCCATATGCCGGTAATGGGCTGAAAACGCCTTTTTTGGGACTCTGCAGAGAAAGTCTCTGCAGACTGCTGAATCCACACACGGGTTTAACTCTGGAAGTTGAGTGCACACATTGACAACCGTTCTGTTAGATAGCTGCGTTTTGGATTTAGAAGCAGATATTTCCCTGTGCTTACTGCTGTTTCTTCCATATGCCGGTAATGGGCTGAAAACGCCTGTTTTGGGACTCTGCAGAGAAAGTCTCTGCAGACTGCTGAATCCACACACGGGTTTAACTCTGGAAGTTGAGTGCACACATTGACAACCGTTCTGTTAGATAGCTGCGTTTTGGATTTAGAAGCAGATATTTCCCTGTGCTTACTGCTGTTTCTTCCATATGCCGGTAATGGGCTGAAAACGCCTGTTTTGGGACTCTGCAGAGAAAGTCTCTGCAGACTGCTGAATCCACACACGGGTTTAACTCTGGAAGTTGAGTGCACACATTGACAACCGTTCTGTTAGATAGCTGCGTTTTGGATTTAGAAGCAGATATTTCCCTGTGCTTACTGCTGTTTCTTCCATATGCCGGTAATGGGCTGAAAACGCCTGTTTTGGGACTCTGCAGAGAAAGTCTCTGCAGACTGCTGAATCCACACACGGGTTTAACTCTGGAAGTTGAGTGCACACATTGACAACCGTTCTGTTAGATAGCTGCGTTTTGGATTTAGAAGCAGATATTTCCCTGTGCTTACTGCTGTTTCTTCCATATGCCGGCAATGGGCTGAAAACGCCTGTTTTGGGACTCTGCAGAGAAAGTGTTTGCAGACTGCTGAATCCACACACGGGTTTAACTCTGGAAGTTGAGTGCACACATTGACAACCGTTCTGTTAGATAGCTGCGTTTTGGATTTAGAAGCAGATATTTCCCTGTGCTTACTGCTGTTTCTTCCATATGCCGGTAATGGGCTGAAAACGCCTGTTTTGGGACTCTGCAGAGAAAGTCTCTGCAGACTGCTGAATCCACACACGGGTTTAACTCTGGAAGTTGAGTGCACACATTGACAACCGTTCTGTTAGATAGCTGCGTTTTGGATTTAGAAGCAGATATTTCCCTGTGCTTACTGCTGTTTCTTCCATATGCCGGTAATGGGCTGAAAACGCCTGTTTTGGGACTCTGCAGAGAAAGTCTCTGCAGACTGCCGAATCCACACACGGGTTTAACTCTGGAAGTTGAGTGCACACATTGACAACCGTTCCGTTAGATAGCTGCGTTTTGGATTTAGAAGCAGATATTTCCCTGTGCTTACTGCTGTTTCTTCCATATGCCGGTAATGGGCTGAAAACGCCTGTTTTGGGACTCTGCAGAGAAAGTCTCTGCAGACTGCTGAATCCACACACGCGTTTAACTCTGGAAGTTGAGTGCACACATTGACAACCGTTCTGTTAGATAGCTGCGTTTTGGATTTAGAAGCAGATATTTCCCTGTGCTTACTGCTGTTTCTTCCATATGCCGGTAATGGGCTGAAAACGCCTGTTTTGGGACTCTGCAGAGAAAGTGTTTGCAGACTGCTGAATCCACACACGGGTTTAACTCTGGAAGTTGAGTGCACACATTGACAACCGTTCTGTTAGATAGCTGCGTTTTGGATTTAGAAGCAGATATTTCCCTGTGCTTACTGCTGTTTCTTCCATATGCCGGTAATGGGCTGAAAACGCCTGTTTTGGGACTCTGCAGAGAAAGTCTCTGCAGACTGCTGAATCCACACACGGGTTTAACTCTGGAAGTTGAGTGCACACATTGACAACCGTTCTGTTAGATAGCTGCGTTTTGGATTTAGAAGCAGATATTTCCCTGTGCTTACTGCTGTTTCTTCCATATGCCGGTAAAGGGCTGAAAACGCCTGTTTTGGGACTCTGCAGAGAAAGTCTCTGCAGACTGCTGAATCCACACACGGGTTTAACTCTGCAAGTTGAGTGCACACATTGACAACCGTTCTGTTAGATAGCTGCGTTTTGGATTTAGAAGCAGATATTTCCCTGTGCTTACTGCTGTTTCTTCCATATGCCGGTAATGGGCTGAAAACGCCTGTTTTGGGACTCTGCAGAGAAAGTCTCTGCAGACTGCTGAATCCACACACGGGTTTAACTCTGGAAGTTGAGTGCACACATTGACAACCATTCTGTTAGATAGCTGCGTTTTGGATTTAGAAGCAGATATTTCCCTGTGCTTACTGCTGTTTCTTCCATATGCCGGTAATGGGCTGAAAACGCCTGTTTTGGGACTCTGCAGAGAAAGTCTCTGCAGACTGCTGAATCCACACACGGGTTTAACTCTGGAAGTTGAGTGCACACATTGACAACCGTTCTGTTAGATAGCTGCGTTTTGGATTTAGAAGCAGATATTTCCCTGTGCTTACTGCTGTTTCTTCCATATGCCGGTAATGGGCTGAAAACGCCTGTTTTGGGACTCTGCAGAGAAAGTCTCTGCAGACTGCTGAATCCACACACGGGTTTAACTCTGGAAGTTGAGTGCACACATTGACAACCGTTCTGTTAGATAGCTGCGTTTTGGATTTAGAAGCAGATATTTCCCTGTGCTTACTGCTGTTTCTTCCATATGCCGGTAATGGGCTGAAAACGCCTGTTTTGGGACTCTGCAGAGAAAGTCTCTGCAGACTGCTGAATCCACACACGGGTTTAACTCTGGAAGTTGAGTGCACACATTGACAACCGTTCTGTTAGATAGCTGCGTTTTGGATTTAGAAGCAGATATTTCCCTGTGCTTACTGCTGTTTCTTCCATATGCCGGTAATGGGCTGAAAACGCCTGTTTTGGGACTCTGCAGAGAAAGTCTCTGCAGACTGCTGAATCCACACACGGGTTTAACTCTGGAAGTTGAGTGCACACATTGACAACCGTTCTGTTAGATAGCTGCGTTTTGGATTTAGAAGCAGATATTTCCCTGTGCTTACTGCTGTTTCTTCCATATGCCGGTAATGGGCTGAAAACGCCTGTTTTGGGACTCTGCAGAGAAAGTCTCTGCAGACTGCTGAATCCACACACGCGTTTAACTCTGGAAGTTGAGTGCACACATTGACAACCGTTCTGTTAGATAGCTGCGTTTTGGATTTAGAAGCAGATATTTCCCTGTGCTTACTGCTGTTTCTTCCATATGCCGGTAATGGGCTGAAAACGCCTGTTTTGGGACTCTGCAGAGAAAGTGTTTGCAGACTGCTGAATCCACACACGGGTTTAACTCTGGAAGTTGAGTGCACACATTGACAACCGTTCTGTTAGATAGCTGCGTTTTGGATTTAGAAGCAGATATTTCCCTGTGCTTACTGCTGTTTCTTCCATATGCCGGTAATGGGCTGAAAACGCCTGTTTTGGGACTCTGCAGAGAAAGTGTTTGCAGACTGCTGAATCCACACACGGGTTTAACTCTGGAAGTTGAGTGCACACATTGACAACCGTTCTGTTAGATAGCTGCGTTTTGGATTTAGAAGCAGATATTTCCCTGTGCTTACTGCTGTTTCTTCCATATGCCGGTAATGGGCTGAAAACGCCTGTTTTGGGACTCTGCAGAGAAAGTGTTTGCAGACTGCTGAATCCACACACACGGGTTTAACTCTGGAAGTTGAGTGCACACATTGACAACCGTTCTGTTAGATAGCTGCGTTTTGGATTTAGAAGCAGATATTTCCCTGTGCTTACTGCTGTTTCTTCCATATGCCGGTAATGGGCTGAAAACGCCTGTTTTGGGACTCTGCAGAGAAAGTCTCTGCAGACTGCTGAATCCACACACGGGTTTAACTCTGGAAGTTGAGTGCACACATTGACAACCGTTCTGTTAGATAGCTGCGTTTTGGATTTAGAAGCAGATATTTCCCTGTGCTTACTGCTGTTTCTTCCATAATGGTAATGGGCTGAAAACGCCTGTTTTGGGACTCTGCAGAGAAAGTCTCTGCAGACTGCTGAATCCACACACGGGTTTAACTCTGGAAGTTGAGTGCACACATTGACAACCGTTCTGTTAGATAGCTGCGTTTTGGATTTAGAAGCAGATATTTCCCTGTGCTTACTGCTGTTTCTTCCATATGCCGGTAATGGGCTGAAAACGCCTGTTTTGGGACTCTGCAGAGAAAGTCTCTGCAGACTGCTGAATCCACACACGGGTTTAACTCTGGAAGTTGAGTGCACACATTGACAACCGTTCTGTTAGATAGCTGCGTTTTGGATTTAGAAGCAGATATTTCCCTGTGCTTACTGCTGTTTCTTCCATATGCTGGTAATGGGCTGAAAACGCCTGTTTTGGGACTCTGCAGAGAAAGTCTCTGCAGACTGCTGAATCCACACACGGGTTTAACTCTGGAAGTTGAGTGCACACATTGACAACCGTTCTGTTAGATAGCTGCGTTTTGGATTTAGAAGCAGATATTTCCCTGTGCTTACTGCTGTTTCTTCCATATGCCGGTAAGGGGCTGAAAATGCCTCTTTTGGGACTCTGCAGAGAAAGTCTCTGCAGACTGCTGAATCCACACACGGGTTTAACTCTGGAAGTTGAGTGCACACATTGACAACCGTTCTGTTAGATAGCTGCGTTTTGGATTTACAAGCAGATATTTCCCTGTGCTTACTGCTGTTTCTTCCATATGCCGGTAATGGGCTGAAAACGCCTGTTTTGGGACTCTGCAGAGAAAGTCTCTGCAGACTGCTGAATCCACACACGGGTTTAACTCTGGAAGTTGAGTGCACACATTGACAACCGTTCTGTTAGATAGCTGCGTTTTGGATTTAGAAGCAGATATTTCCCTGTGCTTACTGCTGTTTCTTCCATATGCCGGTAATGGGCTGAAAACGCCTGTTTTGGGACTCTGCAGAGAAAGTCTCTGCAGACTGCCGAATCCACACACGGGTTTAACTCTGGAAGTTGAGTGCACACATTGACAACCGTTCTATTAGATAGCTGCGTTGTGGATTTAGAAGCAGATATTTCCCTGTGCTTACTGCTGTTTCTTCCATATGCCGGTAATGGGCTGAAAACGCCTGTTTTGGGACTCTGCAGAGAAAGTCTCTGCAGACTGCTGAATCCACACACGGGTTTAACTCTGGAAGTTGAGTGCACACATTGACAACCGTTCTGTTAGATAGCTGCGTTTTGGATTTAGAAGCAGATATTTCCCTGTGCTTACTGCTGTTTCTTCCATATGCCGGTAATGGGCTGAAAACGCCTGTTTTGGGACTCTGCAGAGAAAGTCTCTGCAGACTGCTGAATCCACACACGGGTTTAACTCTGGAAGTTGAGTGCACACATTGACAACCGTTCTGTTAGATAGCTGCGTTTTGGATTTAGAAGCAGATATTTCCCTGTGCTTACTGCTGTTTCTTCCTTATGCCGGTAATGGGCTGAAAACGCCTGTTTTGGGACTCTGCAGAGAAAGTGTTTGCAGACTGCTGAATCCACACACGGGTTTAACTCTGGAAGTTGAGTGCACACATTGACAACCGTTCTGTTAGATAGCTGCGTTTTGGATTTAGAAGCAGATATTTCCCTGTGCTTACTGCTGTTTCTTCCATATGCCGGTAATGGGCTGAAAACGCCTGTTTTGGGACTCTGCAGAGAAAGTCTCTGCAGACTGCTGAATCCACACACGGGTTTAACTCTGGAAGTTGAGTGCACACATTGACAACCGTTCTGTTAGATAGCTGCGTTTTGGATTTAGAAGCAAATATTTCCCTGTGCTTACTGCTGTTTCTTCCATATGCCGGTAATGGGCTGAAAACGCCTGTTTTGGGACTCTGCAGAGAAAGTCTCTGCAGACTGCTGAATCCACACACGGGTTTAACTCTGGAAGTTGAGTGCACACATTGACAACCGTTCTGTTAGATAGCTGCGTTTTGGATTTAAAAGCAGATATTTCCCTGTGCTTACTGCTGTTTCTTCCATATGCCGGCAATGGGCTGAAAACGCCTGTTTTGGGACTCTGCAGAGAAAGTCTCTGCAGACTGCTGAATCCACACACGGGTTTAACTCTGGAAGTTGAGTGCACACATTGACAACCGTTCTGTTAGAGAGCTGCGTTTTGGATTTAGAAGCAGATATTTCCCTGTGCTTACTGCTGTTTCTTCCATATGCCGGTAATGGGCTGAAAACGCCTGTTTTGGGACTCTGCAGAGAAAGTCTCTGCAGACTGCTGAATCCACACACGGGTTTACCTCTGGAAGTTGAGTGCACACATTGACAACCGTTCTGTTAGATAGCTGCGTTTTGGATTTAGAAGCAGATATTTCCCTGTGCTTACTGCTGTTTCTTCCATATGCCGGTAATGGGCTGAAAACGCCTGTTTTGGGACTCTGCAGAGAAAGTCTCTGCAGACTGCTGAATCCACACACGGGTTTAACTCTGGAAGTTGAGTGCACACATTGACAACCGTTCTGTTAGATAGCTGCGTTTTGGATTTAGAAGCAGATATTTCCCTGTGCTTACTGCTGTTTCTTCCATATGCCGGTAATGGGCTGAAAACGCCTGTTTTGGGACTCTGCAGAGAAAGTCTCTGCAGACTGCTGAATCCACACACGGGTTTAACTCTGGAAGTTGAGTGCACACATTGACAACCGTTCTGTTAGATAGCTGCGTTTTGGATTTAGAAGCAGATATTTCCCTGTGCTTACTGCTGTTTCTTCCATATGCCGGTAATGGGCTGAAAACGCCTGTTTTGGGACTCTGCAGAGAAAGTCTCTGCAGACTGCTGAATCCACACACGGGTTTAACTCTGGAAGTTGAGTGCACACATTGACAACCGTTCTGTTAGATAGCTGCGTTTTGGATTTAGAAGCAGATATTTCCCTGTGCTTACTGCTGTTTCTTCCATATGCCGGTAATGGGCTGAAAACGCCTGTTTTGGGACTCTGCAGAGAACGTGTTTGCAGACTGCTGAATCCACACACGGGTTTAACTCTGGAAGTTGAGTGCACACATTGACAACCGTTCTGTTAGATAGCTGCGTTTTGGATTTAGAAGCAGATATTTCCCTGTGCTTACTGCTGTTTCTTCCCTATGCCGGTAATGGGCTGAAAACGCCTGTTTTGGGACTCTACAGAGAAAGTCTCTGCAGACTGCTGAATCCACACACGGGTTTAACTCTGGAAGTTGAGTGCACACATTGACAACCGTTCTGTTAGATAGCTGCGTTTTGGATTTAGAAGCAGATATTTCCCTGTGCTTACTGCTGTTTCTTCCATATGCCGGTAATGGGCTGAAAACGCCTGTTTTGGGACTCTGCAGAGAAAGTCTCTGCAGACTGCTGAATCCACACACGGGTTTAACTCTGGAAGTTGAGTGCACACATTGACAACCATTCTGTTAGATAGCTGCGTTTTGCATTTAGAAGCAGATATTTCCCTTTGCTTACTGCTGTTTCTTCCATATGCCGGTAATGGGCTGAAAACGCCGGTTTTGGGACTCTGCAGAGAAAGTCTCTGCAGACTGCTGAATCCACACACGGGTTTAACTCTGGAAGTTGAGTATACACATTGACAACCGTTCTGTTAGATAGCTGCGTTTTGGATTTAGAAGCAGATATTTCCCTGTGCTTACTGCTGTTTCTTCCATATGCCGGTAATGGGCTGAAAACGCCAGTTTTGGGACTCTGCAGAGAAAGTCTCTGCAGACTGCTGAATCCACACACGGGTTTAACTCTGGAAGTTGAGTGCACACATTGACAACCATTCTGTTAGATAGCTGCGTTTTGGATTTAGAAGCAGATATTTCCCTGTGCTTACTGCTGTTTCTTCCATATGCCGGTAATGGGCTGAAAACGCCTGTTTTGGGACTCTGCAGAGAAAGTCTCTGCAGACTGCCGAATCCACACACGGGTTTAACTCTGGAAGTTGAGTTCACACATTGACAACCGTTCTGTTAGATAGCTGCGTTTTGGATTTAGAAGCAGATATTTCCCTGTGCTTACTGCTGTTTCTTCCATATGCCGGTAATGGGCTGAAAACGCCTGTTTTGGGACTCTGCAGAGAAAGTGTTTGCAGACTGCTGAATCCACACACGGGTTTAACTCTGGAAGTTGAGTGCACACATTGACAACCGTTCTGTTAGATAGCTGCGTTTTGGATTTAGAAGCAGATATTTCCCTGTGCTTACTGCTGTTTCTTCCATATGCCGGTAATGGACTGAAAATGCCTGTTTTGGGACTCTGCAGAGAAAGTCTCTGCAGACTGCTGAATCCACACACGGGTTTAACTCTGGAAGTTGAGTGCACACATTGACAACCGTTCTGTTAGATAGCTGCGTTTTGGATTTAGAAGCAGATATTTCCCTGTGCTTACTGCTGTTTCTTCCCTATGCCGGTAATGGGCTGAAAACGCCTGTTTGGGGACTCTGCAGAGAAAGTCTCTGCAGACTGCTGAATCCACACACGGGTTTAACTCTGGAAGTTGAGTGCACACATTGACAACCGTTCTGTTAGATAGCTGCGTTTTGGATTTAGAAGCAGATATTTCCCTGTGCTTACTCCTGTTTCTTCCATATGCCTGTAATGGGCTGAAAACGCCTGTTTTGGGACTCTGCAGAGAAAGTCTCTGCAGACTGCTGAATCCACACACGGGTTTAACTCTGGAAGTTGAGTGCACACATTGACAACCGTTCTGTTAGATAGCTGCGTTTTGGATTTAGAAGCAGATATTTCCCTGTGCTTACTGCTGTTTCTTCCATATGCCGGTAAGGGGCTGAAAATGCCTCTTTTGGGACTCTGCAGAGAAAGTCTCTGCAGACTGCTGAATCCACACACGGGTTTAACTCTGGAAGTTGAGTGCACACATTGACATCCGTTCTGTTAGATAGCTGCGTTTTGGATTTAGAAGCAGATATTTCCCTGTGCTTACTGCTGTTTCTTCCATATGCCGGTAATGGGCTGAAAACGCCTGTTTTGGGACTCTGCAGAGAAAGTCTCCGCAGACTGCTGAATCCACACACGGGTTTAACTCTGGAAGTTGAGTGCACACATTGACAACCGTTCTGTTAGATAGCTGCGTTTTGGATTTAGAAGCAGATATTTCCCTGTGCTTACTGCTGTTTCTTCCATATGCCGGTAATGGGCTGAAAACGCCTGTTTTGGGACTCTGCAGAGAAAGTCTCTGCAGACTGCCGAATCCACACACGGGTTTAACTCTGGAAGTTGAGTGCACACATTGACAACCGTTCTGTTAGATAGCTGCGTTGTGGATTTAGAAGCAGATATTTCCCTGTGCTTACTGCTGTTTCTTCCATATGCCGGTAATGGGCTGAAATCGCCTGTTTTGGGACTCTGCAGAGAAAGTGTTTGCAGACTGCTGAATCCACACACGGGATTAACTCTGGAAGTTGAGTGCACACATTGACAACCGTTCTGTTAGATAGCTGCGTTTTGGATTTACAAGCAGATATTTCCCTGTGCTTACTGCTGTTTCTTCCATATGCCGGTAATGGGCTGAAATCGCCTGTTTTGGGACTCTGCAGAGAAAGTCTCTGCAGACTGCTGAATCCACACACGGGTTTAACTCTGGAAGTTGAGTGCACACATTGACAACCGTTCTGTTAGATAGCTGCGTTTTGGATTTAGAAGCAGATATTTCCCTGTGCTTACTGCTGTTTCTTCCATATGCCGGTAATGGGCTGAAAACGCCTGTTTTGGGACTCTGCAGAGAAAGTCTCTGCAGACTGCTGAATCCACACACGGGTTTAACTCTGGAAGTTGAGTGCACACATTGACAACCGTTCTGTTAGATAGCTGCGTTTTGGATTTAGAAGCAGATATTTCCCTGTGCTTACTGCTGTTTCTTCCATATGCCGGTAAGGGGCTGAAAATGCCTCTTTTGGGACTCTGCAGAGAAAGTCTCTGCAGACTGCTGAATCCACACACCGGTTTAACTCTGGAAGTTGAGTGCACACATTGACAACCGTTCTGTTAGATAGCTGCGTTTTGGATTTAGAAGCAGATATTTCCCTGTGCTTACTGCTGTTTCTTCCATATGCCGGTAATGGGCTGAAAACGCCTGTTTTGGGACTCTGCAGAGAAAGCCTCTGCAGACTGCTGAATCCACACACGGGTTTAACTCTGGAAGTTGAGTGCACACATTGACAACCGTTCTGTTAGATAGCTGCGTTTTGGATTTAGAAGCAGATATTTCCCTGTGCTTACTGCTGTTTCTTCCATATGCCGGTAATGGGCTGAAAACGCCTGTTTTGGGACTCTGCAGAGAAAGTCTCTGCAGACTGCCGAATCCACACACGGGTTGAACTCTGGAAGTTGAGTGCACACATTGACAACCGTTCTGTTAGATAGCTGCGTTTTGGATTTAGAAGCAGATATTTCCCTGTGCTTACTGCTGTTTCTTCCATATGCCGGTAATGGGCTGAAAACGCCTGTTTTGGGACTCTGCAGAGAAAGTGTTTGCAGACTGCTGAATCCACACACGGGTTTAACTCTGGAAGTTGAGTGCACACATTGACAACCGTTCTGTTAGATAGCTGCGTTTTGGATTTAGAAGCAGATATTTCCCTGTGCTTACTGCTGTTTCTTCCATATGCCGGTAATGGGCTGAAAACGCCTGTTTTGGGACTCTGCAGAGAAAGTCTCTGCAGACTGCTGAATCCACACACGGGTTTAACTCTGGAAGTTGAGTGCACACATTGACAACCGTTCTGTTAGATAGCTGCGTTTTGGATTTAGAAGCAGATATTTCCCTGTGCTTACTGCTGTTTCTTCCTTATGCCGGTAATGGGCTGAAAACGCCTGTTTTGGGACTCTGCAGAGAAAGTGTTTGCAGACTGCTGAATCCACACACGGGTTTAACTCTGGAAGTTGAGTGCACACATTGACAACCGTTCTGTTAGATAGCTGCGTTTTGGATTTAGAAGCAGATATTTCCCTGTGCTTACTGCTGTTTCTTCCATATGCCGGTAATGGGCTGAAAACGCCTGTTTTGGGACTCTGCAGAGAAAGTCTCTGCAGACTCCTGAATCCACACACGGGTTTAACTCTGGAAGTTGAGTGCACACATTGACAACCGTTCTGTTAGATAGCTGCGTTTTGGATTTAGAAGCAGATATTTCCCTGTGCTTACTGCTGTTTCTTCCATATGCCGGTAATGGGCTGAAAACGCCTGTTTTGGGACTCTGCAGAGAAAGTCTCTGCAGACTGCCGAATCCACACACGGGTTTAACTCTGGAAGTTGAGTGCACACATTGACAACCGTTCCGTTAGATAGCTGCGTTTTGGATTTAGAAGCAGATATTTCCCTGTGCTTACTGCTGTTTCTTCCATATGCCGGTAATGGGCTGAAAACGCCTGTTTTGGGACTCTGCAGAGAAAGTCTCTGGAGACTGCTGAATCCACACACGCGTTTAACTCTGGAAGTTGAGTGCACACATTGACAACCGTTCTGTTAGATAGCTGCGTTTTGGATTTAGAAGCAGATATTTCCCTGTGCTTACTGCTGTTTCTTCCATATGCCGGTAATGGGCTGAAAACGCCTGTTTTGGGACTCTGCAGAGAAAGTGTTTGCAGACTGCTGAATCCACACACGGGTTTAACTCTGGAAGTTGAGTGCACACATTGACAACCGTTCTGTTAGATA
Source organism: Aotus nancymaae (assembly GCF_030222135.1). Lineage (NCBI taxonomy): Eukaryota > Metazoa > Chordata > Mammalia > Primates > Aotidae > Aotus > Aotus nancymaae. The sequence continues at coordinate 100,774 of NW_026988592.1, forward strand.
GCTGCGTTTTGGATTTAGAAGCAGATATTTCCCTGTGCTTACTGCTGTTTCTTCCATATGCCGGTAATGGGCTGAAAACGCCTGTTTTGGGACTCTGCAGAGAAAGTCTCTGCAGACTGCTGAATCCACACACGGGTTTAACTCTGGAAGTTGAGTGCACACATTGACAACCGTTCTGTTAGATAGCTGCGTTTTGGATTTAGAAGCAGATATTTCCCTGTGCTTACTGCTGTTTCTTCCATATGCCGGTAATGGGCTGAAAACGCCTGTTTTGGGACTCTGCAGAGAAAGTCTCTGCAGACTGCTGAATCCACACACGGGTTTAACTCTGCAAGTTGAGTGCACACATTGACAACCGTTCTGTTAGATAGCTGCGTTTTGGATTTAGAAGCAGATATTTCCCTGTGCTTACTGCTGTTTCTTCCATATGCCGGTAATGGGCTGAAAACGCCTGTTTTGGGACTCTGCAGAGAATGTCTCTGCAGACTGCTGAATCCACAAACGGGTTTAACTCTGGAAGTTGAGTGCACACATTGACAACCATTCTGTTAGATAGCTGCGTTTTGGATTTAGAAGCAGATATTTCCCTGTGCTTACTGCTGTTTCTTCCATATGCCGGTAACGGGCTGAAAACGCCTGTTTTGGGACTCTGCAGAGAAAGTCTCTGCAGACTGCTGAATCCACACACGGGTTTAACTCTGGAAGTTGAGTGCACACATTGACAACCGTTCTGTTAGATAGCTGCGTTTTGGATTTAGAAGCAGATATTTCCCTGTGCTTACTGCTGTTTCTTCCATATGCCGGTAATGGGCTGAAAACGCCTGTTTTGGGACTCTGCAGAGAAAGTCTCTGCAGACTGCTGAATCCACACACGGGTTTAACTCTGGAAGTTGAGTGCACACATTGACAACCGTTCTGTTAGATAGCTGCGTTTTGGATTTAGAAGCAGATATTTCCCTGTGCTTACTGCTGTTTCTTCCATATGCCGGTAATGGGCTGAAAACGCCTGTTTTGGGACTCTGCAGAGAAAGTCTCTGCAGACTGCTGAATCCACACACGGGTTTAACTCTGGAAGTTGAGTGCACACATTGACAACCGTTCTGTTAGATAGCTGCGTTTTGGATTTAGAAGCAGATATTTCCCTGTGCTTACTGCTGTTTCTTCCATATGCCGGTAATGGGCTGAAAACGCCTGTTTTGGGACTCTGCAGAGAAAGTCTCTGCAGACTGCTGAATCCACACACGCGTTTAACTCTGGAAGTTGAGTGCACACATTGACAACCGTTCTGTTAGATAGCTGCGTTTTGGATTTAGAAGCAGATATTTCCCTGTGCTTACTGCTGTTTCTTCCATATGCCGGTAATGGGCTGAAAACGCCTGTTTTGGGACTCTGCAGAGAAAGTGTTTGCAGACTGCTGAATCCACACACGGGTTTAACTCTGGAAGTTGAGTGCACACATTGACAACCGTTCTGTTAGATAGCTGCGTTTTGGATTTAGAAGCAGATATTTCCCTGTGCTTACTGCTGTTTCTTCCATATGCCGGTAATGGGCTGAAAACGCCTGTTTTGGGACTCTGCAGAGAAAGTGTTTGCAGACTGCTGAATCCACACACGCGTTTAACTCTGGAAGTTGAGTGCACACATTGACAACCGTTCTGTTAGATAGCTGCGTTTTGGATTTAGAAGCAGATATTTCCCTGTGCTTACTGCTGTTTCTTCCATATGCCGGTAATGGGCTGAAAACGCCTGTTTTGGGACTCTGCAGAGAAAGTGTTTGCAGACTGCTGAATCCACACACGGGTTTAACTCTGGAAGTTGAGTGCACACATTGACAACCGTTCTGTTAGATAGCTGCGTTTTGGATTTAGAAGCAGATATTTCCCTGTGCTTACTGCTGTTTCTTCCATATGCCGGTAATGGGCTGAAAACGCCTGTTTTGGGACTCTGCAGAGAAAGTCTCTGCAGACTGCTGAATCCACACACGGGTTTAACTCTGGAAGTTGAGTGCACACATTGACAACCGTTCTGTTAGATAGCTGCGTTTTGGATTTAGAAGCAGATATTTCCCTGTGCTTACTGCTGTTTCTTCCATATGCCGGTAATGGGCTGAAAACGCCTGTTTTGGGACTCTGCAGAGAAAGTCTCTGCAGACTGCTGAATCCACACACGGGTTTAACTCTGGAAGTTGAGTGCACACATTGACAACCGTTCTGTTAGATAGCTGCGTTTTGGATTTAGAAGCAGATATTTCCCTGTGCTTACTGCTGTTTCTTCCATATGCCGGTAATGGGCTGAAAACGCCTGTTTTGGGACTCTGCAGAGAAAGTCTCTGCAGACTGCTGAATCCACACACGGGTTTAACTCTGGAAGTTGAGTGCACACATTGACAACCGTTCTGTTAGATAGCTGCGTTTTGGATTTAGAAGCAGATATTTCCCTGTGCTTACTGCTGTTTCTTCCATATGCTGGTAATGGGCTGAAAACGCCTGTTTTGGGACTCTGCAGAGAAAGTCTCTGCAGACTGCTGAATCCACACACGGGTTTAACTCTGGAAGTTGAGTGCACACATTGACAACCGTTCTGTTAGATAGCTGCGTTTTGGATTTAGAAGCAGATATTTCCCTGTGCTTACTGCTGTTTCTTCCATATGCCGGTAAGGGGCTGAAAATGCCTCTTTTGGGACTCTGCAGAGAAAGTCTCTGCAGACTGCTGAATCCACACACGGGTTTAACTCTGGAATTTGAGTGCACACATTGACAACCGTTCTGTTAGATAGCTGCGTTTTGGATTTAGAAGCAGATATTTCCCTGTGCTTACTGCTGTTTCTTCCATATGCCGGTAATGGGCTGAAAACGCCTGTTTTGGGACTCTGCAGAGAAAGTCTCTGCAGACTGCTGAATCCACACACGGGTTTAACTCTGGAAGTTGAGTGCACACATTGACAACCGTTCTGTTAGATAGCTGCGTTTTGGATTTAGAAGCAGATATTTCCCTGTGCTTACTGCTGTTTCTTCCATATGCCGGTAATGGGCTGAAAACGCCTGTTTTGGGACTCTGCAGAGAAAGTCTCTGCAGACTGCCGAATCCACACACGGGTTTAACTCTGGAAGTTGAGTGCACACATTGACAACCGTTCTATTAGATAGCTGCGTTGTGGATTTAGAAGCAGATATTTCCCTGTGCTTACTGCTGTTTCTTCCATATGCCGGTAATGGGCTGAAATCGCCTGTTTTGGGACTCTGCAGAGAAAGTGTTTGCAGACTGCTGAATCCACACACGGGATTAACTCTGGAAGTTGAGTGCACACATTGACAACCGTTCTGTTAGATAGCTGCGTTTTGGATTTAGAAGCAGATATTTCCCTGTGCTTACTGCTGTTTCTTCCATATGCCGGTAATGGGCTGAAAACGCCTGTTTTGGGACTCTGCAGAGAAAGTCTCTGCAGACTGCTGAATCCACACACGGGTTTAACTCTGGAAGTTGAGTGCACACATTGACAACCGTTCTGTTAGATAGCTGCGTTTTGGATTTAGAAGCAGATATTTCCCTGTGCTTACTGCTGTTTCTTCCATATGCCGGTAATGGGCTGAAAACGCCTGTTTTGGGACTCTGCAGAGAAAGTCTCTGCAGACTGCTGAATCCACACACGGGTTTAACTCTGGAAGTTGAGTGCACACATTGACAACCGTTCTGTTAGATAGCTGCGTTTTGGATTTAGAAGCAGATATTTCCCTGTGCTTACTGCTGTTTCTTCCATATGCCGGTAAGGGGCTGAAAATGCCTCTTTTGGGACTCTGCAGAGAAAGTCTCTGCAGACTGCTGAATCCACACACCGGTTTAACTCTGGAAGTTGAGTGCACACATTGACAACCGTTCTGTTAGATAGCTGCGTTTTGGATTTAGAAGCAGATATTTCCCTGTGCTTACTGCTGTTTCTTCCATATGCCGGTAATGGGCTGAAAACGCCTGTTTTGGGACTCTGCAGAGAAAGTCTCTGCAGACTGCTGAATCCACACACGGGTTTAACTCTGGAAGTTGAGTGCACACATTGACAACCGTTCTGTTAGATAGCTGCGTTTTGGATTTAGAAGCAGATATTTCCCTGTGCTTACTGCTGTTTCTTCCATATGCCGGTAATGGGCTGAAAACGCCTGTTTTGGGACTCTGCAGAGAAAGTCTCTGCAGACTGCTGAATCCACACACGCGTTTAACTCTGGAAGTTGAGTGCACACATTGACAACCGTTCTGTTAGATAGCTGCGTTTTGGATTTAGAAGCAGATATTTCCCTGTGCTTACTGCTGTTTCTTCCATATGCCGGTAATGGGCTGAAAACGCCTGTTTTGGGACTCTGCAGAGAAAGTCTCTGCAGACTGCTGAATCCACACACGGGTTTAACTCTGGAAGTTGAGTGCACACATTGACAACCGTTCTGTTAGATAGCTGCGTTTTGGATTTAGAAGCAGATATTTCCCTGTGCTTACTGCTGTTTCTTCCATATGCCGGTAATGGGCTGAAAACGCCTGTTTTGGGACTCTGCAGAGAAAGTCTCTGCAGACTGCTGAATCCACACACGGGTTTAACTCTGGAAGTTGAGTGCACACATTGACAACCGTTCTGTTAGATAGCTGCGTTTTGGATTTAGAAGCAGATATTTCCCTGTGCTTACTGCTGTTTCTTCCATATGCCGGTAATGGGCTGAAAACGCCTGTTTTGGGACTCTGCAGAGAAAGTCTCTGCAGACTGCTGAATCCACACACGGGTTTAACTCTGGAAGTTGAGTGCACACATTGACAACCGTTCTGTTAGATAGCTGCGTTTTGGATTTAGAAGCAGATATTTCCCTGTGCTTACTGCTGTTTCTTCCATATGCCGGTAATGGGCTGAAAACGCCTGTTTTGGGACTCTGCAGAGAAAGTCTCTGCAGACTGCTGAATCCACACACGGGTTTAACTCTGGAAGTTGAGTGCACACATTGACAACCGTTCTGTTAGATAGCTGCGTTTTGGATTTAGAAGCAGATATTTCCCTGTGCTTACTGCTGTTTCTTCCATATGCCGGTAATGGGCTGAAAACGCCTGTTTTGGGACTCTGCAGAGAAAGTCTCTGCAGACTGCTGAATCCACACACGGGTTTAACTCTGGAAGTTGAGTGCACACATTGACAACCGTTCTGTTAGATAGCTGCGTTTTGGATTTAGAAGCAGATATTTCCCTGTGCTTACTGCTGTTTCTTCCATATGCCGGTAATGGGCTGAAAACGCCTGTTTTGGGACTCTGCAGAGAAAGTCTCTGCAGACTGCTGAATCCACACACGGGTTTAACTCTGGAAGTTGAGTGCACACATTGACAACCGTTCTGTTAGATAGCTGCGTTTTGGATTTAGAAGCAGATATTTCCCTGTGCTTACTGCTGTTTCTTCCATATGCCGGTAATGGGCTGAAAACGCCTGTTTTGGGACTCTGCAGAGAAAGTCTCTGCAGACTGCTGAATCCACACACGGGTTTAACTCTGGAAGTTGAGTGCACACATTGACAACCGTTCTGTTAGATAGCTGCGTTTTGGATTTAGAAGCAGATATTTCCCTGTGCTTACTGCTGTTTCTTCCATATGCCGGTAATGGGCTGAAAACGCCTGTTTTGGGACTCTGCAGAGAAAGTCTCTGCAGACTGCTGAATCCACACACGGGTTTAACTCTGGAAGTTGAGTGCACACATTGACAACCGTTCTGTTAGATAGCTGCGTTTTGGATTTAGAAGCAGATATTTCCCTGTGCTTACTGCTGTTTCTTCCATATGCCGGTAATGGGCTGAAAACGCCTGCTTTGGGACTCTGCAGAGAAAGTCTCTGCAGACTGCTGAATCCACACACGGGTTTAACTCTGGAAGTTGAGTGCACACATTGACAACCGTTCTGTTAGATAGCTGCGTTTTGGATTTAGAAGCAGATATTTCCCTGTGCTTACTGCTGTTTCTTCCATATGCCGGTAATGGGCTGAAAACGCCTGTTTTGGGACTCTGCAGAGAAAGTCTCTGCAGACTGCTGAATCCACACACGGGTTTAACTCTGGAAGTTGAGTGCACACATTGACAACCGTTCTGTTAGATAGCTGCGTTTTGGATTTAGAAGCAGATATTTCCCTGTGCTTACTGCTGTTTCTTCCATATGCCGGTAATGGGCTGAAAACGCCTGTTTTGGGACTCTGCAGAGAAAGTCTCTGCAGACTGCCGAATCCACACACGGGTTTAACTCTGGAAGTTGAGTGCACACATTGACAACCGTTCTGTTAGATAGCTGCGTTGTGGATTTAGAAGCAGATATTTCCCTGTGCTTACTGCTGTTTCTTCCATATGCCGGTAATGGGCTGAAATCGCCTGTTTTGGGACTCTGCAGAGAAAGTGTTTGCAGACTGCTGAATCCACACACGGGATTAACTCTGGAAGTTGAGTGCACACATTGACAACCGTTCTGTTAGATAGCTGCGTTTTGGATTTAGAAGCAGATATTTCCCTGTGCTTACTGCTGTTTCTTCCATATGCCGGTAATGGGCTGAAATCGCCTGTTTTGGGACTCTGCAGAGAAAGGCTCTGCAGACTGCTGAATCCACACACGGGTTTAACTCTGGAAGTTGAGTGCACACATTGACAACCGTTCTGTTAGATAGCTGCGTTTTGGATTTAGAAGCAGATATTTCCCTGTGCTTACTGCTGTTTCTTCCATATGCCGGTAATGGGCTGAAAACGCCTGTTTTGGGACTCTGCAGAGAAAGTCTCTGCAGACTGCTGAATCCACACACGGGTTTAACTCTGGAAGTTGAGTGCACACATTGACAACCGTTCTGTTAGATAGCTGCGTTTTGGATTTAGAAGCAGATATTTCCCTGTGCTTACTGCTGTTTCTTCCATATGCCGGTAAGGGGCTGAAAATGCCTCTTTTGGGACTCTGCAGAGAAAGTCTCTGCAGACTGCTGAATCCACACACCGGTTTAACTCTGGAAGTTGAGTGCACACATTGACAACCGTTCTGTTAGATAGCTGCGTTTTGGATTTAGAAGCAGATATTTCCCTGTGCTTACTGCTGTTTCTTCCATATGCCGGTAATGGGCTGAAAACGCCTGTTTTGGGACTCTGCAGAGAAAGCCTCTGCAGACTGCTGAATCCACACACGGGTTTAACTCTGGAAGTTGAGTGCACACATTGACAACCGTTCTGTTAGATAGCTGCGTTTTGGATTTAGAAGCAGATATTTCCCTGTGCTTACTGCTGTTTCTTCCATATGCCGGTAATGGGCTGAAAACGCCTGTTTTGGGACTCTGCAGAGAAAGTCTCTGCAGACTGCCGAATCCACACACGGGTTTAACTCTGGAAGTTGAGTGCACACATTGACAACCGTTCTGTTAGATAGCTGCGTTTTGGATTTAGAAGCAGATATTTCCCTGTGCTTACTGCTGTTTCTTCCATATGCCGGTAATGGGCTGAAAACGCCTGTTTTGGGACTCTGCAGAGAAAGTCTCTGCAGACTGCTGAATCCACACACGGGTTTAACTCTGGAAGTTGAGTGCACACATTGACAACCGTTCTGTTAGATAGCTGCGTTTTGGATTTAGAAGCAGATATTTCCCTGTGCTTACTGCTGTTTCTTCCATATGCCGGTAATGGGCTGAAAACGCCTGTTGCAGAGAAAGTCTCTGCAGACTGCTGAATCCACACACGGGTTTAACTCTGGAAGTTGAGTGCACACATTGACAACCGTTCTGTTAGATAGCTGCGTTTTGGATTTAGAAGCAGATATTTCCCTGGGCTTACTGCTGTTTCTTCCATATGCCGGTAATGGGCTGAAAACGCCTGTTTTGGGACTCTGCAGAGAAAGTCTCTGCAGACTGCTGAATCCACACACGGGTTTAACTCTGGAAGTTGAGTGCACACATTGACAACCGTTCTGTTAGATAGCTGCGTTTTGGATTTAGAAGCAGATATTTCCCTGGGCTTACTGCTGTTTCTTCCATATGCCGGTAATGGGCTGAAAACGCCTGTTTTGGGACTCTGCAGAGAAAGTCTCTGCAGACTGCTGAATCCACACACGGGTTTAACTCTGGAAGTTGAGTGCACACATTGACAACCGTTCTGTTAGATAGCTGCGTTTTGGATTTAGAAGCAGATATTTCCCTGTGCTTACTGCTGTTTCTTCCATATGCCGGTAATGGGCTGAAAACGCCTGTTTTGGGACTCTGCAGAGAAAGTCTCTGCAGACTGCTGAATCCACACACGGGGTTTAACTCTGGAAGTTGAGTGCACACATTGACAACCGTTCTGTTAGATAGCTGCGTTTTGGATTTAGAAGCAGATATTTCCCTGTGCTTACTGCTGTTTCTTCCATATGCCGGTAATGGGCTGAAAACGCCTGTTTTGGGACTCTGCAGAGAAAGTCTCTGCAGACTGCTGAATCCACACACGGGTTTAACTCTGGAAGTTGAGTGCACACATTGACAACCGTTCTGTTAGATAGCTGCGTTTTGGATTTAGAAGCAGATATTTCCCTGTGCTTACTGCTGTTTCTTCCATATGCCGGTAATGGGCTGAAAACGCCTGTTTTGGGACTCTGCAGAGAAAGTCTCTGCAGACTGCTGAATCCACACACGGGTTTAACTCTGGAAGTTGAGTGCACACATTGACAACCGTTCTGTTAGATAGCTGCGTTTTGGATTTAGAAGCAGATATTTCCCTGTGCTTACTGCTGTTTCTTCCATATGCCGGTAATGGGCTGAAAACGCCTGTTTTGGGACTCTGCAGAGAAAGTCTCTGCAGACTGCTGAATCCACACACGGGTTTAACTCTGGAAGTTGAGTGCACACATTGACAACCGTTCTGTTAGATAGCTGCGTTTTGGATTTAGAAGCAGATATTTCCCTGTGCTTACTGCTGTTTCTTCCATATGCCGGTAATGGGCTGAAAACGCCTGTTTTGGGACTCTGCAGAGAAAGTCTCTGCAGACTGCTGAATCCACACACGGGGTTTAACTCTGGAAGTTGAGTGCACACATTGACAACCGTTCTGTTAGATAGCTGCGTTTTGGATTTAGAAGCAGATATTTCCCTGTGCTTACTGCTGTTTCTTCCATATGCCGGTAATGGGCTGAAAACGCCTGTTTTGGGACTCTGCAGAGGGGAGAAGTCTCTGCAGACTGCTGAATCCACACACGGGTTTAACTCTGGAAGTTGAGTGCACACATTGACAACCGTTCTGTTAGATAGCTGCGTTTTGGATTTAGAAGCAGGATATTTCCCTGTGCTTACTGCTGTTTCTTCCATATGCCGGTAATGGGCTGAAAACGCCTGTTTTGGGACTCTGCAGAGAAAGTCTCTGCAGACTGCTGAATCCACACACGGGGTTTAAACTCTGGAAGTTGAGTGCACACATTGACAACCGTTCTGTTAGATAGCTGCGTTTTGGATTTAGAAGCAGATATTTCCCTGTGCTTACTGCTGTTTCTTCCATATGCCGGTAATGGGCTGAAAACGCCTGTTTTGGGACTCTGCAGAGAAAGTCTCTGCAGACTGCTGAATCCACACACGGGTTTAACTCTGGAAGTTGAGTGCACACATTGACAACCGTTCTGTTAGATAGCTGCGTTTTGGATTTAGAAGCAGATATTTCCCTGTGCTTACTGCTGTTTCTTCCATATGCCGGTAATGGGCTGAAAACGCCTGTTTTGGGACTCTGCAGAGAAAGTCTCTGCAGACTGCTGAATCCACACACGGGTTTAACTCTGGAAGTTGAGTGCACACATTGACAACCGTTCTGTTAGAGAGCTGCGTTTTGGATTTAGAAGCAGATATTTCCCTGTGCTTACTGCTGTTTCTTCCATATGCCGGTAATGGGCTGAAAACGCCTGTTTTGGGACTCTGCAGAGAAAGTCTCTGCAGACTGCTGAATCCACACACGGGTTTAACTCTGGAAGTTGAGTGCACACATTGACAACCGTTCTGTTAGAGAGCTGCGTTTTGGATTTAGAAGCAGATATTTCCCTGTGCTTACTGCTGTTTCTTCCATATGCCGGTAATGGGCTGAAAACGCCTGTTTTGGGACTCTGCAGAGAAAGTCTCTGCAGACTGCTGAATCCACACACGGGTTTAACTCTGGAAGTTGAGTGCACACATTGACAACCGTTCTGTTAGATAGCTGCGTTTTGGATTTAGAAGCAGATATTTCCCTGTGCTTACTGCTGTTTCTTCCATATGCCGGTAATGGGCTGAAAACGCCTGTTTTGGGACTCTGCAGAGAAAGTCTCTGCAGACTGCTGAATCCACACACGGGTTTAACTCTGGAAGTTGAGTGCACACATTGACAACCGTTCTGTTAGATAGCTGCGTTTTGGATTTAGAAGCAGATATTTCCCTGTGCTTACTGCTGTTTCTTCCATATGCCGGTAATGGGCTGAAAACGCCTGTTTTGGGACTCTGCAGAGAAAGTCTCTGCAGACTGCTGAATCCACACACGGGTTTAACTCTGGAAGTTGAGTGCACACATTGACAACCGTTCTGTTAGATAGCTGCGTTTTGGATTTAGAAGCAGATATTTCCCTGTGCTTACTGCTGTTTCTTCCATATGCCGGTAATGGGCTGAAAACGCCTGTTTTGGGACTCTGCAGAGAAAGTCTCTGCAGACTGCTGAATCCACACACGGGTTTAACTCTGGAAGTTGAGTGCACACATTGACAGCCGTTCTGTTAGATAGCTGCGTTTTGGATTTAGAAGCAGATATTTCCCTGTGCTTACTGCTGTTTCTTCCATATGCCGGTAATGGGCTGAAAACGCCTGTTTTGGGACTCTGCAGAGAAAGTCTCTGCAGACTGCTGAATCCACACACGGGTTTAACTCTGGAAGTTGAGTGCACACATTGACAACCGTTCTGTTAGATAGCTGCGTTTTGGATTTTGAAGCAGATATTTCCCTGTGCTTACTGCTGTTTCTTCCATATGCCGGGTAATGGGCTGAAAACGCCTGTTTTGGGACTCTGCAGAGAAAGTCTCTGCAGACTGCTGAATCCACACACGGGTTTAACTCTGGAAGTTGAGTGCACACATTGACAACCGTTCTGTTAGATAGCTGCGTTTTGGATTTAGAAGCAGATATTTCCCTGTGCTTACTGCTGTTTCTTCCATATGCCGGTAATGGGCTGAAAACGCCTGTTTTGGGACTCTGCAGAGAAAGTCTCTGCAGACTGCTGAATCCACACACGGGTTTAACTCTGGAAGTTGAGTGCACACATTGACAACCGTTCTGTTAGATAGCTGCGTTTTGGATTTAGAAGCAGATATTTCCCTGTGCTTACTGCTGTTTCTTCCATATGCCGGTAATGGGCTGAAAACGCCTGTTTTGGGACTCTGCAGAGAAAGTCTCTGCAGACTGCTGAATCCACACACGGGTTTAACTCTGGAAGTTGAGTGCACACATTGACAACCGTTCTGTTAGATAGCTGCGTTTTGGATTTAGAAGCAGATATTTCCCTGTGCTTACTGCTGTTTCTTCCATATGCCGGTAATGGGCTGAAAACGCCTGTTTTGGGACTCTGCAGAGAAAGTCTCTGCAGACTGCTGAATCCACACACGGGTTTAACTCTGGAAGTTGAGTGCACACATTGACAACCGTTCTGTTAGATAGCTGCGTTTTGGATTTAGAAGCAGATATTTCCCTGTGCTTACTGCTGTTTCTTCCATATGCCGGTAATGGGCTGAAAACGCCTGTTTTGGGACTCTGCAGAGAAAGTCTCTGCAGACTGCTGAATCCACACACGGGTTTAACTCTGGAAGTTGAGTGCACACATTGACAACCGTTCTGTTAGAGAGCTGCGTTTTGGATTTAGAAGCAGATATTTCCCTGTGCTTACTGCTGTTTCTTCCATATGCCGGTAATGGGCTGAAAACGCCTGTTTTGGGACTCTGCAGAGAAAGTCTCTGCAGACTGCTGAATCCACACACGGGTTTAACTCTGGAAGTTGAGTGCACACATTGACAACCGTTCTGTTAGATAGCTGCGTTTTGGATTTAGAAGCAGATATTTCCCTGTGCTTACTGCTGTTTCTTCCATATGCCGGTAATGGGCTGAAAACGCCTGTTTTGGGACTCTGCAGAGAAAGTCTCTGCAGACTGCTGAATCCACACACGGGTTTAACTCTGGAAGTTGAGTGCACACATTGACAACCGTTCTGTTAGATAGCTGCGTTTTGGATTTAGAAGCAGGTATTTCCCTGTGCTTACTGCTGTTTCTTCCATATGCCGGTAATGGGCTGAAAACGCCTGTTTTGGGACTCTGCAGAGAAAGTCTCTGCAGACTGCTGAATCCACACACGGGTTTAACTCTGGAAGTTGAGTGCACACATTGACAACCGTTCTGTTAGATAGCTGCGTTTTGGATTTAGAAGCAGATATTTCCCTGTGCTTACTGCTGTTTCTTCCATATGCCGGTAATGGGCTGAAAACGCCTGTTTTGGGACTCTGCAGAGAAAGTCTCTGCAGACTGCTGAATCCACACACGGGTTTAACTCTGGAAGTTGAGTGCACACATTGACAACCGTTCTGTTAGATAGCTGCGTTTTGGATTTAGAAGCAGATATTTCCCTGTGCTTACTGCTGTTTCTTCCATATGCCGGTAATGGGCTGAAAACGCCTGTTTTGGGACTCTGCAGAGAAAGTCTCTGCAGACTGCTGAATCCACACACGGGTTTAACTCTGGAAGTTGAGTGCACACATTGACAACCGTTCTGTTAGATAGCTGCGTTTTGGATTTAGAAGCAGATATTTCCCTGTGCTTACTGCTGTTTCTTCCCTATGCCGGTAATGGGCTGAAAACGCCTGTTTTGGGACTCTACAGAGAAAGTCTCTGCAGACTGCTGAATCCACACACGGGTTTAACTCTGGAAGTTGAGTGCACACATTGACAACCGTTCTGTTAGATAGCTGCGTTTTGGATTTAGAAGCAGATATTTCCCTGTGCTTACTGCTGTTTCTTCCATATGCCGGTAATGGGCTGAAAACGCCTGTTTTGGGACTCTGCAGAGAAAGTCTCTGCAGACTACTGAATCCACACACGGGTTTAACTCTGGAAGTTGAGTGCACACATTGACAACCATTCTGTTAGATAGCTGCGTTTTGCATTTAGAAGCAGATATTTCCCTGTGCTTACTGCTGTTTCTTCCATATGCCGGTAATGGGCTGAAAACGCCGGTTTTGGGACTCTGCAGAGAAAGTCTCTGCAGACTGCTGAATCCACACACGGGTTTAACTCTGGAAGTTGAGTACACACATTGACAACCGTTCTGTTAGATAGCTGCGTTTTGGATTTAGAAGCAGATATTTCCCTGTGCTTACTGCTGTTTCTTCCATATGCCGGTAATGGGCTGAAAACGCCTGTTTTGGGACTCTGCAGAGAAAGTCTCTGCAGACTGCTGAATCCACACACGGGTTTAACTCTGGAAGTTGAGTGCACACATTGACAACCGTTCTGTTAGATAGCTGCGTTTTGGATTTAGAAGCAGATATTTCCCTGTGCTTACTGCTGTTTCTTCCATATGCCGGTAATGGGCTGAAAACGCCTGTTTTGGGACTCTGCAGAGAAAGTCTCTGCAGACTGCTGAATCCACACACGGGTTTAACTCTGGAAGTTGAGTGCACACATTGACAACCGTTCTGTTAGATAGCTGCGTTTTGGATTTAGAAGCAGATATTTCCCTGTGCTTACTGCTGTTTCTTCCATATGCCGGTAATGGGCTGAAAACGCCTGTTTTGGGACTCTGCAGAGAAAGTCTCTGCAGACTGCTGAATCCACACACGGGTTTAACTCTGGAAGTTGAGTGCACACATTGACAACCGTTCTGTTAGATAGCTGCGTTTTGGATTTAGAAGCAGATATTTCCCTGTGCTTACTGCTGTTTCTTCCATATGCCGGTAATGGGCTGAAAACGCCTGTTTTGGGACTCTGCAGAGAAAGTCTCTGCAGACTAGCGAATCCACACACGGGTTTAACTCTGGAAGTTGAGTGCACACATTGACAACCGTTCTGTTAGATAGCTGCGTTGTGGATTTAGAAGCAGATATTTCCCTGTGCTTACTGCTGTTTCTTCCATATGCCGGTAATGGGCTGAAATCGCCTGTTTTGGGACTCTGCAGAGAAAGTCTCTGCAGACTGCTGAATCCACACACGGGTTTAACTCTGGAAGTTGAGTGCACACATTGACAACCGTTCTGTTAGATAGCTGCGTTTTGGATTTAGAAGCAGATATTTCCCTGTGCTTACTGCTGTTTCTTCCATATGCCGGTAATGGGCTGAAAACGCCTGTTTTGGGACTCTGCAGAGAAAGTCTCTGCAGACTGCTGAATCCACACACGGGTTTAACTCTGGAAGTTGAGTGCACACATTGACAACCGTTCTGTTAGATAGCTGCGTTTTGGATTTAGAAGCAGATATTTCCCTGTGCTTACTGCTGTTTCTTCCATATGCCGGTAATGGGCTGAAAACGCCTGTTTTGGGACTCTGCAGAGAACGTGTTTGCAGACTGCTGAATCCACACACGGGTTTAACTCTGGAAGTTGAGTGCACACATTGACAACCGTTCTGTTAGATAGCTGCGTTTTGGATTTAGAAGCAGATATTTCCCTGTGCTTACTGCTGTTTCTTCCCTATGCCGGTAATGGGCTGAAAACGCCTGTTTTGGGACTCTACAGAGAAAGTCTCTGCAGACTGCTGAATCCACACACGGGTTTAACTCTGGAAGTTGAGTGCACACATTGACAACCGTTCTGTTAGATAGCTGCGTTTTGGATTTAGAAGCAGATATTTTCCTGTGCTTACTGCTGTTTCTTCCATATGCCGGTAATGGGCTGAAAACGCCTGTTTTGGGACTCTGCAGAGAAAGTCTCTGCAGACTGCTGAATCCACACACGGGTTTAACTCTGGAAGTTGAGTGCACACATTGACAACCATTCTGTTAGATAGCTGCGTTTTGCATTTAGAAGCAGATATTTCCCTGTGCTTACTGCTGTTTCTTCCATATGCCGGTAATGGGCTGAAAACGCCGGTTTTGGGACTCTGCAGAGAAAGTCTCTGCAGACTGCTGAATCCACACACGGGTTTAACTCTGGAAGTTGAGTACACACATTGACAACCGTTCTGTTAGATAGCTGCGTTTTGGATTTAGAAGCAGATATTTCCCTGTGCTTACTGCTGTTTCTTCCATATGCCGGTAATGGGCTGAAAACGCCGGTTTTGGGACTCTGCAGAGAAAGTCTCTGCAGACTGCTGAATCCACACACGGGTTTAACTCTGGAAGTTGAGTGCACACATTGACAACCGTTCTGTTAGATAGCTGCGTTTTGGATTTAGAAGCAGATATTTCCTTGTGCTTACTGCTGTTTCTTCCATATGCCGGTAATGGGCTGAAAACGCCTGTTTTGGGACTCTGCAGAGAAAGTCTCTGCAGACTGCTGAATCCACACACGGGTTTAACTCTGGAAGTTGAGTGCACACATTGACAACCGTTCTGTTAGATAGCTGCGTTTTGGATTTAGAAGCAGATATTTCCCTGTGCTTACTGCTGTTTCTTCCATATGCCGGTAATGGGCTGAAAACGCCTGTTTTAGGACTCTGCAGAGAAAGTCTCTGCAGACTGCTGAATCCACACACGGGTTTAACTCTGGAAGTTGAGTGCACACATTGACAACCGTTCTGTTAGATAGCTGCGTTTTGGATTTAGAAGCAGATATTTCCCTGTGCTTACTGCTGTTTCTTCCATATGCCGGTAATGGGCTGAAAACGCCTGTTTTGGGACTCTGCAGAGAAAGTCTCTGCAGACTGCCGAATCCACACACGGGTTTAACTCTGGAAGTTGAGTTCACACATTGACAACCGTTCTATTAGATAGCTGCGTTGTGGATTTAGAAGCAGATATTTCCCTGTGCTTACTGCTGTTTCTTCCATATGCCGGTAATGGGCTGAAATCGCCTGTTTTGGGACTCTGCAGAGAAAGTGTTTGCAGACTGCTGAATCCACACACGGGATTAACTCTGGAAGTTGAGTGCACACATTGACAACCGTTCTGTTAGATAGCTGCGTTTTGGATTTAGAAGCAGATATTTCCCTGTGCTTACTGCTGTTTCTTCCATATGCCGGAACGGGGCTGAAAATGCCTCTTTTGGGACTCTGCAGAGAAAGTCTCTGCAGACTGCTGAATCCACACACGGGTTTAACTCTGGAAGTTGAGTGCACACATTGACAACCGTTCTGTTAGATAGCTGCGTTTTGGATTTAGAAGCAGATATTTCCCTGTGCTTACTGCTGTTTCTTCCATATGCCGGTAATGGGCTGAAAACGCCTGTTTTGGGACTCTGCAGAGAAAGTCTCTGCAGACTGCTGAATCCACACACGGGTTTAACTCTGGAAGTTGAGTGCACACATTGACAACCGTTCTGTTAGATAGCTGCGTTTTGGATTTAGAAGCAGATATTTCCCTGTGCTTACTGCTGTTTCTTCCATATGCCGGTAATGGGCTGAAAACGCCTGTTTTGGGACTCTGCAGAGAAAGTCTCTGCAGACTAGCGAATCCACACACGGGTTTAACTCTGGAAGTTGAGTGCACACATTGACAACCGTTCTGTTAGATAGCTGCGTTGTGGATTTAGAAGCAGATATTTCCCTGTGCTTACTGCTGTTTCTTCCATATGCCGGTAATGGGCTGAAATCGCCTGTTTTGGGACTCTGCAGAGAAAGTCTCTGCAGACTGCTGAATCCACACACGGGATTAACTCTGGAAGTTGAGTGCACACATTGACAACCGTTCTGTTAGATAGCTGCGTTTTGGATTTAGAAGCAGATATTTCCCTGTGCTTACTGCTGTTTCTTCCGTATGCCGGTAATGGGCTGAAATCGCCTGTTTTGGGACTCTGCAGAGAAAGTCTCTGCAGACTGCTGAATCCACACACGGGTTTAACTCTGGAAGTTGAGTGCACACATTGACAACCGTTCTGTTAGATAGCTGCGTTTTGGATTTAGAAGCAGATATTTCCCTGTGCTTACTGCTGTTTCTTCCATATGCCGGTAATGGGCTGAAAACGCCTGTTTTGGGACTCTGCAGAGAAAGTCTCTGCAGACTGCTGAATCCACACACGGGTTTAACTCTGGAAGTTGAGTGCACACATTGACAACCGTTCTGTTAGATAGCTGCGTTTTGGATTTAGAAGCAGATATTTCCCTGTGCTTACTGCTGTTTCTTCCATATGCCGGTAAGGGGCTGAAAACGCCTCTTTTGGGACTCTGCAGAGAAAGTCTCTGCAGACTGCTGAATCCACACACCGGTTTAACTCTGGAAGTTGAGTGCACACATTGACAACCGTTCTGTTAGATAGCTGCGTTTTGGATTTAGAAGCAGATATTTCCCTGTGCTTACTGCTGTTTCTTCCATATGCCGGTAATGGGCTGAAAACGCCTGTTTTGGGACTCTGCAGAGAAAGCCTCTGCAGACTGCTGAATCCACACACGGGTTTAACTCTGGAAGTTGAGTGCACACATTGACAACCGTTCTGTTAGATAGCTGCGTTTTGGATTTAGAAGCAGATATTTCCCTGTGCTTACTGCTGTTTCTTCCATATGCCGGTAATGGGCTGAAAACGCCTGTTTTGGGACTCTGCAGAGAAAGTCTCTGCAGACTGCCGAATCCACACACGGGTTTAACTCTGGAAGTTGAGTGCACACATTGACAACCGTTCTGTTAGATAGCTGCGTTTTGGATTTAGAAGCAGATATTTCCCTGTGCTTACTGCTGTTTCTTCCATATGCCGGTAATCGGCTGAAAACGCCTGTTTTGGGACTCTGCAGAGAATGTGTTTGCAGACTGCTGAATCCACACACGGGTTTAACTCTGGAAGTTGAGTGCACACATTGACAACCGTTCTGTTAGATAGCTGCGTTTTGGATTTAGAAGCAGATATTTCCCTGTGCTTACTGCTGTTTCTTCCATATGCCGGTAATGGGCTGAAAACGCCTGTTTTGGGACTCTGCAGAGAAAGTCTCTGCAGACTGCTGAATCCACACACGGGTTTAACTCTGGAAGTTGAGTGCACACATTGACAACCGTTCTGTTAGATAGCTGCGTTTTGGATTTAGAAGCAGATATTTCCCTGTGCTTACTGCTGTTTCTTCCATATGCCGGTAATGGGCTGAAAACGCCTGTTTTGGGACTCTGCAGAGAAAGTCTCTGCAGACTGCTGAATCCACACACGGGTTTAACTCTGGAAGTTGAGTGCACACATTGACAACCGTTCTGTTAGATAGCTGCGTTTTGGATTTAGAAGCAGATATTTCCCTGGGCTTACTGCTGTTTCTTCCATATGCCGGTAATGGGCTGAAAACGCCTGTTTGGGGACTCTGCAGAGAAAGTCTCTGCAGACTGCTGAATCCACACACGGGTTTAACTCTGGAAGTTGAGTGCACACATTGACAACCGTTCTGTTAGATAGCTGCGTTTTGGATTTAGAAGCAGATATTTCCCTGTGCTTACTGCTGTTTCTTCCATATGCCGGTAATGGGCTGAAAACGCCTGTTTTGGGACTCTGCAGAGAAAGTCTCTGCAGACTGCTGAATCCACACACGGGTTTAACTCTGGAAGTTGAGTGCACACATTGACAACCGTTCTGTTAGATAGCTGCGTTTTGGATTTAGAAGCAGATATTTCCCTGTGCTTACTGCTGTTTCTTCCATATGCCGGTAATGGGCTGAAAACGCCTGTTTTGGGACTCTGCAGAGAAAGTCTCTGCAGACTGCTGAATCCACACACGGGTTTAACTCTGGAAGTTGAGTGCACACATTGACAACCGTTCTGTTAGATAGCTGCGTTTTGGATTTAGAAGCAGATATTTCCCTGTGCTTACTGCTGTTTCTTCCATATGCCGGTAATGGGCTGAAAACGCCTGTTTTGGGACTCTGCAGAGAAAGTGTTTGCAGACTGCTGAATCCACACACGGGTTTAACTCTGGAAGTTGAGTGCACACATTGACAACCGTTCTGTTAGATAGCTGCGTTTTGGATTTAGAAGCAGATATTTCCCTGTGCTTACTGCTGTTTCTTCCATATGCCGGTAATGGGCTGAAAACGCCTGTTTTGGGACTCTGCAGAGAAAGTCTCTGCAGACTAGCGAATCCACACACGGGTTTAACTCTGGAAGTTGAGTGCACACATTGACAACCGTTCTGTTAGATAGCTGCGTTGTGGATTTAGAAGCAGATATTTCCCTGTGCTTACTGCTGTTTCTTCCATATGCCGGTAATGGGCTGAAATCGACTGTTTTGGGACTCTGCAGAGAAAGTCTCTGCAGACTGCTGAATCCACACACGGGATTAACTCTGGAAGTTGAGTGCACACATTGACAACCGTTCTGTTAGATAGCTGCGTTTTGGATTTAGAAGCAGATATTTCCCTGTGCTTACTGCTGTTTCTTCCGTATGCCGGTAATGGGCTGAAATCGCCTGTTTTGGGACTCTGCAGAGAAAGTCTCTGCAGACTGCTGAATCCACACACGGGTTTAACTCTGGAAGTTGAGTGCACACATTGACAACCGTTCTGTTAGATAGCTGCGTTTTGGATTTAGAAGCAGATATTTCCCTGTGCTTACTGCTGTTTCTTCCATATGCCGGTAATGGGCTGAAAACGCCTGTTTTGGGACTCTGCAGAGAAAGTCTCTGCAGACTGCTGAATCCACACACGGGTTTAACTCTGGAAGTTGAGTGCACACATTGACAACCGTTCTGTTAGATAGCTGCGTTTTGGATTTAGAAGCAGATATTTCCCTGTGCTTACTGCTGTTTCTTCCATATGCCGGTAAGGGGCTGAAAATGCCTCTTTTGGGACTCTGCAGAGAAAGTCTCTGCAGACTGCTGAATCCACACACCGGTTTAACTCTGGAAGTTGAGTGCACACATTGACAACCGTTCTGTTAGATAGCTGCGTTTTGGATTTAGAAGCAGATATTTCCCTGTGCTTACTGCTGTTTCTTCCATATGCCGGTAATGGGCTGAAAACGCCTGTTTTGGGACTCTGCAGAGAAAGCCTCTGCAGACTGCTGAATCCACACACGGGTTTAACTCTGGAAGTTGAGTGCACACATTGACAACCGTTCTGTTAGATAGCTGCGTTTTGGATTTAGAAGCAGATATTTCCCTGTGCTTACTGCTGTTTCTTCCATATGCCGGTAATGGGCTGAAAACGCCTGTTTTGGGACTCTGCAGAGAAAGTCTCTGCAGACTGCCGAATCCACACACGGGTTTAACTCTGGAAGTTGAGTGCACACATTGACAACCGTTCTGTTAGATAGCTGCGTTTTGGATTTAGAAGCAGATATTTCCCTGTGCTTACTGCTGTTTCTTCCATATGCCGGTAATCGGCTGAAAACGCCTGTTTTGGGACTCTGCAGAGAAAGTGTTTGCAGACTGCTGAATCCACACACGGGTTTAACTCTGGAAGTTGAGTGCACACATTGACAACCGTTCTGTTAGATAGCTGCGTTTTGGATTTAGAAGCAGATATTTCCCTGTGCTTACTGCTGTTTCTTCCATATGCCGGTAATGGGCTGAAAACGCCTGTTTTGGGACTCTGCAGAGAAAGTCTCTGCAGACTGCTGAATCCACACACGGGTTTAACTCTGGAAGTTGAGTGCACACATTGACAACCGTTCTGTTAGATAGCTGCGTTTTGGATTTAGAAGCAGATATTTCCCTGTGCTTACTGCTGTTTCTTCCATATGCCGGTAATGGGCTGAAAACGCCTGTTTTGGGACTCTGCAGAGAAAGTCTCTGCAGACTGCTGAATCCACACACGGGTTTAACTCTGGAAGTTGAGTGCACACATTGACAACCGTTCTGTTAGATAGCTGCGTTTTGGATTTAGAAGCAGATATTTCCCTGGGCTTACTGCTGTTTCTTCCATATGCTGGTAATGGGCTGAAAACGCCTGTTTGGGGACTCTGCAGAGAAAGTCTCTGCAGACTGCTGAATCCACACACGGGTTTAACTCTGGAAGTTGAGTGCACACATTGACAACCGTTCTGTTAGATAGCTGCGTTTTGGATTTAGAAGCAGATATTTCCCTGTGCTTACTGCTGTTTCTTCCATATGCCGGTAATGGGCTGAAAACGCCTGTTTTGGGACTCTGCAGAGAAAGTCTCTGCAGACTGCTGAATCCACACACGGGTTTAACTCTGGAAGTTGAGTGCACACATTGACAACCGTTCTGTTAGATAGCTGCGTTTTGGATTTAGAAGCAGATATTTCCCTGTGCTTACTGCTGTTTCTTCCATATGCCGGTAATGGGCTGAAAACGCCTGTTTTGGGACTCTGCAGAGAAAGTCTCTGCAGACTGCTGAATCCACACACGGGTTTAACTCTGGAAGTTGAGTGCACACATTGACAACCGTTCTGTTAGATAGCTGCGTTTTGGATTTAGAAGCAGATATTTCCCTGTGCTTACTGCTGTTTCTTCCATATGCCGGTAATGGGCTGAAAACGCCTGTTTTGGGACTCTGCAGAGAAAGTCTCTGCAGACTGCTGAATCCACACACGGGTTTAACTCTGGAAGTTGAGTGCACACATTGACAACCGTTCTGTTAGATAGCTGCGTTTTGGATTTAGAAGCAGATATTTCCCTGTGCTTACTGCTGTTTCTTCCATATGCCGGTAATGGGCTGAAAACGCCTGTTTTGGGACTCTGCAGAGAAAGTCTCTGCAGACTGCTGAATCCACACACGGGTTTAACTCTGGAAGTTGAGTGCACACATTGACAACCGTTCTGTTAGATAGCTGCGTTTTGGATTTAGAAGCAGATATTTCCCTGTGCTTACTGCTGTTTCTTCCATATGCCGGTAATGGGCTGAAAACGCCTGTTTTGGGACTCTGCAGAGAAAGTCTCTGCAGACTGCTGAATCCACACACGGGTTTAACTCTGGAAGTTGAGTGCACACATTGACAACCGTTCTGTTAGATAGCTGCGTTTTGGATTTAGAAGCAGATATTTCCCTGTGCTTACTGCTGTTTCTTCCATATGCCGGTAATGGGCTGAAAACGCCTGTTTTGGGACTCTGCAGAGAACGTGTTTGCAGACTGCTGAATCCACACACGGGTTTAACTCTGGAAGTTGAGTGCACACATTGACAACCGTTCTGTTAGATAGCTGCGTTTTGGATTTAGAAGCAGATATTTCCCTGTGCTTACTGCTGTTTCTTCCCTATGCCGGTAATGGGCTGAAAACGCCGGTTTTGGGACTCTGCAGAGAAAGTCTCTGCAGACTGCTGAATCCACACACGGGTTTAACTCTGGAAGTTGAGTGCACACATTGACAACCGTTCTGTTAGATAGCTGCGTTTTGGATTTAGAAGCAGATATTTCCCTGTGCTTACTGCTGTTTCTTCCATATGCCGGTAATGGGCTGAAAACGCCTGTTTTGGGACTCTGCAGAGAAAGTCTCTGCAGACTGCTGAATCCACACACGGGTTTAACTCTGGAAGTTGAGTGCACACATTGACAACCGTTCTGTTAGATAGCTGCGTTTTGCATTTAGAAGCAGATATTTCCCTGTGCTTACTGCTGTTTCTTCCATATGCCGGTAATGGGCTGAAAACGCCGGTTTTGGGACTCTGCAGAGAAAGTCTCTGCAGACTGCTGAATCCACACACGGGTTTAACTCTGGAAGTTGAGTACACACATTGACAACCGTTCTGTTAGATAGCTGCGTTTTGGATTTAGAAGCAGATATTTCCCTGTGCTTACTGCTGTTTCTTCCATATGCCGGTAATGGGCTGAAAACGCCGGTTTTGGGACTCTGCAGAGAAAGTCTCTGCAGACTGCTGAATCCACACACGGGTTTAACTCTGGAAGTTGAGTGCACACATTGACAACCGTTCTGTTAGATAGCTGCGTTTTGGATTTAGAAGCAGATATTTCCCTGTGCTTACTGCTGTTTCTTCCATATGCCGGTAATGGGCTGAAAACGCCTGTTTTGGGACTCTGCAGAGAAAGTCTCTGCAGACTGCTGAATCCACACACGGGTTTAACTCTGGAAGTTGAGTGCACACATTGACAACCGTTCTGTTAGATAGCTGCGTTTTGGAATTAGAAGCAGATATTTCCCTGTGCTTACTGCTGTTTCTTCCATATGCCGGTAATGGGCTGAAAACGCCTGTTTTGGGACTCTGCAGAGAAAGTCTCTGCAGACTGCTGAATCCACACACGGGTTTAACTCTGGAAGTTGAGTGCACACATTGACAACCGTTCTGTTAGATAGCTGCGTTTTGGATTTAGAAGCAGATATTTCCCTGTGCTTACTGCTGTTTCTTCCATATGCCGGTAATGGGCTGAAAACGCCTGTTTTGGGACTCTGCAGAGAAAGTCTCTGCAGACTGCCGAATCCACACACGGGTTTAACTCTGGAAGTTGAGTTCACACATTGACAACCGTTCTATTAGATAGCTGCGTTGTGGATTTAGAAGCAGATATTTCCCTGTGCTTACTGCTGTTTCTTCCATATGCCGGTAATGGGCTGAAATCGCCTGTTTTGGGACTCTGCAGAGAAAGTGTTTGCAGACTGCTGAATCCACACACGGGATTAACTCTGGAAGTTGAGTGCACACATTGACAACCGTTCTGTTAGATAGCTGCGTTTTGGATTTAGAAGCAGATATTTCCCTGTGCTTACTGCTGTTTCTTCCATATGCCGGTAATGGGCTGAAAACGCCGGTTTTGGGACTCTGCAGAGAAAGTCTCTGCAGACTGCTGAATCCACACACGGGTTTAACTCTGGAAGTTGAGTGCACACATTGACAACCGTTCTGTTAGATAGCTGCGTTTTGGATTTAGAAGCAGATATTTCCCTGTGCTTACTGCTGTTTCTTCCATATGCCGGTAATGGGCTGAAAACGCCTGTTTTGGGACTCTGCAGAGAAAGTCTCTGCAGACTGCTGAATCCACACACGGGTTTAACTCTGGAAGTTGAGTGCACACATTGACAACCGTTCTGTTAGATAGCTGCGTTTTGGAATTAGAAGCAGATATTTCCCTGTGCTTACTGCTGTTTCTTCCATATGCCGGTAATGGGCTGAAAACGCCTGTTTTGGGACTCTGCAGAGAAAGTCTCTGCAGACTGCTGAATCCACACACGGGTTTAACTCTGGAAGTTGAGTGCACACATTGACAACCGTTCTGTTAGATAGCTGCGTTTTGGATTTAGAAGCAGATATTTCCCTGTGCTTACTGCTGTTTCTTCCATATGCCGGTAATGGGCTGAAAACGCCTGTTTTGGGACTCTGCAGAGAAAGTCTCTGCAGACTGCCGAATCCACACACGGGTTTAACTCTGGAAGTTGAGTTCACACATTGACAACCGTTCTATTAGATAGCTGCGTTGTGGATTTAGAAGCAGATATTTCCCTGTGCTTACTGCTGTTTCTTCCATATGCCGGTAATGGGCTGAAATCGCCTGTTTTGGGACTCTGCAGAGAAAGTGTTTGCAGACTGCTGAATCCACACACGGGATTAACTCTGGAAGTTGAGTGCACACATTGACAACCGTTCTGTTAGATAGCTGCGTTTTGGATTTAGAAGCAGATATTTCCCTGTGCTTACTGCTGTTTCTTCCATATGCCGGAACGGGGCTGAAAATGCCTCTTTTGGGACTCTGCAGAGAAAGTCTCTGCAGACTGCTGAATCCACACACGGGTTTAACTCTGGAAGTTGAGTGCACACATTGACAACCGTTCTGTTAGATAGCTGCGTTTTGGATTTAGAAGCAGATATTTCCCTGTGCTTACTGCTGTTTCTTCCATATGCCGGTAATGGGCTGAAAACGCCTGTTTTGGGACTCTGCAGAGAAAGTCTCTGCAGACTGCTGAATCCACACACGGGTTTAACTCTGGAAGTTGAGTGCACACATTGACAACCGTTCTGTTAGATAGCTGCGTTTTGGATTTAGAAGCAGATATTTCCCTGTGCTTACTGCTGTTTCTTCCATATGCCGGTAATGGGCTGAAAACGCCTGTTTTGGGACTCTGCAGAGAAAGTCTCTGCAGACTAGCGAATCCACACACGGGTTTAACTCTGGAAGTTGAGTGCACACATTGACAACCGTTCTGTTAGATAGCTGCGTTGTGGATTTAGAAGCAGATATTTCCCTGTGCTTACTGCTGTTTCTTCCATATGCCGGTAATGGGCTGAAATCGCCTGTTTTGGGACTCTGCAGAGAAAGTCTCTGCAGACTGCTGAATCCACACACGGGATTAACTCTGGAAGTTGAGTGCACACATTGACAACCGTTCTGTTAGATAGCTGCGTTTTGGATTTAGAAGCAGATATTTCCCTGTGCTTACTGCTGTTTCTTCCGTATGCCGGTAATGGGCTGAAATCGCCTGTTTTGGGACTCTGCAGAGAAAGTCTCTGCAGACTGCTGAATCCACACACGGGTTTAACTCTGGAAGTTGAGTGCACACATTGACAACCGTTCTGTTAGATAGCTGCGTTTTGGATTTAGAAGCAGATATTTCCCTGTGCTTACTGCTGTTTCTTCCATATGCCGGTAATGGGCTGAAAACGCCTGTTTTGGGACTCTGCAGAGAAAGTCTCTGCAGACTGCTGAATCCACACACGGGTTTAACTCTGGAAGTTGAGTGCACACATTGACAACCGTTCTGTTAGATAGCTGCGTTTTGGATTTAGAAGCAGATATTTCCCTGTGCTTACTGCTGTTTCTTCCATATGCCGGTAAGGGGCTGAAAATGCCTCTTTTGGGACTCTGCAGAGAAAGTCTCTGCAGACTGCTGAATCCACACACCGGTTTAACTCTGGAAGTTGAGTGCACACATTGACAACCGTTCTGTTAGATAGCTGCGTTTTGGATTTAGAAGCAGATATTTCCCTGTGCTTACTGCTGTTTCTTCCATATGCCGGTAATGGGCTGAAAACGCCTGTTTTGGGACTCTGCAGAGAAAGCCTCTGCAGACTGCTGAATCCACACACGGGTTTAACTCTGGAAGTTGAGTGCACACATTGACAACCGTTCTGTTAGATAGCTGCGTTTTGGATTTAGAAGCAGATATTTCCCTGTGCTTACTGCTGTTTCTTCCATATGCCGGTAAAGGGCTGAAAACGCCTGTTTTGGGACTCTGCAGAGAAAGTCTCTGCAGACTGCTGAATCCACACACGGGTTTAACTCTGGAAGTTGAGTGCACACATTGACAACCGTTCTGTTAGATAGCTGCGTTTTGGATTTAGAAGCAGATATTTCCCTGTGCTTACTGCTGTTTCTTCCATATGCCGGTAATGGGCTGAAAACGCCTGTTTTGGGACTCTGCAGAGAAAGTCTCTGCAGACTGCTGAATCCACACACGGGTTTAACTCTGGAAGTTGAGTGCACACATTGACAACCGTTCTGTTAGAGAGCTGCGTTTTGGATTTAGAAGCAGATATTTCCCTGTGCTTACTGCTGTTTCTTCCATATGCCGGTAATGGGCTGAAAACGCCTGTTTTGGGACTCTGCAGAGAAAGTCTCTGCAGACTGCTGAATCCACACACGGGTTTAACTCTGGAAGTTGAGTGCACACATTGACAACCGTTCTGTTAGATAGCTGCGTTTTGGATTTAGAAGCAGATATTTCCCTGTGCTTACTGCTGTTTCTTCCCTATGCCGGTAATGGGCTGAAAACGCCTGTTTTGGGACTCTGCAGAGAAAGTCTCTGCAGACTGCTGAATCCACACACGGGTTTAACTCTGGAAGTTGAGTGCACACATTGACAACCGTTCTGTTAGATAGCTGCGTTTTGGATTTAGAAGCAGGTATTTCCCTGTGCTTACTGCTGTTTCTTCCATATGCCGGTAATGGGCTGAAAACGCCTGTTTTGGGACTCTGCAGAGAAAGTCTCTGCAGACTGCTGAATCCACACACGGGTTTAACTCTGGAAGTTGAGTGCACACATTGACAACCGTTCTGTTAGATAGCTGCGTTTTGGATTTAGAAGCAGATATTTCCCTGTGCTTACTGCTGTTTCTTCCATATGCCGGTAATGGGCTGAAAACGCCTGTTTTGGGACTCTGCAGAGAAAGTCTCTGCAGACTGCTGAATCCACACACGGGTTTAACTCTGGAAGTTGAGTGCACACATTGACAACCGTTCTGTTAGATAGCTGCGTTTTGGATTTAGAAGCAGATATTTCCCTGTGCTTACTGCTGTTTCTTCCATATGCCGGTAATGGGCTGAAAACGCCTGTTTTGGGACTCTGCAGAGAACGTGTTTGCAGACTGCTGAATCCACACACGGGTTTAACTCTGGAAGTTGAGTGCACACATTGACAACCGTTCTGTTAGATAGCTGCGTTTTGGATTTAGAAGCAGATATTTCCCTGTGCTTACTGCTGTTTCTTCCCTATGCCGGTAATGGGCTGAAAACGCCTGTTTTGGGACTCTACAGAGAAAGTCTCTGCAGACTGCTGAATCCACACACGGGTTTAACTCTGGAAGTTGAGTGCACACATTGACAACCGTTCTGTTAGATAGCTGCGTTTTGGATTTAGAAGCAGATATTTCCCTGTGCTTACTGCTGTTTCTTCCATATGCCGGTAATGGGCTGAAAACGCCTGTTTTGGGACTCTGCAGAGAAAGTCTCTGCAGACTGCTGAATCCACACACGGGTTTAACTCTGGAAGTTGAGTGCACACATTGACAACCATTCTGTTAGATAGCTGCGTTTTGCATTTAGAAGCAGATATTTCCCTGTGCTTACTGCTGTTTCTTCCATATGCCGGTAATGGGCTGAAAACGCCGGTTTTGGGACTCTGCAGAGAAAGTCTCTGCAGACTGCTGAATCCACACACGGGTTTAACTCTGGAAGTTGAGTACACACATTGACAACCGTTCTGTTAGATAGCTGCGTTTTGGATTTAGAAGCAGATATTTCCCTGTGCTTACTGCTGTTTCTTCCATATGCCGGTAATGGGCTGAAAACGCCGGTTTTGGGACTCTGCAGAGAAAGTCTCTGCAGACTGCTGAATCCACACACGGGTTTAACTCTGGAAGTTGAGTGCACACATTGACAACCGTTCTGTTAGATAGCTGCGTTTTGGATTTAGAAGCAGATATTTCCCTGTGCTTACTGCTGTTTCTTCCATATGCCGGTAATGGGCTGAAAACGCCTGTTTTGGGACTCTGCAGAGAAAGTCTCTGCAGACTGCTGAATCCACACACGGGTTTAACTCTGGAAGTTGAGTGCACACATTGACAACCGTTCTGTTAGATAGCTGCGTTTTGGATTTAGAAGCAGATATTTCCCTGTGCTTACTGCTGTTTCTTCCATATGCCGGTAATGGGCTGAAAACGCCTGTTTTGGGAGTCTGCAGAGAAAGTCTCTGCAGACTGCTGAATCCACACACGGGTTTAACTCTGGAAGTTGAGTGCACACATTGACAACCGTTCTGTTAGATAGCTGCGTTTTGGATTTAGAAGCAGATATTTCCCTGTGCTTACTGC
Organism: Aotus nancymaae; assembly: GCF_030222135.1. Taxonomy (NCBI): domain Eukaryota; kingdom Metazoa; phylum Chordata; class Mammalia; order Primates; family Aotidae; genus Aotus; species Aotus nancymaae. The sequence continues at coordinate 129,309 of NW_026988592.1, forward strand.
TGTTTCTTCCATATGCCGGTAATGGGCTGAAAACGCCTGTTTTGGGACTCTGCAGAGAAAGTCTCTGCAGACTGCCGAATCCACACACGGGTTTAACTCTGGAAGTTGAGTTCACACATTGACAACCGTTCTATTAGATAGCTGCGTTGTGGATTTAGAAGCAGATATTTCCCTGTGCTTACTGCTGTTTCTTCCATATGCCGGTAATGGGCTGAAATCGCCTGTTTTGGGACTCTGCAGAGAAAGTGTTTGCAGACTGCTGAATCCACACACGGGATTAACTCTGGAAGTTGAGTGCACACATTGACAACCGTTCTGTTAGATAGCTGCGTTTTGGATTTAGAAGCAGATATTTCCCTGTGCTTACTGCTGTTTCTTCCATATGCCGGAACGGGGCTGAAAATGCCTCTTTTGGGACTCTGCAGAGAAAGTCTCTGCAGACTGCTGAATCCACACACGGGTTTAACTCTGGAAGTTCAGTGCACACATTGACAACCGTTCTGTTAGATAGCTGCGTTTTGGATTTAGAAGCAGATATTTCCCTGTGCTTACTGCTGTTTCTTCCATATGCCGGTAATGGGCTGAAAACGCCTGTTTTGGGACTCTGCAGAGAAAGTCTCTGCAGACTGCTGAATCCACACACGGGTTTAACTCTGGAAGTTGAGTGCACACATTGACAACCGTTCTGTTAGATAGCTGCGTTTTGGATTTAGAAGCAGATATTTCCCTGTGCTTACTGCTGTTTCTTCCATATGCCGGTAATGGGCTGAAAACGCCTGTTTTGGGACTCTGCAGAGAAAGTCTCTGCAGACTAGCGAATCCACACACGGGTTTAACTCTGGAAGTTGAGTGCACACATTGACAACCGTTCTGTTAGATAGCTGCGTTGTGGATTTAGAAGCAGATATTTCCCTGTGCTTACTGCTGTTTCTTCCATATGCCGGTAATGGGCTGAAATCGCCTGTTTTGGGACTCTGCAGAGAAAGTCTCTGCAGACTGCTGAATCCACACACGGGATTAACTCTGGAAGTTGAGTGCACACATTGACAACCGTTCTGTTAGATAGCTGCGTTTTGGATTTAGAAGCAGATATTTCCCTGTGCTTACTGCTGTTTCTTCCGTATGCCGGTAATGGGCTGAAATCGCCTGTTTTGGGACTCTGCAGAGAAAGTCTCTGCAGACTGCTGAATCCACACACGGGTTTAACTCTGGAAGTTGAGTGCACACATTGACAACCGTTCTGTTAGATAGCTGCGTTTTGGATTTAGAAGCAGATATTTCCCTGTGCTTACTGCTGTTTCTTCCATATGCCGGTAATGGGCTGAAAACGCCTGTTTTGGGACTCTGCAGAGAAAGTCTCTGCAGACTGCTGAATCCACACACGGGTTTAACTCTGGAAGTTGAGTGCACACATTGACAACCGTTCTGTTAGATAGCTGCGTTTTGGATTTAGAAGCAGATATTTCCCTGTGCTTACTGCTGTTTCTTCCATATGCCGGTAAGGGGCTGAAAATGCCTCTTTTGGGACTCTGCAGAGAAAGTCTCTGCAGACTGCTGAATCCACACACCGGTTTAACTCTGGAAGTTGAGTGCACACATTGACAACCGTTCTGTTAGATAGCTGCGTTTTGGATTTAGAAGCAGATATTTCCCTGTGCTTACTGCTGTTTCTTCCATATGCCGGTAATGGGCTGAAAACGCCTGTTTTGGGACTCTGCAGAGAAAGCCTCTGCAGACTGCTGAATCCACACACGGGTTTAACTCTGGAAGTTGAGTGCACACATTGACAACCGTTCTGTTAGATAGCTGCGTTTTGGATTTAGAAGCAGATATTTCCCTGTGCTTACTGCTGTTTCTTCCATATGCCGGTAATCGGCTGAAAACGCCTGTTTTGGGACTCTGCAGAGAAAGTGTTTGCAGACTGCTGAATCCACACACGGGTTTAACTCTGGAAGTTGAGTGCACACATTGACAACCGTTCTGTTAGATAGCTGCGTTTTGGATTTAGAAGCAGATATTTCCCTGTGCTTACTGCTGTTTCTTCCATATGCCGGTAATGGGCTGAAAACGCCTGTTTTGGGACTCTGCAGAGAAAGTCTCTGCAGACTGCTGAATCCACACACGGGTTTAACTCTGGAAGTTGAGTGCACACATTGACAACCGTTCTGTTAGATAGCTGCGTTTTGGATTTAGAAGCAGATATTTCCCTGTGCTTACTGCTGTTTCTTCCATATGCCGGTAATGGGCTGAAAACGCCTGTTTTGGGACTCTGCAGAGAAAGTCTCTGCAGACTGCTGAATCCACACACGGGTTTAACTCTGGAAGTTGAGTGCACACATTGACAACCGTTCTGTTAGATAGCTGCGTTTTGGATTTAGAAGCAGATATTTCCCTGGGCTTACTGCTGTTTCTTCCATATGCCGGTAATGGGCTGAAAACGCCTGTTTGGGGACTCTGCAGAGAAAGTCTCTGCAGACTGCTGAATCCACACACGGGTTTAACTCTGGAAGTTGAGTGCACACATTGACAACCGTTCTGTTAGATAGCTGCGTTTTGGATTTAGAAGCAGATATTTCCCTGTGCTTACTGCTGTTTCTTCCATATGCCGGTAATGGGCTGAAAACGCCTGTTTTGGGACTCTGCAGAGAAAGTCTCTGCAGACTGCTGAATCCACACACGGGTTTAACTCTGGAAGTTGAGTGCACACATTGACAACCGTTCTGTTAGATAGCTGCGTTTTGGATTTAGAAGCAGATATTTCCCTGTGCTTACTGCTGTTTCTTCCATATGCCGGTAATGGGCTGAAAACGCCTGTTTTGGGACTCTGCAGAGAAAGTCTCTGCAGACTGCTGAATCCACACACGGGTTAACTCTGGAAGTTGAGTGCACACATTGACAACCGTTCTGTTAGATAGCTGCGTTTTGGATTTAGAAGCAGATATTTCCCTGTGCTTACTGCTGTTTCTTCCATATGCCGGTAATGGGCTGAAAACGCCTGTTTTGGGACTCTGCAGAGAAAGTCTCTGCAGACTGCTGAATCCACACACGGGTTTAACTCTGGAAGTTGAGTGCACACATTGACAACCGTTCTGTTAGATAGCTGCGTTTTGGATTTAGAAGCAGATATTTCCCTGTGCTTACTGCTGTTTCTTCCATATGCCGGTAATGGGCTGAAAACGCCTGTTTTGGGACTCTGCAGAGAAAGTCTCTGCAGACTGCTGAATCCACACACGGGTTTAACTCTGGAAGTTGAGTGCACACATTGACAACCGTTCTGTTAGATAGCTGCGTTTTGGATTTAGAAGCAGATATTTCCCTGTGCTTACTGCTGTTTCTTCCATATGCCGGTAATGGGCTGAAAACGCCTGTTTTGGGACTCTGCAGAGAAAGTCTCTGCAGACTGCTGAATCCACACACGGGTTTAACTCTGGAAGTTGAGTGCACACATTGACAACCGTTCTGTTAGATAGCTGCGTTTTGGATTTAGAAGCAGATATTTCCCTGTGCTTACTGCTGTTTCTTCCATATGCCGGTAATGGGCTGAAAACGCCTGTTTTGGGACTCTGCAGAGAAAGTCTCTGCAGACTGCTGAATCCACACACGGGTTTAACTCTGGAAGTTGAGTGCACACATTGACAACCGTTCTGTTAGATAGCTGCGTTTTGGATTTAGAAGCAGATATTTCCCTGTGCTTACTGCTGTTTCTTCCATATGCCGGTAATGGGCTGAAAACGCCTGTTTTGGGACTCTGCAGAGAAAGTCTCTGCAGACTGCTGAATCCACACACGGGTTTAACTCTGGAAGTTGAGTGCACACATTGACAACCGTTCTGTTAGATAGCTGCGTTTTGGATTTAGAAGCAGATATTTCCCTGTGCTTACTGCTGTTTCTTCCATATGCCGGTAATGGGCTGAAAACGCCTGTTTTGGGACTCTGCAGAGAAAGTCTCTGCAGACTGCTGAATCCACACACGGGTTTAACTCTGGAAGTTGAGTGCACACATTGACAACCGTTCTGTTAGATAGCTGCGTTTTGGATTTAGAAGCAGATATTTCCCTGTGCTTACTGCTGTTTCTTCCATATGCCGGTAATGGGCTGAAAACGCCTGTTTTGGGACTCTGCAGAGAAAGTCTCTGCAGACTGCTGAATCCACACACGGGTTTAACTCTGGAAGTTGAGTGCACACATTGACAACCGTTCTGTTAGATAGCTGCGTTTTGGATTTAGAAGCAGATATTTCCCTGTGCTTACTGCTGTTTCTTCCATATGCCGGTAATGGGCTGAAAACGCCTGTTTTGGGACTCTGCAGAGAAAGTCTCTGCAGACTGCTGAATCCACACACGGGTTTAACTCTGGAAGTTGAGTGCACACATTGACAACCGTTCTGTTAGATAGCTGCGTTTTGGATTTAGAAGCAGATATTTCCCTGTGCTTACTGCTGTTTCTTCCATATGCCGGTAATGGGCTGAAAACGCCTGTTTTGGGACTCTGCAGAGAAAGTCTCTGCAGACTGCTGAATCCACACACGGGTTTAACTCTGGAAGTTGAGTGCACACATTGACAACCGTTCTGTTAGATAGCTGCGTTTTGGATTTAGAAGCAGATATTTCCCTGTGCTTACTGCTGTTTCTTCCATATGCCGGTAATGGGCTGAAAACGCCTGTTTTGGGACTCTGCAGAGAACGTGTTTGCAGACTGCTGAATCCACACACGGGTTTAACTCTGGAAGTTGAGTGCACACATTGACAACCGTTCTGTTAGATAGCTGCGTTTTGGATTTAGAAGCAGATATTTCCCTGTGCTTACTGCTGTTTCTTCCCTATGCCGGTAATGGGCTGAAAACGCCTGTTTTGGGACTCTACAGAGAAAGTCTCTGCAGACTGCTGAATCCACACACGGGTTTAACTCTGGAAGTTGAGTGCACACATTGACAACCGTTCTGTTAGATAGCTGCGTTTTGGATTTAGAAGCAGATATTTCCCTGTGCTTACTGCTGTTTCTTCCATATGCCGGTAATGGGCTGAAAACGCCTGTTTTGGGACTCCGCAGAGAAAGTCTCTGCAGACTGCTGAATCCACACACGGGTTTAACTCTGGAAGTTGAGTGCACACATTGACAACCATTCTGTTAGATAGCTGCGTTTTGCATTTAGAAGCAGATATTTCCCTGTGCTTACTGCTGTTTCTTCCATATGCCGGTAATGGGCTGAAAACGCCGGTTTTGGGACTCTGCAGAGAAAGTCTCTGCAGACTGCTGAATCCACACACGGGTTTAACTCTGGAAGTTGAGTGCACACATTGACAACCGTTCTGTTAGATAGCTGCGTTTTGGATTTAGAAGCAGATATTTCCCTGTGCTTACTGCTGTTTCTTCCATATGCCGGTAAGGGGCTGAAAATGCCTCTTTTGGGACTCTGCAGAGAAAGTCTCTGCAGACTGCTGAATCCACACACGGGTTTAACTCTGGAAGTTGAGTGCACACATTGACAACCGTTCTGTTAGATAGCTGCGTTTTGGATTTAGAAGCAGATATTTCCCTGTGCTTACTGCTGTTTCTTCCATATGCCGGTAATGGGCTGAAAACGCCTGTTTTGGGACTCTGCAGAGAAAGTCTCTGCAGACTGCTGAATCCACACACGGGTTTAACTCTGGAAGTTGAGTGCACACATTGACAACCGTTCTGTTAGATAGCTGCGTTTTGGATTTAGAAGCAGATATTTCCCTGTGCTTACTGCTGTTTCTTCCATATGCCGGTAATGGGCTGAAAACGCCTGTTTTGGGACTCTGCAGAGAAAGTCTCTGCAGACTGCCGAATCCACACACGGGTTTAACTCTGGAAGTTGAGTGCACACATTGACAACCGTTCTGTTAGATAGCTGCGTTTTGGATTTAGAAGCAGATATTTCCCTGTGCTTACTGCTGTTTCTTCCATATGCCGGTAATGGGCTGAAATCGCCTGTTTTGGGACTCTGCAGAGAAAGTGTTTGCAGACTGCTGAATCCACACACGGGATTAACTCTGGAAGTTGAGTGCACACATTGACAACCGTTCTGTTAGATAGCTGCCTTTGGGATTTAGAAGCAGATATTTCCCTGTGCTTACTGCTGTTTCTTCCATATGCCGGTAATGGGCTGAAATCGCCTGTTTTGGGACTCTGCAGAGAAAGTCTCTGCAGACTGCTGAATCCACACACGGGTTTAACTCTGGAAGTTGAGTGCACACATTGACAACCGTTCTGTTAGATAGCTGCGTTTTGGATTTAGAAGCAGATATTTCCCTGTGCTTACTGCTGTTTCTTCCATATGCCGGTAATGGGCTGAAAACGCCTGTTTTGGGACTCTGCAGAGAAAGTCTCTGCAGACTGCTGAATCCACACACGGGTTTAACTCTGGAAGTTGAGTGCACACATTGACAACCATTCTGTTAGATAGCTGCGTTTTGGATTTAGAAGCAGATATTTCCCTGTGCTTACTGCTGTTTCTTCCATATGCCGGTAAGGGGCTGAAAATGCCTCTTTTGGGACTCTGCAGAGAAAGTCTCTGCAGACTGCTGAATCCACACACCGGTTTAACTCTGGAAGTTGAGTGCACACATTGACAACCGTTCTGTTAGATAGCTGCGTTTTGGATTTAGAAGCAGATATTTCCCTGTGCTTACTGCTGTTTCTTCCATATGCCGGTAATGGGCTGAAAACGCCTGTTTTGGGACTCTGCAGAGAAAGCCTCTGCAGACTGCTGAATCCACACACGGGTTTAACTCTGGAAGTTGAGTGCACACATTGACAACCGTTCTGTTAGATAGCTGCGTTTTGGATTTAGAAGCAGATATTTCCCTGTGCTTACTGCTGTTTCTTCCATATGCCGGTAATGGGCTGAAAACGCCTGTTTTGGGACTCTGCAGAGAAAGTCTCTGCAGACTGCCGAATCCACACACGGGTTTAACTCTGGAAGTTGAGTGCACACATTGACAACCGTTCTGTTAGATAGCTGCGTTTTGGATTTAGAAGCAGATATTTCCCTGTGCTTACTGCTGTTTCTTCCATATGCCGGTAATGGGCTGAAAACGCCTGTTTTGGGACTCTGCAGAGAAAGTCTCTGCAGACTGCTGAATCCACACACGGGTTTAACTCTGGAAGTTGAGTGCACACATTGACAACCGTTCTGTTAGATAGCTGCGTTTTGGATTTAGAAGCAGATATTTCCCTGTGCTTACTGCTGTTTCTTCCATATGCCGGTAATGGGCTGAAAACGCCTGTTTTGGGACTCTGCAGAGAAAGTCTCTGCAGACTGCTGAATCCACACACGGGTTTAACTCTGGAAGTTGAGTGCACACATTGACAACCGTTCTGTTAGATAGCTGCGTTTTGGATTTAGAAGCAGATATTTCCCTGTGCTTACTGCTGTTTCTTCCATATGCCGGTAATGGGCTGAAAACGCCTGTTTTGGGACTCTGCAGAGAAAGTCTCTGCAGACTGCTGAATCCACACACGGGTTTAACTCTGGAAGTTGAGTGCACACATTGACAACCGTTCTGTTAGATAGCTGCGTTTTGGATTTAGAAGCAGATATTTCCCTGGGCTTACTGCTGTTTCTTCCATATGCCGGTAATGGGCTGAAAACGCCTGTTTTGGGACTCTGCAGAGAAAGTCTCTGCAGACTGCTGAATCCACACACGGGTTTAACTCTGGAAGTTGAGTGCACACATTGACAACCGTTCTGTTAGATAGCTGCGTTTTGGATTTAGAAGCAGATATTTCCCTGTGCTTACTGCTGTTTCTTCCATATGCCGGTAATGGGCTGAAAACGCCTGTTTTGGGACTCTGCAGAGAAAGTCTCTGCAGACTGCTGAATCCACACACGGGTTTAACTCTGGAAGTTGAGTGCACACATTGACAACCGTTCTGTTAGATAGCTGCGTTTTGGATTTAGAAGCAGATATTTCCCTGGGCTTACTGCTGTTTCTTCCATATGCCGGTAATGGGCTGAAAACGCCTGTTTTGGGACTCTGCAGAGAAAGTCTCTGCAGACTGCTGAATCCACACACGGGTTTAACTCTGGAAGTTGAGTGCACACATTGACAACCGTTCTGTTAGATAGCTGCGTTTTGGATTTAGAAGCAGATATTTCCCTGTGCTTACTGCTGTTTCTTCCATATGCCGGTAATGGGCTGAAAACGCCTGTTTTGGGACTCTGCAGAGAAAGTCTCTGCAGACTGCTGAATCCACACACGGGTTTAACTCTGGAAGTTGAGTGCACACATTGACAACCGTTCTGTTAGATAGCTGCGTTTTGGATTTAGAAGCAGATATTTCCCTGTGCTTACTGCTGTTTCTTCCATATGCCGGTAATGGGCTGAAAACGCCTGTTTTGGGACTCTGCAGAGAAAGTCTCTGCAGACTGCTGAATCCACACACGGGTTTAACTCTGGAAGTTGAGTGCACACATTGACAACCGTTCTGTTAGATAGCTGCGTTTTGGATTTAGAAGCAGATATTTCCCTGTGCTTACTGCTGTTTCTTCCATATGCCGGTAATGGGCTGAAAACGCCTGTTTTGGGACTCTGCAGAGAAAGTCTCTGCAGACTGCTGAATCCACACACGGGTTTAACTCTGGAAGTTGAGTGCACACATTGACAACCGTTCTGTTAGATAGCTGCGTTTTGGATTTAGAAGCAGATATTTCCCTGTGCTTACTGCTGTTTCTTCCATATGCCGGTAATGGGCTGAAAACGCCTGTTTTGGGACTCTGCAGAGAAAGTCTCTGCAGACTGCTGAATCCACACACGGGTTTAACTCTGGAAGTTGAGTGCACACATTGACAACCGTTCTGTTAGATAGCTGCGTTTTGGATTTAGAAGCAGATATTTCCCTGTGCTTACTGCTGTTTCTTCCATATGCCGGTAATGGGCTGAAAACGCCTGTTTTGGGACTCTGCAGAGAAAGTCTCTGCAGACTGCTGAATCCACACACGGGTTTAACTCTGGAAGTTGAGTGCACACATTGACAACCGTTCTGTTAGATAGCTGCGTTTTGGATTTAGAAGCAGATATTTCCCTGTGCTTACTGCTGTTTCTTCCATATGCCGGTAATGGGCTGAAAACGCCTGTTTTGGGACTCTGCAGAGAAAGTCTCTGCAGACTGCTGAATCCACACACGGGTTTAACTCTGGAAGTTGAGTGCACACATTGACAACCGTTCTGTTAGATAGCTGCGTTTTGGATTTAGAAGCAGATATTTCCCTGTGCTTACTGCTGTTTCTTCCATATGCCGGTAATGGGCTGAAATCGCCTGTTTTGGGACTCTGCAGAGAAAGTCTCTGCAGACTGCTGAATCCACACACGGGTTTAACTCTGGAAGTTGAGTGCACACATTGACAACCGTTCTGTTAGATAGCTGCGTTTTGGATTTAGAAGCAGATATTTCCCTGTGCTTACTGCTGTTTCTTCCATATGCCGGTAAGGGGCTGAAAATGCCTCTTTTGGGACTCTGCAGAGAAAGTCTCTGCAGACTGCTGAATCCACACACCGGTTTAACTCTGGAAGTTGAGTGCACACATTGACAACCGTTCTGTTAGATAGCTGCGTTTTGGATTTAGAAGCAGATATTTCCCTGTGCTTACTGCTGTTTCTTCCATATGCCGGTAATGGGCTGAAAACGCCTGTTTTGGGACTCTGCAGAGAAAGCCTCTGCAGACTGCTGAATCCACACACGGGTTTAACTCTGGAAGTTGAGTGCACACATTGACAACCGTTCTGTTAGATAGCTGCGTTTTGGATTTAGAAGCAGATATTTCCCTGTGCTTACTGCTGTTTCTTCCATATGCCGGTAATGGGCTGAAAACGCCTGTTTTGGGACTCTGCAGAGAAAGTCTCTGCAGACTGCCGAATCCACACACGGGTTTAACTCTGGAAGTTGAGTGCACACATTGACAACCGTTCTGTTAGATAGCTGCGTTTTGGATTTAGAAGCAGATATTTCCCTGTGCTTACTGCTGTTTCTTCCATATGCCGGTAATGGGCTGAAAACGCCTGTTTTGGGACTCTGCAGAGAAAGTCTCTGCAGACTGCTGAATCCACACACGGGTTTAACTCTGGAAGTTGAGTGCACACATTGACAACCGTTCTGTTAGATAGCTGCGTTTTGGATTTAGAAGCAGATATTTCCCTGTGCTTACTGCTGTTTCTTCCATATGCCGGTAATGGGCTGAAAACGCCTGTTTTGGGACTCTGCAGAGAAAGTCTCTGCAGACTGCTGAATCCACACACGGGTTTAACTCTGGAAGTTGAGTGCACACATTGACAACCGTTCTGTTAGATAGCTGCGTTTTGGATTTAGAAGCAGATATTTCCCTGTGCTTACTGCTGTTTCTTCCATATGCCGGTAATGGGCTGAAAACGCCTGTTTTGGGACTCTGCAGAGAAAGTCTCTGCAGACTGCTGAATCCACACACGGGTTTAACTCTGGAAGTTGAGTGCACACATTGACAACCGTTCTGTTAGATAGCTGCGTTTTGGATTTAGAAGCAGATATTTCCCTGGGCTTACTGCTGTTTCTTCCATATGCCGGTAATGGGCTGAAAACGCCTGTTTTGGGACTCTGCAGAGAAAGTCTCTGCAGACTGCTGAATCCACACACGGGTTTAACTCTGGAAGTTGAGTGCACACATTGACAACCGTTCTGTTAGATAGCTGCGTTTTGGATTTAGAAGCAGATATTTCCCTGTGCTTACTGCTGTTTCTTCCATATGCCGGTAATGGGCTGAAAACGCCTGTTTTGGGACTCTGCAGAGAAAGTCTCTGCAGACTGCTGAATCCACACACGGGTTTAACTCTGGAAGTTGAGTGCACACATTGACAACCGTTCTGTTAGATAGCTGCGTTTTGGATTTAGAAGCAGATATTTCCCTGGGCTTACTGCTGTTTCTTCCATATGCCGGTAATGGGCTGAAAACGCCTGTTTTGGGACTCTGCAGAGAAAGTCTCTGAAGACTGCTGAATCCACACACGGGTTTAACTCTGGAAGTTGAGTGCACACATTGACAACCGTTCTGTTAGATAGCTGCGTTTTGGATTTAGAAGCAGATATTTCCCTGTGCTTACTGCTGTTTCTTCCATATGCCGGTAATGGGCTGAAAACGCCTGTTTTGGGACTCTGCAGAGAAAGTCTCTGCAGACTGCTGAATCCACACACGCGTTTAACTCTGGAAGTTGAGTGCACACATTGACAACCGTTCTGTTAGATAGCTGCGTTTTGGATTTAGAAGCAGATATTTCCCTGTGCTTACTGCTGTTTCTTCCATATGCCGGTAATGGGCTGAAAACGCCTGTTTTGGGACTCTGCAGAGAAAGTCTCTGCAGACTGCTGAATCCACACACGGGTTTAACTCTGGAAGTTGAGTGCACACATTGACAACCGTTCTGTTAGATAGCTGCGTTTTGGATTTAGAAGCAGATATTTCCCTGTGCTTACTGCTGTTTCTTCCATATGCCGGTAATGGGCTGAAAACGCCTGTTTTGGGACTCTGCAGAGAAAGTCTCTGCAGACTGCTGAATCCACACACGGGTTTAACTCTGGAAGTTGAGTGCACACATTGACAACCGTTCTGTTAGATAGCTGCGTTTTGGATTTAGAAGCAGATATTTCCCTGGGCTTACTGCTGTTTCTTCCATATGCCGGTAATGGGCTGAAAACGCCTGTTTTGGGACTCTGCAGAGAAAGTCTCTGCAGACTGCTGAATCCACACACGGGTTTAACTCTGGAAGTTGAGTGCACACATTGACAACCGTTCTGTTAGATAGCTGCGTTTTGGATTTAGAAGCAGATATTTCCCTGTGCTTACTGCTGTTTCTTCCATATGCCGGTAATGGGCTGAAAACGCCTGTTTTGGGACTCTGCAGAGAAAGTCTCTGCAGACTGCTGAATCCACACACGGGTTTAACTCTGGAAGTTGAGTGCACACATTGACAACCGTTCTGTTAGATAGCTGCGTTTTGGATTTAGAAGCAGATATTTCCCTGTGCTTACTGCTGTTTCTTCCATATGCCGGTAATGGGCTGAAAACGCCTGTTTTGGGACTCTGCAGAGAAAGTCTCTGCAGACTGCTGAATCCACACACGGGTTTAACTCTGGAAGTTGAGTGCACACATTGACAACCGTTCTGTTAGATAGCTGCGTTTTGGATTTAGAAGCAGATATTTCCCTGTGCTTACTGCTGTTTCTTCCATATGCCGGTAATGGGCTGAAAACGCCTGTTTTGGGACTCTGCAGAGAAAGTCTCTGCAGACTGCTGAATCCACACACGGGTTTAACTCTGGAAGTTGAGTGCACACATTGACAACCGTTCTGTTAGATAGCTGCGTTTTGGATTTAGAAGCAGATATTTCCCTGTGCTTACTGCTGTTTCTTCCATATGCCGGTAATGGGCTGAAAACGCCTGTTTTGGGACTCTGCAGAGAAAGTCTCTGCAGACTGCTGAATCCACACACGGGTTTAACTCTGGAAGTTGAGTGCACACATTGACAACCGTTCTGTTAGATAGCTGCGTTTTGGATTTAGAAGCAGATATTTCCCTGTGCTTACTGCTGTTTCTTCCATATGCCGGTAATGGGCTGAAAACGCCTGTTTTGGGACTCTGCAGAGAAAGTCTCTGCAGACTGCTGAATCCACACACGGGTTTAACTCTGGAAGTTGAGTGCACACATTGACAACCGTTCTGTTAGATAGCTGCGTTTTGGATTTAGAAGCAGATATTTCCCTGTGCTTACTGCTGTTTCTTCCATATGCCGGTAATGGGCTGAAAACGCCTGTTTTGGGACTCTGCAGAGAAAGTCTCTGCAGACTGCTGAATCCACACACGGGTTTAACTCTGGAAGTTGAGTGCACACATTGACAACCGTTCTGTTAGATAGCTGCGTTTTGGATTTAGAAGCAGATATTTCCCTGTGCTTACTGCTGTTTCTTCCATATGCCGGTAATGGGCTGAAAACGCCTGTTTTGGGACTCTGCAGAGAAAGTCTCTGCAGACTGCTGAATCCACACACGGGTTTAACTCTGGAAGTTGAGTGCACACATTGACAACCGTTCTGTTAGATAGCTGCGTTTTGGATTTAGAAGCAGATATTTCCCTGTGCTTACTGCTGTTTCTTCCATATGCCGGTAATGGGCTGAAAACGCCTGTTTTGGGACTCTGCAGAGAAAGTCTCTGCAGACTGCTGAATCCACACACGGGTTTAACTCTGGAAGTTGAGTGCACACATTGACAACCGTTCTGTTAGATAGCTGCGTTTTGGATTTAGAAGCAGATATTTCCCTGTGCTTACTGCTGTTTCTTCCATATGCCGGTAAGGGGCTGAAAATGCCTCTTTTGGGGCTCTGCAGAGAAAGTCTCTGCAGACTGCTGAATCCACACACCGGTTTAACTCTGGAAGTTGAGTGCACACATTGACAACCGTTCTGTTAGATAGCTGCGTTTTGGATTTAGAAGCAGATATTTCCCTGTGCTTACTGCTGTTTCTTCCATATGCCGGTAATGGGCTGAAAACGCCTGTTTTGGGACTCTGCAGAGAAAGTCTCTGCAGACTGCCGAATCCACACACGGGTTTAACTCTGGAAGTTGAGTGCACACATTGACAACCGTTCTGTTAGATAGCTGCGTTTTGGATTTAGAAGCAGATATTTCCCTGTGCTTACTGCTGTTTCTTCCATATGCCGGTAATGGGCTGAAAACGCCTGTTTTGGGACTCTGCAGAGAAAGTCTCTGCAGACTGCCGAATCCACACACGGGTTTAACTCTGGAAGTTGAGTGCACACATTGACAACCGTTCTGTTAGATAGCTGCGTTTTGGATTTAGAAGCAGATATTTCCCTGTGCTTACTGCTGTTTCTTCCATATGCCGGTAATGGGCTGAAAACGCCTGTTTTGGGACTCTGCAGAGAAAGTCTCTGCAGACTGCTGAATCCACACACGGGTTTAACTCTGGAAGTTGAGTGCACACATTGACAACCGTTCTGTTAGATAGCTGCGTTTTGGATTTAGAAGCAGATATTTCCCTGGGCTTACTGCTGTTTCTTCCATATGCCGGTAATGGGCTGAAAACGCCTGTTTTGGGACTCTGCAGAGAAAGTCTCTGAAGACTGCTGAATCCACACACGGGTTTAACTCTGGAAGTTGAGTGCACACATTGACAACCGTTCTGTTAGATAGCTGCGTTTTGGATTTAGAAGCAGATATTTCCCTGTGCTTACTGCTGTTTCTTCCATATGCCGGTAATGGGCTGAAAACGCCTGTTTTGGGACTCTGCAGAGAAAGTCTCTGCAGACTGCTGAATCCACACACGCGTTTAACTCTGGAAGTTGAGTGCACACATTGACAACCGTTCTGTTAGATAGCTGCGTTTTGGATTTAGAAGCAGATATTTCCCTGTGCTTACTGCTGTTTCTTCCATATGCCGGTAATGGGCTGAAAACGCCTGTTTTGGGACTCTGCAGAGAAAGTCTCTGCAGACTGCTGAATCCACACACGGGTTTAACTCTGGAAGTTGAGTGCACACATTGACAACCGTTCTGTTAGATAGCTGCGTTTTGGATTTAGAAGCAGATATTTCCCTGTGCTTACTGCTGTTTCTTCCATATGCCGGTAATGGGCTGAAAACGCCTGTTTTGGGACTCTGCAGAGAAAGTCTCTGCAGACTGCTGAATCCACACACGGGTTTAACTCTGGAAGTTGAGTGCACACATTGACAACCGTTCTGTTAGATAGCTGCGTTTTGGATTTAGAAGCAGATATTTCCCTGTGCTTACTGCTGTTTCTTCCATATGCCGGTAATGGGCTGAAAACGCCTGTTTTGGGACTCTGCAGAGAAAGTCTCTGCAGACTGCTGAATCCACACACGGGTTTAACTCTGGAAGTTGAGTGCACACATTGACAACCGTTCTGTTAGATAGCTGCGTTTTGGATTTAGAAGCAGATATTTCCCTGTGCTTACTGCTGTTTCTTCCATATGCCGGTAATGGGCTGAAAACGCCTGTTTTGGGACTCTGCAGAGAAAGTCTCTGCAGACTGCTGAATCCACACACGGGTTTAACTCTGGAAGTTGAGTGCACACATTGACAACCGTTCTGTTAGATAGCTGCGTTTTGGATTTAGAAGCAGATATTTCCCTGTGCTTACTGCTGTTTCTTCCATATGCCGGTAATGGGCTGAAAACGCCTGTTTTGGGACTCTGCAGAGAAAGTCTCTGCAGACTGCTGAATCCACACACGGGTTTAACTCTGGAAGTTGAGTGCACACATTGACAACCGTTCTGTTAGATAGCTGCGTTTTGGATTTAGAAGCAGATATTTCCCTGTGCTTACTGCTGTTTCTTCCATATGCCGGTAATGGGCTGAAAACGCCTGTTTTGGGACTCTGCAGAGAAAGTCTCTGCAGACTGCTGAATCCACACACGGGTTTAACTCTGGAAGTTGAGTGCACACATTGACAACCGTTCTGTTAGAGAGCTGCGTTTTGGATTTAGAAGCAGATATTTCCCTGTGCTTACTGCTGTTTCTTCCATATGCCGGTAATGGGCTGAAAACGCCTGTTTTGGGACTCTGCAGAGAAAGTCTCTGCAGACTGCTGAATCCACACACGGGTTTAACTCTGGAAGTTGAGTGCACACATTGACAACCGTTCTGTTAGAGAGCTGCGTTTTGGATTTAGAAGCAGATATTTCCCTGTGCTTACTGCTGTTTCTTCCATATGCCGGTAATGGGCTGAAAACGCCTGTTTTGGGACTCTGCAGAGAAAGTCTCTGCAGACTGCTGAATCCACACACGGGTTTAACTCTGGAAGTTGAGTGCACACATTGACAACCGTTCTGTTAGATAGCTGCGTTTTGGATTTAGAAGCAGATATTTCCCTGTGCTTACTGCTGTTTCTTCCATATGCCGGTAATGGGCTGAAAACGCCTGTTTTGGGACTCTGCAGAGAAAGTCTCTGCAGACTGCTGAATCCACACACGGGTTTAACTCTGGAAGTTGAGTGCACACATTGACAACCGTTCTGTTAGATAGCTGCGTTTTGGATTTAGAAGCAGATATTTCCCTGTGCTTACTGCTGTTTCTTCCATATGCCGGTAATGGGCTGAAAACGCCTGTTTTGGGACTCTGCAGAGAAAGTCTCTGCAGACTGCTGAATCCACACACGGGTTTAACTCTGGAAGTTGAGTGCACACATTGACAACCGTTCTGTTAGATAGCTGCGTTTTGGATTTAGAAGCAGATATTTCCCTGTGCTTACTGCTGTTTCTTCCATATGCCGGTAATGGGCTGAAAACGCCTGTTTTGGGACTCTGCAGAGAAAGTCTCTGCAGACTGCTGAATCCACACACGGGTTTAACTCTGGAAGTTGAGTGCACACATTGACAACCGTTCTGTTAGATAGCTGCGTTTTGGATTTAGAAGCAGATATTTCCCTGTGCTTACTGCTGTTTCTTCCATATGCCGGTAATGGGCTGAAAACGCCTGTTTTGGGACTCTGCAGAGAAAGTCTCTGCAGACTGCTGAATCCACACACGGGTTTAACTCTGGAAGTTGAGTGCACACATTGACAACCGTTCTGTTAGATAGCTGCGTTTTGGATTTAGAAGCAGATATTTCCCTGTGCTTACTGCTGTTTCTTCCATATGCCGGTAATGGGCTGAAAACGCCTGTTTTGGGACTCTGCAGAGAAAGTCTCTGCAGACTGCTGAATCCACACACGGGTTTAACTCTGGAAGTTGAGTGCACACATTGACAACCGTTCTGTTAGATAGCTGCGTTTTGGATTTAGAAGCAGATATTTCCCTGTGCTTACTGCTGTTTCTTCCATATGCCGGTAATGGGCTGAAAACGCCTGTTTTGGGACTCTGCAGAGAAAGTCTCTGCAGACTGCTGAATCCACACACGGGTTTAACTCTGGAAGTTGAGTGCACACATTGACAACCGTTCTGTTAGATAGCTGCGTTTTGGATTTAGAAGCAGATATTTCCCTGTGCTTACTGCTGTTTCTTCCATATGCCGGTAATGGGCTGAAAACGCCTGTTTTGGGACTCTGCAGAGAAAGTCTCTGCAGACTGCTGAATCCACACACGGGTTTAACTCTGGAAGTTGAGTGCACACATTGACAACCGTTCTGTTAGATAGCTGCGTTTTGGATTTAGAAGCAGATATTTCCCTGTGCTTACTGCTGTTTCTTCCATATGCCGGTAATGGGCTGAAAACGCCTGTTTTGGGACTCTGCAGAGAAAGTCTCTGCAGACTGCTGAATCCACACACGGGTTTAACTCTGGAAGTTGAGTGCACACATTGACAACCGTTCTGTTAGATAGCTGCGTTTTGGATTTAGAAGCAGATATTTCCCTGTGCTTACTGCTGTTTCTTCCATATGCCGGTAATGGGCTGAAAACGCCTGTTTTGGGACTCTGCAGAGAAAGTCTCTGCAGACTGCTGAATCCACACACGGGTTTAACTCTGGAAGTTGAGTGCACACATTGACAACCGTTCTGTTAGAGAGCTGCGTTTTGGATTTAGAAGCAGATATTTCCCTGTGCTTACTGCTGTTTCTTCCATATGCCGGTAATGGGCTGAAAACGCCTGTTTTGGGACTCTGCAGAGAAAGTCTCTGCAGACTGCTGAATCCACACACGGGTTTAACTCTGGAAGTTGAGTGCACACATTGACAACCGTTCTGTTAGAGAGCTGCGTTTTGGATTTAGAAGCAGATATTTCCCTGTGCTTACTGCTGTTTCTTCCATATGCCGGTAATGGGCTGAAAACGCCTGTTTTGGGACTCTGCAGAGAAAGTCTCTGCAGACTGCTGAATCCACACACGGGTTTAACTCTGGAAGTTGAGTGCACACATTGACAACCGTTCTGTTAGAGAGCTGCGTTTTGGATTTAGAAGCAGATATTTCCCTGTGCTTACTGCTGTTTCTTCCATATGCCGGTAATGGGCTGAAAACGCCTGTTTTGGGACTCTGAAGAGAAAGTCTCTGCAGACTGCTGAATCCACACACGGGTTTAACTCTGGAAGTTGAGTGCACACATTGACAACCGTTCTGTTAGATAGCTGCGTTTTGGATTTAGAAGCAGATATTTCCCTGTGCTTACTGCTGTTTCTTCCATATGCCGGTAATGGGCTGAAAACGCCTGTTTTGGGACTCTGCAGAGAAAGTCTCTGCAGACTGCTGAATCCACACACGGGTTTAACTCTGGAAGTTGAGTGCACACATTGACAACCGTTCTGTTAGATAGCTGCGTTTTGGATTTAGAAGCAGATATTTCCCTGTGCTTACTGCTGTTTCTTCCATATGCCGGTAATGGGCTGAAAACGCCTGTTTTGGGACTCTGCAGAGAAAGTCTCTGCAGACTGCTGAATCCACACACGGGTTTAACTCTGGAAGTTGAGTGCACACATTGACAACCGTTCTGTTAGATAGCTGCGTTTTGGATTTAGAAGCAGATATTTCCCTGTGCTTACTGCTGTTTCTTCCATATGCCGGTAATGGGCTGAAAACGCCTGTTTTGGGACTCTGCAGAGAAAGTCTCTGCAGACTGCTGAATCCACACACGGGTTTAACTCTGGAAGTTGAGTGCACACATTGACAACCGTTCTGTTAGATAGCTGCGTTTTGGATTTAGAAGCAGATATTTCCCTGTGCTTACTGCTGTTTCTTCCATATGCCGGTAATGGGCTGAAAACGCCTGTTTTGGGACTCTGCAGAGAAAGTCTCTGCAGACTGCTGAATCCACACACGGGTTTAACTCTGGAAGTTGAGTGCACACATTGACAACCGTTCTGTTAGATAGCTGCGTTTTGGATTTAGAAGCAGATATTTCCCTGTGCTTACTGCTGTTTCTTCCATATGCCGGTAATGGGCTGAAAACGCCTGTTTTGGGACTCTGCAGAGAAAGTCTCTGCAGACTGCTGAATCCACACACGGGTTTAACTCTGGAAGTTGAGTGCACACATTGACAACCGTTCTGTTAGATAGCTGCGTTTTGGATTTAGAAGCAGATATTTCCCTGTGCTTACTGCTGTTTCTTCCATATGCCGGTAATGGGCTGAAAACGCCTGTTTTGGGACTCTGCAGAGAAAGTCTCTGCAGACTGCTGAATCCACACACGGGTTTAACTCTGGAAGTTGAGTGCACACATTGACAACCGTTCTGTTAGATAGCTGCGTTTTGGATTTAGAAGCAGATATTTCCCTGTGCTTACTGCTGTTTCTTCCATATGCCGGTAATGGGCTGAAAACGCCTGTTTTGGGACTCTGCAGAGAAAGTCTCTGCAGACTGCTGAATCCACACACGGGTTTAACTCTGGAAGTTGAGTGCACACATTGACAACCGTTCTGTTAGATAGCTGCGTTTTGGATTTAGAAGCAGATATTTCCCTGTGCTTACTGCTGTTTCTTCCATATGCCGGTAATGGGCTGAAAACGCCTGTTTTGGGACTCTGCAGAGAAAGTCTCTGCAGACTGCTGAATCCACACACGGGTTTAACTCTGGAAGTTGAGTGCACACATTGACAACCGTTCTGTTAGATAGCTGCGTTTTGGATTTAGAAGCAGATATTTCCCTGTGCTTACTGCTGTTTCTTCCATATGCCGGTAATGGGCTGAAAACGCCTGTTTTGGGACTCTGCAGAGAAAGTCTCTGCAGACTGCTGAATCCACACACGGGTTTAACTCTGGAACTTGAGTGCACACATTGACAACCGTTCTGTTAGAGAGCTGCGTTTTGGATTTAGAAGCAGATATTTCCCTGTGCTTACTGCTGTTTCTTCCATATGCCGGTAATGGGCTGAAAACGCCTGTTTTGGGACTCTGCAGAGAAAGTCTCTGCAGACTGCTGAATCCACACACGGGTTTAACTCTGGAAGTTGAGTGCACACATTGACAACCGTTCTGTTAGATAGCTGCGTTTTGGATTTAGAAGCAGATATTTCCCTGTGCTTACTGCTGTTTCTTCCATAGGCCGGTAATGGGCTGAAAACGCCTGTTTTGGGACTCTGCAGAGAAAGTCTCTGCAGACTGCTGAATCCACACACGGGTTTAACTCTGGAAGTTGAGTGCACACATTGACAACCGTTCTGTTAGATAGCTGCGTTTTGGATTTAGAAGCAGATATTTCCCTGTGCTTACTGCTGTTTCTTCCATATGCCGGTAATGGGCTGAAAACGCCTGTTTTGGGACTCTGCAGAGAAAGTCTCTGCAGACTGCTGAATCCACACACGGGTTTAACTCTGGAAGTTGAGTGCACACATTGACAACCGTTCTGTTAGATAGCTGCGTTTTGGATTTAGAAGCAGATATTTCCCTGTGCTTACTGCTGTTTCTTCCATATGCCGGTAATGGGCTGAAAACGCCTGTTTTGGGACTCTGCAGAGAAAGTCTCTGCAGACTGCTGAATCCACACACGGGTTTAACTCTGGAAGTTGAGTGCACACATTGACAACCGTTCTGTTAGATAGCTGCGTTTTGGATTTAGAAGCAGATATTTCCCTGTGCTTACTGCTGTTTCTTCCATATGCCGGTAATGGGCTGAAAACGCCTGTTTTGGGACTCTGCAGAGAACGTGTTTGCAGACTGCTGAATCCACACACGGGTTTAACTCTGGAAGTTGAGTGCACACATTGACAACCGTTCTGTTAGATAGCTGCGTTTTGGATTTAGAAGCAGATATTTCCCTGTGCTTACTGCTGTTTCTTCCCTATGCCGGTAATGGGCTGAAAACGCCTGTTTTGGGACTCTACAGAGAAAGTCTCTGCAGACTGCTGAATCCACACACGGGTTTAACTCTGGAAGTTGAGTGCACACATTGACAACCGTTCTGTTAGATAGCTGCGTTTTGGATTTAGAAGCAGATATTTCCCTGTGCTTACTGCTGTTTCTTCCATATGCCGGTAATGGGCTGAAAACGCCTGTTTTGGGACTCTGCAGAGAAAGTCTCTGCAGACTGCTGAATCCACACACGGGTTTAACTCTGGAAGTTGAGTGCACACATTGACAACCATTCTGTTAGATAGCTGCGTTTTGCATTTAGAAGCAGATATTTCCCTGTGCTTACTGCTGTTTCTTCCATATGCCGGTAATGGGCTGAAAACGCCGGTTTTGGGACTCTGCAGAGAAAGTCTCTGCAGACTGCTGAATCCACACACGGGTTTAACTCTGGAAGTTGAGTACACACATTGACAACCGTTCTGTTAGATAGCTGCGTTTTGGATTTAGAAGCAGATATTTCCCTGTGCTTACTGCTGTTTCTTCCATATGCCGGTAATGGGCTGAAAACGCCAGTTTTGGGACTCTGCAGAGAAAGTCTCTGCAGACTGCTGAATCCACAAACGGGTTTAACTCTGGAAGTTGAGTGCACACATTGACAACCGTTCTGTTAGATAGCTGCGTTTTGGATTTAGAAGCAGATATTTCCCTGTGCTTACTGCTGTTTCTTCCATATGCCGGTAATGGGATGAAAACGCCTGTTTTGGGACTCTGCAGAGAAAGTCTCTGCAGACTGCCGAATCCACACACGGGTTTAACTCTGGAAGTTGAGTTCACACATTGACAACCGTTCTGTTAGATAGCTGCGTTTTGGATTTAGAAGCAGATATTTCCCTGTGCTTACTGCTGTTTCTTCCATATGCCGGTAATGGGCTGAAAACGCCTGTTTTGCGACTCTGCAGAGAAAGTGTTTGCAGACTGCTGAATCCACACACGGGTTTAACTCTGGAAGTTGAGTGCACACATTGACAACTGTTCTGTTAGATAGCTGCGTTTTGGATTTAGAAGCAGATATTTCCCTGTGCTTACTGCTGTTTCTTCCCTATGCCGGTAATGGACTGAAAATGCCTGTTTTGGGACTCTGCAGAGAAAGTCTCTGCAGACTGCTGAATCCACACACGGGTTTAACTCTGGAAGTTGAGTGCACACATTGACAACCGTTCTGTTAGATAGCTGCGTTTTGGATTTAGAAGCAGATATTTCCCTGTGCTTACTGCTGTTTCTTCCCTATGCCGGTAATGGGCTGAAAACGCCTGTTTGGGGACTCTGCAGAGAAAGTCTCTGCAGACTGCTGAATCCACACACGGGTTTAACTCTGGAAGTTGAGTGCACACATTGACAACCGTTCTGTTAGATAGCTGCGTTTTGGATTTAGAAGCAGATATTTCCCTGTGCTTACTGCTGTTTCTTCCATATGCCGGTAATGGGCTGAAAACGCCTGTTTTGGGACTCTGCAGAGAAAGTCTCTGCAGACTGCTGAATCCACACACGGGTTTAACTCTGGAAGTTGAGTGCACACATTGACAACCGTTCTGTTAGATAGCTGCGTTTTGGATTTAGAAGCAGATATTTCCCTGTGCTTACTGCTGTTTCTTCCATATGCCGGTAATGGGCTGAAAACGCCTGTTTTGGGACTCTGCAGAGAAAGTCTCTGCAGACTGCTGAATCCACACACGGGTTTAACTCTGGAAGTTGAGTGCACACATTGACAACCGTTCTGTTAGATAGCTGCGTTTTGGATTTAGAAGCAGATATTTCCCTGTGCTTACTGCTGTTTCTTCCATATGCCGGTAATGGGCTGAAAACGCCTGTTTTGGGACTCTGCAGAGAAAGTCTCTGCAGACTGCTGAATCCACACACGGGTTTAACTCTGGAAGTTGAGTGCACACATTGACAACCGTTCTGTTAGATAGCTGCGTTTTGGATTTAGAAGCAGATATTTCCCTGTGCTTACTGCTGTTTCTTCCCTATGCCGGTAATGGGCTGAAAACGCCTGTTTTGGGACTCTGCAGAGAAAGTCTCTGCAGACTGCTGAATCCACACACGGGTTTAACTCTGGAAGTTGAGTGCACACATTGACAACCGTTCTGTTAGATAGCTGCGTTTTGGATTTAGAAGCAGATATTTCCCTGTGCTTACTGCTGTTTCTTCCATATGCCGGTAATGGGCTGAAAACGCCTGTTTTGGGAGTCTGCAGAGAAAGTCTCTGCAGACTGCTGAATCCACACACGGGTTTAACTCTGGAAGTTGAGTGCACACATTGACAACCGTTCTGTTAGATAGCTGCGTTTTGGATTTAGAAGCAGATATTTCCCTGTGCTTACTGCTGTTTCTTCCATATGCCGGTAATGGGCTGAAAACGCCTGTTTTGGGACTCTGCAGAGAAAGTCTCTGCAGACTGCTGAATCCACACACGGGTTTAACTCTGGAAGTTGAGTGCACACATTGACAACCGTTCTGTTAGATAGCTGCGTTTTGGATTTAGAAGCAGATATTTCCCTGTGCTTACTGCTGTTTCTTCCATATGCCGGTAATGGGCTGAAAACGCCTGTTTTGGGACTCTGCAGAGAAAGTCTCTGCAGACTGCTGAATCCACACACGGGTTTAACTCTGGAAGTTGAGTGCACACATTGACAACCGTTCTGTTAGATAGCTGCGTTTTGGATTTAGAAGCAGATATTTCCCTGTGCTTACTGCTGTTTCTTCCATATGCCGGTAATGGGCTGAAAACGCCTGTTTTGGGACTCTGCAGAGAAAGTCTCTGCAGACTGCTGAATCCACACACGGGTTTAACTCTGGAAGTTGAGTGCACACATTGACAACCGTTCTGTTAGATAGCTGCGTTTTGGATTTAGAAGCAGATATTTCCCTGTGCTTACTGCTGTTTCTTCCATATGCCGGTAATGGGCTGAAAACGCCTGTTTTGGGACTCTGCAGAGAAAGTCTCTGCAGACTGCTGAATCCACACACGGGTTTAACTCTGGAAGTTGAGTGCACACATTGACAACCGTTCTGTTAGAGAGCTGCGTTTTGGATTTAGAAGCAGATATTTCCCTGTGCTTACTGCTGTTTCTTCCATATGCCGGTAATGGGCTGAAAACGCCTGTTTTGGGACTCTGCAGAGAAAGTCTCTGCAGACTGCTGAATCCACACACGGGTTTAACTCTGGAAGTTGAGTGCACACATTGACAACCGTTCTGTTAGATAGCTGCGTTTTGGATTTAGAAGCAGATATTTCCCTGTGCTTACTGCTGTTTCTTCCATATGCCGGTAATGGGCTGAAAACGCCGGTTTTGGGACTCTGCAGAGAAAGTCTCTGCAGACTGCTGAATCCACACACGGGTTTAACTCTGGAAGTTGAGTGCACACATTGACAACCGTTCTGTTAGATAGCTGCGTTTTGGATTTAGAAGCAGATATTTCCCTGTGCTTACTGCTGTTTCTTCCATATGCCGGTAATGGGCTGAAAACGCCTGTTTTGGGACTCTGCAGAGAAAGTCTCTGCAGACTGCTGAATCCACACACGGGTTTAACTCTGGAAGTTGAGTGCACACATTGACAACCGTTCTGTTAGATAGCTGCGTTTTGGATTTAGAAGCAGATATTTCCCTGTGCTTACTGCTGTTTCTTCCATATGCCGGTAATGGGCTGAAAACGCCTGTTTTGGGACTCTGCAGAGAAAGTCTCTGCAGACTGCTGAATCCACACACGGGTTTAACTCTGGAAGTTGAGTGCACACATTGACAACCGTTCTGTTAGATAGCTGCGTTTTGGATTTAGAAGCAGATATTTCCCTGTGCTTACTGCTGTTTCTTCCATATGCCGGTAATGGGCTGAAAACGCCTGTTTTGGGACTCTGCAGAGAAAGTCTCTGCAGACTGCTGAATCCACACACGGGTTTAACTCTGGAAGTTGAGTGCACACATTGACAACCGTTCTGTTAGATAGCTGCGTTTTGGATTTAGAAGCAGATATTTCCCTGTGCTTACTGCTGTTTCTTCCATATGCCGGTAATGGGCTGAAAACGCCTGTTTTGGGACTCTGCAGAGAAAGTCTCTGCAGACTGCTGAATCCACACACGGGTTTAACTCTGGAAGTTGAGTGCACACATTGACAACCGTTCTGTTAGATAGCTGCGTTTTGGATTTAGAAGCAGATATTTCCCTGTGCTTACTGCTGTTTCTTCCATATGCCGGTAATGGGCTGAAAACGCCTGTTTTGGGACTCTGCAGAGAAAGTCTCTGCAGACTGCTGAATCCACACACGGGTTTAACTCTGGAAGTTGAGTGCACACATTGACAACCGTTCTGTTAGATAGCTGCGTTTTGGATTTAGAAGCAGATATTTCCCTGTGCTTACTGCTGTTTCTTCCATATGCCGGTAATGGGCTGAAAACGCCTGTTTTGGGACTCTGCAGAGAAAGTCTCTGCAGACTGCTGAATCCACACACGGGTTTAACTCTGGAAGTTGAGTGCACACATTGACAACCGTTCTGTTAGATAGCTGCGTTTTGGATTTAGAAGCAGATATTTCCCTGTGCTTACTGCTGTTTCTTCCATATGCCGGTAATGGGCTGAAAACGCCTGTTTTGGGACTCTGCAGAGAAAGTCTCTGCAGACTGCTGAATCCACACACGGGTTTAACTCTGGAAGTTGAGTGCACACATTGACAACCGTTCTGTTAGATAGCTGCGTTTTGGATTTAGAAGCAGATATTTCCCTGTGCTTACTGCTGTTTCTTCCATATGCCGGTAATGGGCTGAAAACGCCTGTTTTGGGACTCTGCAGAGAAAGTCTCTGCAGACTGCTGAATCCACACACGGGTTTAACTCTGGAAGTTGAGTGCACACATTGACAACCGTTCTGTTAGATAGCTGCGTTTTGGATTTAGAAGCAGATATTTCCCTGTGCTTACTGCTGTTTCTTCCATATGCCGGTAATGGGCTGAAAACGCCTGTTTTGGGACTCTGCAGAGAAAGTCTCTGCAGACTGCTGAATCCACACACGGGTTTAACTCTGGAACTTGAGTGCACACATTGACAACCGTTCTGTTAGAGAGCTGCGTTTTGGATTTAGAAGCAGATATTTCCCTGTGCTTACTGCTGTTTCTTCCATATGCCGGTAATGGGCTGAAAACGCCTGTTTTGGGACTCTGCAGAGAAAGTCTCTGCAGACTGCTGAATCCACACACGGGTTTAACTCTGGAAGTTGAGTGCACACATTGACAACCGTTCTGTTAGATAGCTGCGTTTTGGATTTAGAAGCAGATATTTCCCTGTGCTTACTGCTGTTTCTTCCATATGCCGGTAATGGGCTGAAAACGCCTGTTTTGGGACTCTGCAGAGAAAGTCTCTGCAGACTGCTGAATCCACACACGGGTTTAACTCTGGAAGTTGAGTGCACACATTGACAACCGTTCTGTTAGATAGCTGCGTTTTGGATTTAGAAGCAGATATTTCCCTGTGCTTACTGCTGTTTCTTCCATATGCCGGTAATGGGCTGAAAACGCCTGTTTTGGGACTCTGCAGAGAAAGTCTCTGCAGACTGCTGAATCCACACATGGGTTTAACTTTGGAAGTTGAGTGCACACATTGACAACCGTTCTGTTAGATAGCTGCGTTTTGGATTTAGAAGCAGATATTTCCCTGTGCTTACTGCTGTTTCTTCCATATGCCGGTAATGGGCTGAAAACGCCTGTTTTGGGACTCTGCAGAGAAAGTCTCTGCAGACTGCTGAATCCACACACGGGTTTAACTCTGGAAGTTGAGTGCACACATTGACAACCGTTCTGTTAGATAGCTGCGTTTTGGATTTAGAAGCAGATATTTCCCTGTGCTTACTGCTGTTTCTTCCATATGCCGGTAATGGGCTGAAAACGCCTGTTTTGGGACTCTGCAGAGAACGTGTTTGCAGACTGCTGAATCCACACACGGGTTTAACTCTGGAAGTTGAGTGCACACATTGACAACCGTTCTGTTAGATAGCTGCGTTTTGGATTTAGAAGCAGATATTTCCCTGTGCTTACTGCTGTTTCTTCCATATGCCGGTAATGGGCTGAAAACGCCTGTTTTGGGACTCTGCAGAGAAAGTCTCTGCAGACTGCTGAATCCACACACGGGTTTAACTCTGGAAGTTGAGTGCACACATTGACAACCGTTCTGTTAGATAGCTGCGTTTTGGATTTAGAAGCAGATATTTCCCTGTGCTTACTGCTGTTTCTTCCATATGCCGGTAATGGGCTGAAAACGCCTGTTTTGGGACTCTGCAGAGAAAGTCTCTGCAGACTGCTGAATCCACACACGGGTTTAACTCTGGAAGTTGAGTGCACACATTGACAACCATTCTGTTAGATAGCTGCGTTTTGCATTTAGAAGCAGATATTTCCCTGTGCTTACTGCTGTTTCTTCCATATGCCGGTAATGGGCTGAAAACGCCGGTTTTGGGACTCTGCAGAGAAAGTCTCTGCAGACTGCTGAATCCACACACGGGTTTAACTCTGGAAGTTGAGTACACACATTGACAACCGTTCTGTTAGATAGCTGCGTTTTGGATTTAGAAGCAGATATTTCCCTGGGCTTACTGCTGTTTCTTCCATATGCCGGTAATGGGCTGAAAACGCCAGTTTTGGGACTCTGCAGAGAAAGTCTCTGCAGACTGCCGAATCCACACACGGGTTTAACTCTGGAAGTTGAGTTCACACATTGACAACCGTTCTGTTAGATAGCTGCGTTTTGGATTTAGAAGCAGATATTTCCCTGTGCTTACTGCTGTTTCTTCCATATGCCGCTAATGGGCTGAAAACGCCTGTTTTGCGACTCTGCAGAGAAAGTGTTTGCAGACTGCTGAATCCACACACGGGTTTAACTCTGGAAGTTGAGTGCACACATTGACAACCGTTCTGTTAGATAGCTGCGTTTTGGATTTAGAAGCAGATATTTCCCTGTGCTTACTGCTGTTTCTTCCCTATGCCGGTAATGGACTGAAAATGCCTGTTTTGGGACTCTGCAGAGAAAGTCTCTGCAGACTGCTGAATCCACACACGGGTTTAACTCTGGAAGTTGAGTGCACACATTGACAACCGTTCTGTTAGATAGCTGCGTTTTGGATTTAGAAGCAGATATTTCCCTGTGCTTACTGCTGTTTCTTCCCTATGCCGGTAATGGGCTGAAAACGCCTGTTTGGGGACTCTGCAGAGAAAGTCTCTGCAAACTGCTGAATCCACACACGGGTTTAACTCTGGAAGTTGAGTGCACACATTGACAACCGTTCTGTTAGATAGCTGCGTTTTGGATTTAGAAGTAGATATTTCCCTGTGCTTACTCCTGTTTCTTCCATATGCCTGTAATGGGCTGAAAACGCCTGTTTTGGGACTCTGCAGAGAAAGTCTCTGCAGACTGCTGAATCCACACACGGGTTTAACTCTGGAAGTTGAGTGCACACATTGACAACCGTTCTGTTAGATAGTTGCGTTTTGGATTTAGAAGCAGTTATTTCCCTGTGCTTACTGCTGTTTCTTCCATATGCCGGTAATGGGCTGAAAACGCCTGTTTTGGGACTCTGCAGAGAAAGTCTCTGCAGACTGCTGAATCCACACACGGGTTTAACTCTGGAAGTTGAGTGCACACATTGACAACCGTTCTGTTAGATAGCTGCGTTTTGGATTTAGAAGCAGATATTTCCCTGTGCTTACTGCTGTTTCTTCCATATGCCGGTAATGGGCTGAAAACGCCTGTTTTGGGACTCTGCAGAGAAAGTCTCTGCAGACTGCTGAATCCACACACGGGTTTAACTCTGGAAGTTGAGTGCACACATTGACAACCGTTCTGTTAGATAGCTGCGTTTTGGATTTAGAAGCAGATATTTCCCTGTGCTTACTGCTGTTTCTTCCATATGCCGGTAAGGGGCTGAAAATGCCTGTTTTGGGACTCTGCAGAGAAAGTCTCTGCAGACTGCTGAATCCACACACGGGTTTAACTCTGGAAGTTGAGTGCACACATTGACAACCGTTCTGTTAGATAGCTGCGTTTTGGATTTAGAAGCAGATATTTCCCTGTGCTTACTGCTGTTTCTTCCATATGCCGGTAATGGGCTGAAAACGCCTGTTTTGGGACTCTGCAGAGAAAGTCTCTGCAGACTGCTGAATCCACACACGGGTTTAACTCTGGAAGTTGAGTGCACACATTGACAACCGTTCTGTTAGATAGCTGCGTTTTGGATTTAGAAGCAGATATTTCCCTGTGCTTACTGCTGTTTCTTCCATATGCCGGTAATGGGCTGAAAACGCCTGTTTTGGGACTCTGCAGAGAAAGTCTCTGCAGACTGCCGAATCCACACACGGGTTTAACTCTTGAAGTTGAGTGCACACATTGACAACCGTTCTGTTAGATAGCTGCGTTTTGGATTTAGAAGCAGATATTTCCCTGTGCTTACTGCTGTTTCTTCCATATGCCGGTAATGGGCTGAAAACGCCTGTTTTGGGACTCTGCAGAGAAAGTCTCTGCAGACTGCTGAATCCACACACGGGTTTAACTCTGGAAGTTGAGTGCACACATTGACAACCGTTCTGTTAGATAGCTGCGTTTTGGATTTAGAAGCAGATATTTCCCTGTGCTTACTGCTGTTTCTTCCATATGCCGGTAATGGGCTGAAAACGCCTGTTTTGGGACTCTGCAGAGAAAGTCTCTGCAGACTGCTGAATCCACACACGGGTTTAACTCTGGAAGTTGAGTGCACACATTGACAACCGTTCTGTTAGATAGTTGCGTTTTGGATTTAGAAGCAGATATTTCCCTGTGCTTACTGCTGTTTCTTCCATATGCCGGTAATGGGCTGAAAACGCCTGTTTTGGGACTCTGCAGAGAAAGTCTCTGCAGACTGCTGAATCCACACACGGGTTTAACTCTGGAAGTTGAGTGCACACATTGACAACCGTTCTGTTAGATAGCTGCGTTTTGGATTTAGAAGCAGATATTTCCCTGTGCTTACTGCTGTTTCTTCCATATGCCGGTAATGGGCTGAAAACGCCTGTTTTGGGACTCTGCAGAGAAAGTCTCTGCAGACTGCTGAATCCACACACGGGTTTAACTCTGGAAGTTGAGTGCACACATTGACAACCGTTCTGTTAGATAGCTGCGTTTTGGATTTAGAAGCAGATATTTCCCTGTGCTTACTGCTGTTTCTTCCATATGCCGGTAATGGGCTGAAAACGCCTGTTTTGGGACTCTGCAGAGAAAGTCTCTGCAGACTGCTGAATCCACACACGGGTTTAACTCTGGAAGTTGAGTGCACACATTGACAACCATTCTGTTAGATAGCTGCGTTTTGGATTTAGAAGCAGATATTTCCCTGTGCTTACTGCTGTTTCTTCCATATGCCGGTAATGGGCTGAAAACGCCTGTTTTGGGACTCTGCAGAGAAAGTCTCTGCAGACTGCTGAATCCACACACGGGTTTAACTCTGGAAGTTGAGTGCACACATTGACAACCGTTCTGTTAGATAGCTGCGTTTTGGATTTAGAAGCAGATATTTCCCTGTGCTTACTGCTGTTTCTTCCATATGCCGGTAATGGGCTGAAAACGCCTGTTTTGGGACTCTGCAGAGAAAGTCTCTGCAGACTGCTGAATCCACACACGGGTTTAACTCTGGAAGTTGAGTGCACACATTGACAACCGTTCTGTTAGATAGCTGCGTTTTGGATTTAGAAGCAGATATTTCCCTGTGCTTACTGCTGTTTCTTCCATATGCCGGTAATGGACTGAAAACGCCTGTTTTGGGACTCTGCAGAGAAAGTCTCTGCAGACTGCTGAATCCACACACGGGTTTAACTCTGGAAGTTGAGTGCACACATTGACAACCGTTCTGTTAGATAGCTGCGTTTTGGATTTAGAAGCAGATATTTCCCTGTGCTTACTGCTGTTTCTTCCATATGCCGGTAATGGGCTGAAAACGCCTGTTTTGGGACTCTGCAGAGAAAGTCTCTGCAGACTGCTGAATCCACACACGGGTTTAACTCTGGAAGTTGAGTGCACACATTGACAACCGTTCTGTTAGATAGCTGCGTTTTGGATTTAGAAGCAGGTATTTCCCTGTGCTTACTGCTGTTTCTTCCATATGCCGGTAATGGGCTGAAAACGCCTGTTTTGGGACTCTGCAGAGAAAGTCTCTGCAGACTGCTGAATCCACACACGGGTTTAACTCTGGAAGTTGAGTGCACACATTGACAACCGTTCTGTTAGATAGCTGCGTTTTGGATTTAGAAGCAGATATTTCCCTGTGCTTACTGCTGTTTCTTCCATATGCCGGTAATGGGCTGAAAACGCCTGTTTTGGGATTCTGCAGAGAAAGTCTCTGCAGACTGCTGAATCCACACACGGTTTTAACTCTGGAAGTTGAGTGCACACATTGACAACCGTTCTGTTAGATAGCTGCGTTTTGGATTTAGAAGCAGATATTTCCCTGGGCTTACTGCTGTTTCTTCCATATGCCGGTAATGGGCTGAAAACGCCTGTTTTGGGACTCTGCAGATAAAGTCTCTGCAGACTGCTGAATCCACACACGGGTTTAACTCTGGAAGTTGAGTGCACACATTGACAACCGTTCTGTTAGATAGCTGCGTTTTGGATTTAGAAGCAGATATTTCCCTGTGCTTACTGCTGTTTCTTCCATATGCCGGTAATGGGCTGAAAACGCCTGTTTTGGGACTCTGCAGAGAAAGTCTCTGCAGACTGCTGAATCCACACACGGGTTTAACTCTGGAAGTTGAGTGCACACATTGACAACCGTTCTGTTAGATAGCTGCGTTGTGGATTTAGAAGCAGATATTTCCCTGTGCTTACTGCTG
Organism: Aotus nancymaae; assembly: GCF_030222135.1. NCBI lineage: Eukaryota > Metazoa > Chordata > Mammalia > Primates > Aotidae > Aotus > Aotus nancymaae. The sequence continues at coordinate 160,945 of NW_026988592.1, forward strand.
TTTCTTCCATATGCCCGTAATGGGCTGAAAACGCCTGTTTTGGGACTCTGCAGAGAAAGTGTTTGCAGACTGCTGAATCCACACACGGGATTAACTCTGGAAGTTGAGTGCACACATTGACAACCGTTCTGTTAGATAGCTGCGTTTTGGATTTAGAAGCAGATATTTCCCTGTGCTTACTGCTGTTTCTTCCATATGCCGGTAATGGGCTGAAAATGCCTGTTTTGGGACTCTGCAGAGAAAGTGATGCAGACTGCTGAATCCACACACGGGATTAACTCTGGAAGTTGAGTGCACACATTGACAACCGTTCTGTTAGATAGCTGCGTTTTGGATTTAGAAGCAGATATTTCCCTGTGCTTACTGCTGTTTCTTCCATATGCCGGTAATGGACTGAAAATGCCTGTTTTGGGACTCTGCAGAGAAAGTCTCTGCAGACTGCCGAATCCACACACGGGTTTAACTCTGGAAGTTGAGTGCACACATTGACAACCGTTCTGTTAGATAGCTGCGTTTTGGATTTAGAAGCAGATATTTCCCTGTGCTTACTGCTGTTTCTTCCATATGCCGGTAATGGGCTGAAAACGCCTTTTTTGGGACTCTGCAGAGATAGTGTTTGCAGACTGCTGAATCCACACACGGGTTTAACTCTGGAAGTTGAGTGCACACATTGACAACCGTTCTGTTAGATAGCTGCGTTTTGGATTTAGAAGCAGATATTTCCCTGTGCTTACTGCTGTTTCTTCCATATGCCGGTAATCGGCTGAAAACGCCTGTTTTGGGACTCTGCAGAGAAAGTCTCTGCAGACTGCTGAATCCACACACGGGTTTAACTCTGGAAGTTGAGTGCACACATTGACAACCGTTCTGTTAGATAGCTGCGTTTTGGATTTAGAAGCAGATATTTCCCTGTGCTTACTGCTGTTTCTTCCATATGCCGGTAATGGGCTGAAAACGCCTGTTTTGGGACTCTGCAGAGAAAGTCTCTGCAGACTGCTGAATCCACACACGGGTTTAACTCTGGAAGTTGAGTGCACACATTGACAACCGTTCTGTTAGATAGCTGCGTTTTGGATTTAGAAGCAGATATTTCCCTGTGCTTACTGCTGTTTCTTCCATATGCCGGTAATGGGCTGAAAACGCCTGTTTTGGGACTCTGCAGAGAAAGTCTCTGCAGACTGCTGAATCCACACACGGGTTTAACTCTGGAAGTTGAGTGCACACATTGACAACCGTTCTGTTAGATAGCTGCGTTTTGGATTTAGAAGCAGATATTTCCCTGTGCTTACTGCTGTTTCTTCCATATGCCGGTAATGGGCTGAAAACGCCTGTTTTGGGACTCTGCAGAGAAAGTCTCTGCAGACTGCTGAATCCACACACGGGTTTAACTCTGGAAGTTGAGTGCACACATTGACAACCGTTCTGTTAGATAGCTGCGTTTTGGATTTAGAAGCAGATATTTCCCTGTGCTTACTGCTGTTTCTTCCATATGCCGGTAATGGGCTGAAAACGCCTGTTTTGGGACTCTGCAGAGAAAGTCTCTGCAGACTGCTGAATCCACACACGGGTTTAACTCTGGAAGTTGAGTGCACACATTGACAACCGTTCTGTTAGATAGCTGCGTTTTGGATTTAGAAGCAGGTATTTCCCTGTGCTTACTGCTGTTTCTTCCATATGCCGGTAATGGGCTGAAAACGCCTGTTTTGGGACTCTGCAGAGAAAGTCTCTGCAGACTGCTGAATCCACACACGGGTTTAACTCTGGAAGTTGAGTGCACACATTGACAACCGTTCTGTTAGATAGCTGCGTTTTGGATTTAGAAGCAGATATTTCCCTGTGCTTACTGCTGTTTCTTCCATATGCCGGTAATGGGCTGAAAACGCCTGTTTTGGGACTCTGCAGAGAATGTCTCTGCAGACTGCTGAATCCACACACGGGTTTAACTCTGGAAGTTGAGTGCACACATTGACAACCGTTCTGTTAGATAGCTGCGTTTTGGATTTAGAAGCAGATATTTCCCTGGGCTTACTGCTGTTTCTTCCATATGCCGGTAATGGGCTGAAAACGCCTGTTTTGGGACTCTGCAGAGAAAGTCTCTGCAGACTGCTGAATCCACACACGGGTTTAACTCTGGAAGTTGAGTGCACACATTGACAACCGTTCTGTTAGATAGCTGCGTTTTGGATTTAGAAGCAGATATTTCCCTGTGCTTACTGCTGTTTCTTCCATATGCCGGTAATGGGCTGAAAACGCCTGTTTTGGGACTCTGCAGAGAAAGTCTCTGCAGACTGCCGAATCCACACACGGGTTTAACTCTGGAAGTTGAGTGCACACATTGACAACCGTTCTGTTAGATAGCTGCGTTGTGGATTTAGAAGCAGATATTTCCCTGTGCTTACTGCTGTTTCTTCCATATGCCCGTAATGGGCTGAAAACGCCTGTTTTGGGACTCTGCAGAGAAAGTGTTTGCAGACTGCTGAATCCACACACGGGATTAACTCTGGAAGTTGAGTGCACACATTGACAACCGTTCTGTTAGATAGCTGCGTTTTGGATTTAGAAGCAGATATTTCCCTGTGCTTACTGCTGTTTCTTCCATATGCCGGTAATGGGCTGAAAATGCCTGTTTTGGGACTCTGCAGAGAAAGTGATGCAGACTGCTGAATCCACACACGGGATTAACTCTGGAAGTTGAGTGCACACATTGACAACCGTTCTGTTAGATAGCTGCGTTTTGGATTTAGAAGCAGATATTTCCCTGTGCTTACTGCTGTTTCTTCCATATGCCGGTAATGGACTGAAAATGCCTGTTTTGGGACTCTGCAGAGAAAGTCTCTGCAGACTGCTGAATCCACACACGGGTTTAACTCTGGAAGTTGAGTGCACACATTGACAACCATTCTGTTAGATAGCTGCGTTTTGGATTTAGAAGCAGATATTTCCCTGTGCTTACTGCTGTTTCTTCCATATGCCGGTAATGGGCTGAAAACGCCTGTTTTGGGACTCTGCAGAGAAAGTCTCTGCAGACTGCTGAATCCACACACGGGTTTAACTCTGGAAGTTGAGTGCACACATTGACAACCGTTCTGTTAGATAGCTGCGTTTTGGATTTAGAAGCAGATATTTCCCTGTGCTTACTGCTGTTTCTTCCATATGCCGGTAATGGGCTGAAAACGCCTGTTTTGGGACTCTGCAGAGAAAGTCTCTGCAGACTGCTGAATCCACACACGGGTTTAACTCTGGAAGTTGAGTGCACACATTGACAACCGTTCTGTTAGATAGCTGCGTTTTGGATTTAGAAGCAGATATTTCCCTGTGCTTACTGCTGTTTCTTCCATATGCCGGTAATGGGCTGAAAACGCCTGTTTTGGGACTCTGCAGAGAAAGTCTCTGCAGACTGCTGAATCCACACACGGGTTTAACTCTGGAAGTTGAGTGCACACATTGACAACCGTTCTGTTAGATAGCTGCGTTTTGGATTTAGAAGCAGATATTTCCCTGTGCTTACTGCTGTTTCTTCCATATGCCGGTAATGGGCTGAAAACGCCTGTTTTGGGACTCTGCAGAGAAAGTGTTTGCAGACTGCTGATTCCACACACGTGTTTAACTCTGGAAGTTGAGTGCACACATTGACAACCGTTCTGTTAGATAGCTGCGTTTTGGATTTAGAAGCAGATATTTCCCTGTGCTTACTGCTGTTTCTTCCATATGCCGGTAATGGGCTGAAAACGCCTGTTTTGGGACTCTGCAGAGAAAGTCTCTGCAGACTGCTGAATCCACACACGGGTTTAACTCTGGAAGTTGAGTGCACACATTGACAACCGTTCTGTTAGAGAGCTGCGTTTTGGATTTAGAAGCAGATATTTCCCTGTGCTTACTGCTGTTTCTTCCATATGCCGGTAATGGGCTGAAAACGCCTGTTTTGGGACTCTGCAGAGAAAGTCTCTGCAGACTGCTGAATCCACACACGGGTTTAACTCTGGAAGTTGAGTGCACACATTGACAACCGTTCTGTTAGAGAGCTGCGTTTTGGATTTAGAAGCAGATATTTCCCTGTGCTTACTGCTGTTTCTTCCATATGCCGGTAATGGGCTGAAAACGCCTGTTTTGGGACTCTGCAGAGAAAGTCTCTGCAGACTGCTGAATCCACACACGGGTTTAACTCTGGAAGTTGAGTGCACACATTGACAACCGTTCTGTTAGATAGCTGCGTTTTGGATTTAGAAGCAGATATTTCCCTGTGCTTACTGCTGTTTCTTCCATATGCCGGTAATGGGCTGAAAACGCCTGTTTTGGGACTCTGCAGAGAAAGTCTCTGCAGACTGCTGAATCCACACACGGGTTTAACTCTGGAAGTTGAGTGCACACATTGACAACCGTTCTGTTAGATAGCTGCGTTTTGGATTTAGAAGCAGATATTTCCCTGTGCTTACTGCTGTTTCTTCCATATGCCGGTAATGGGCTGAAAACGCCTATTTTGGGACTCTGCAGAGAAAGTGTTTGCAGACTGCTGAATCCACACACGGGTTTAACTCTGGAAGTTGAGTGCACACATTGACAACCGTTCTGTTAGATAGCTGCGTTTTGGATTTAGAAGCAGATATTTCCCTGTGCTTACTGCTGTTTCTTCCATATGCCGGTAATGGGCTGAAAACGCCTGTTTTGGGACTCTGCAGAGAAAGTCTCTGCAGACTGCCGAATCCACACACGGGTTTAACTCTGGAAGTTGAGTGCACACATTAACAACCGTTCTGTTAGATAGCTGCGTTTTGGATTTAGAAGCAGATATTTCCCTGTGCTTACTGCTGTTTCTTCCATATGCCGGTAATGGGCTGAAAACGCCTGTTTTGGGACTCTGCAGAGAAAGTGTTTGCAGACTGCTGAATCCACACACGGGTTTAACTCTGGAAGTTGAGTGCACACATTGACAACCGTTCTGTTAGATAGCTGCGTTTTGGATTTAGAAGCAGATATTTCCCTGTGCTTACTGCTGTTTCTTCCCTATGCCGGTAATGGACTGAAAATGCCTGTTTTGGGACTCTGCAGAGAAAGTCTCTGCAGACTGCTGAATCCACACACGGGTTTAACTCTGGAAGTTGAGTGCACACATTGACAACCGTTCTGTTAGATAGCTGCGTTTTGGATTTAGAAGCAGATATTTCCCTGTGCTTACTGCTGTTTCTTCGCTATGCCGGTAATCGGCTGAAAACGCCTGTTTGGGGACTCTGCAGAGAAAGTCTCTGCAGACTGCTGAATCCACACACGGGTTTAACTCTGGAAGTTGAGTGCACACATTGACAACCGTTCTGTTAGATAGCTGCGTTTTGGATTTAGAAGCAGATATTTCCCTGTGCTTACTCCTGTTTCTTCCATATGCCTGTAATGGGCTGAAAACGCCTGTTTTGGGACTCTGCAGAGAAAGTCTCTGCAGACTGCTGAATCCACACACGGGTTTAACTCTGGAAGTTGAGTGCACACATTGACAACCGTTCTGTTAGAGAGCTGCGTTTTGGATTTAGAAGCAGATATTTCCCTGTGCTTACTGCTGTTTCTTCCATATGCCGGTAATGGGCTGAAAACGCCTGTTTTGGGACTCTGCAGAGAAAGTCTCTGCAGACTGCTGAATCCACACACGGGTTTAACTCTGGAAGTTGAGTGCACACATTGACAACCGTTCTGTTAGATAGCTGCGTTTTGGATTTAGAAGCAGATATTTCCCTGTGCTTACTGCTGTTTCTTCCATATGCCGGTAATGGGCTGAAAACGCCTGTTTTGGGACTCTGCAGAGAAAGTCTCTGCAGACTGCTGAATCCACACACGGGTTTAACTCTGGAAGTTGAGTGCACACATTGACAACCGTTCTGTTAGATAGCTGCGTTTTGGATTTAGAAGCAGATATTTCCCTGTGCTTACTGCTGTTTCTTCCATATGCCGGTAATGGGCTGAAAACGCCTGTTTTGGGACTCTGCAGAGAAAGTCTCTGCAGACTGCTGAATCCACACACGGGTTTAACTCTGGAAGTTGAGTGCACACATTGACAACCGTTCTGTTAGATAGCTGCGTTTTGGATTTAGAAGCAGATATTTCCCTGTGCTTACTGCTGTTTCTTCCATATGCCGGTAATGGGCTGAAAACGCCTGTTTTGGGACTCTGCAGAGAACGTGTTTGCAGACTGCTGAATCCACACACGGGTTTAACTCTGGAAGTTGAGTGCACACATTGACAACCGTTCTGTTAGATAGCTGCGTTTTGGATTTAGAAGCAGATATTTCCCTGTGCTTACTGCTGTTTCTTCCCTATGCCGGTAATGGGCTGAAAACGCCTGTTTTGGGACTCTACAGAGAAAGTCTCTGCAGACTGCTGAATCCACACACGGGTTTAACTCTGGAAGTTGAGTGCACACATTGACAACCGTTCTGTTAGAGAGCTGCGTTTTGGATTTAGAAGCAGATATTTCCCTGTGCTTACTGCTGTTTCTTCCATATGCCGGTAATGGGCTGAAAACGCCTGTTTTGGGACTCTGCAGAGAAAGTCTCTGCAGACTGCCGAATCCACACACGGGTTTAACTCTGGAAGTTGAGTTCACACATTGACAACCGTTCTGTTAGATAGCTGCGTTTTGGATTTAGAAGCAGATATTTCCCTGTGCTTACTGCTGTTTCTTCCATATGCCGGTAATGGGCTGAAAACGCCTGTTTTGGGACTCTGCAGAGAAAGTGTTTGCAGACTGCTGAATCCACACACGGGTTTAACTCTGGAAGTTGAGTGCACACATTGACAACCGTTCTGTTAGATAGCTGCGTTTTGGATTTAGAAGCAGATATTTCCCTGTGCTTACTGCTGTTTCTTCCCTATGCCGGTAATGGACTGAAAATGCCTGTTTTGGGACTCTGCAGAGAAAGTCTCTGCAGACTGCTGAATCCACACACGGGTTTAACTCTGGAAGTTGAGTGCACACATTGACAACCGTTCTGTTAGATAGCTGCGTTTTGGATTTAGAAGCAGATATTTCCCTGTGCTTACTGCTGTTTCTTCCCTATGCCGGTAATGGGCTGAAAACGCCTGTTTGGGGACTCTGCAGAGAAAGTCTCTGCAGACTGCTGAATCCACACACGGGTTTAACTCTGGAAGTTGAGTGCACACATTGACAACCGTTCTGTTAGATAGCTGCGTTTTGGATTTAGAAGCAGATATTTCCCTGTGCTTACTCCTGTTTCTTCCATATGCCTGTAATGGGCTGAAAACGCCTGTTTTGGGACTCTGCAGAGAAAGTCTCTGCAGACTGCTGAATCCACACACGGGTTTAACTCTGGAAGTTGAGTGCACACATTGACAACCGTTCTGTTAGATAGCTGCGTTTTGGATTTAGAAGCAGATATTTCCCTGTGCTTACTGCTGTTTCTTCCATATGCCGGTAAGGGGCTGAAAATGCCTCTTTTGGGACTCTGCAGAGAAAGTCTCTGCAGACTGCTGAATCCACACACGGGTTTAACTCTGGAAGTTGAGTGCACACATTGACAACCGTTCTGTTAGATAGCTGCGTTTTGGATTTAGAAGCAGATATTTCCCTGTGCTTACTGCTGTTTCTTCCATATGCCGGTAATGGGCTGAAAACGCCTGTTTTGGGACTCTGCAGAGAAAGTCTCTGCAGACTGCTGAATCCACACACGGGTTTAACTCTGGAAGTTGAGTGCACACATTGACAACCGTTCTGTTAGATAGCTGCGTTTTGGATTTAGAAGCAGATATTTCCCTGTGCTTACTGCTGTTTCTTCCATATGCCGGTAATGGGCTGAAAACGCCTGTTTTGGGACTCTGCAGAGAAAGTCTCTGCAGACTGCCGAATACACACACGGGTTTAACTCTGGAAGTTGAGTGCACACATTGACAACCGTTCTGTTAGATAGCTGCGTTTTGGATTTAGAAGCAGATATTTCCCTGTGCTTACTGCTGTTTCTTCCATATGCCGGTAATGGGCTGAAATCGCCTGTTTTGGGACTCTGCAGAGAAAGTGTTTGCAGACGGCTGAATCCACACACGGGATTAACTCTGGAAGTTGAGTGCACACATTGACAACCGTTCTGTTAGATAGCTGCGTTTTGGATTTAGAAGCAGATATTTCCCTGTGCTTACTGCTGTTTCTTCCATATGCCGGTAATGGGCTGAAATCGCCTGTTTTGGGACTCTGCAGAGAAAGTCTCTGCAGACTGCTGAATCCACACACGGGTTTAACTCTGGAAGTTGAGTGCACACATTGACAACCATTCTGTTAGATAGCTGCGTTTTGGATTTAGAATCAGATATTTCCCTGTGCTTACTGCTGTTTCTTCCATATGCCGGTAATGGGCTGAAAACGCCTGTTTTGGGACTCTGCAGAGAAAGTCTCTGCAGACTGCTGAATCCACACACGGGTTTAACTCTGGAAGTTGAGTGCACACATTGACAACCGTTCTGTTAGATAGCTGCGTTTTGGATTTAGAAGCAGATATTTCCCTGTGCTTACTGCTGTTTCTTCCATATGCCGGTAAGGGGCTGAAAATGCCTCTTTTGGGACTCTGCAGAGAAAGTCTCTGCAGACTGCTGAATCCACACACCGGTTTAACTCTGGAAGTTGAGTGCACACATTGACAACCGTTCTGTTAGATAGCTGCGTTTTGGATTTAGAAGCAGATATTTCCCTGTGCTTACTGCTGTTTCTTCCATATGCCGGTAATGGGCTGAAAACGCCTGTTTTGGGACTCTGCAGAGAAAGTCTCTGCAGACTGCCGAATCCACACACGGGTTTAACTCTGGAAGTTGAGTGCACACATTGACAACCGTTCTGTTAGATAGCTGCGTTTTGGATTTAGAAGCAGATATTTCCCTGTGCTTACTGCTGTTTCTTCCATATGCCGGTAATGGGCTGAAAACGCCTGTTTTGGGACTCTGCAGAGAAAGTGTTTGCAGACTGCTGAATCCACACACGGGTTTAACTCTGGAAGTTGAGTGCACACATTGACAACCGTTCTGTTAGATAGCTGCGTTTTGGATTTAGAAGCAGATATTTCCCTGTGCTTACTGCTGTTTCTTCCATATGCCGGTAATGGGCTGAAAACGCCTGTTTTGGGACTCTGCAGAGAAAGTCTCTGCAGACTGCTGAATCCACACACGGGTTTAACTCTGGAAGTTGAGTGCACACATTGACAACCGTTCTGTTAGATAGCTGCGTTTTGGATTTAGAAGCAGATATTTCCCTGTGCTTACTGCTGTTTCTTCCATATGCCGGTAATGGGCTGAAAACGCCTGTTTTGGGACTCTGCAGAGAAAGTCTCTGCAGACTGCTGAATCCACACACGGGTTTAACTCTGGAAGTTGAGTGCACACATTGACAACCGTTCTGTTAGATAGCTGCGTTTTGGATTTAGAAGCTGATATTTCCCTGTGCTTACTGCTGTTTCTTCCATATGCCGGTAATGGGCTGAAAACGCCTGTTTTGGGACTCTGCAGAGAAAGTCTCTGCAGACTGCTGAATCCACACACGGGTTTAACTCTGGAAGTTGAGTGCACACATTGACAACCGTTCTGTTAGATAGCTGCGTTTTGGATTTAGAAGCAGATATTTCCCTGTGCTTACTGCTGTTTCTTCCATATGCCGGTAATGGGCTGAAAACGCCTGTTTTGGGACTCTGCAGAGAAAGTCTCTGCAGACTGCTGAATCCACACACGGGTTTAACTCTGGAAGTTGAGTGCACACATTGACAACCGTTCTGTTAGAGAGCTGCGTTTTGGATTTAGAAGCAGATATTTCCCTGTGCTTACTGCTGTTTCTTCCATATGCCGGTAATGGGCTGAAAACGCCGGTTTTGGGACTCTGCAGAGAAAGTCTCTGCAGACTGCTGAATCCACACACGGGTTTAACTCTGGAATTTGAGTGCACACATTGACAACCGTTCTGTTAGATAGCTGCGTTTTGGATTTAGAAGCAGATATTTCCCTGTGCTTACTGCTGTTTCTTCCCTATGCCGGTAATGGACTGAAAATGCCTGTTTTGGGACTCTGCAGAGAAAGTCTCTGCAGACTGCTGAATCCACACACGGGTTTAACTCTGGAAGTTGAGTGCACACATTGACAACCGTTCTGTTAGATAGCTGCGTTTTGGATTTAGAAGCAGATATTTCCCTGTGCTTACTGCTGTTTCTTCGCTATGCCGGTAATCGGCTGAAAACGCCTGTTTGGGGACTCTGCAGAGAAAGTCTCTGCAGACTGCTGAATCCACACACGGGTTTAACTCTGGAAGTTGAGTGCACACATTGACAACCGTTCTGTTAGATAGCTGCGTTTTGGATTTAGAAGCAGATATTTCCCTGTGCTTACTCCTGTTTCTTCCATATGCCTGTAATGGGCTGAAAACGCCTGTTTTGGGACTCTGCAGAGAAAGTCTCTGCAGACTGCTGAATCCACACACGGGTTTAACTCTGGAAGTTGAGTGCACACATTGACAACCGTTCTGTTAGAGAGCTGCGTTTTGGATTTAGAAGCAGATATTTCCCTGTGCTTACTGCTGTTTCTTCCATATGCCGGTAATGGGCTGAAAACGCCTGTTTTGGGACTCTGCAGAGAAAGTCTCTGCAGACTGCTGAATCCACACACGGGTTTAACTCTGGAAGTTGAGTGCACACATTGACAACCGTTCTGTTAGATAGCTGCGTTTTGGATTTAGAAGCAGATATTTCCCTGTGCTTACTGCTGTTTCTTCCATATGCCGGTAATGGGCTGAAAACGCCTGTTTTGGGACTCTGCAGAGAAAGTCTCTGCAGACTGCTGAATCCACACACGGGTTTAACTCTGGAAGTTGAGTGCACACATTGACAACCGTTCTGTTAGATAGCTGCGTTTTGGATTTAGAAGCAGATATTTCCCTGTGCTTACTGCTGTTTCTTCCATATGCCGGTAATGGGCTGAAAACGCCTGTTTTGGGACTCTGCAGAGAAAGTCTCTGCAGACTGCTGAATCCACACACGGGTTTAACTCTGGAAGTTGAGTGCACACATTGACAACCGTTCTGTTAGATAGCTGCGTTTTGGATTTAGAAGCAGATATTTCCCTGTGCTTACTGCTGTTTCTTCCATATGCCGGTAATGGGCTGAAAACGCCTGTTTTGGGACTCTGCAGAGAACGTGTTTGCAGACTGCTGAATCCACACACGGGTTTAACTCTGGAAGTTGAGTGCACACATTGACAACCGTTCTGTTAGATAGCTGCGTTTTGGATTTAGAAGCAGATATTTCCCTGTGCTTACTGCTGTTTCTTCCCTATGCCGGTAATGGGCTGAAAACGCCTGTTTTGGGACTCTACAGAGAAAGTCTCTGCAGACTGCTGAATCCACACACGGGTTTAACTCTGGAAGTTGAGTGCACACATTGACAACCGTTCTGTTAGAGAGCTGCGTTTTGGATTTAGAAGCAGATATTTCCCTGTGCTTACTGCTGTTTCTTCCATATGCCGGTAATGGGCTGAAAACGCCTGTTTTGGGACTCTGCAGAGAAAGTCTCTGCAGACTGCCGAATCCACACACGGGTTTAACTCTGGAAGTTGAGTTCACACATTGACAACCGTTCTGTTAGATAGCTGCGTTTTGGATTTAGAAGCAGATATTTCCCTGTGCTTACTGCTGTTTCTTCCATATGCCGGTAATGGGCTGAAAACGCCTGTTTTGGGACTCTGCAGAGAAAGTGTTTGCAGACTGCTGAATCCACACACGGGTTTAACTCTGGAAGTTGAGTGCACACATTGACAACCGTTCTGTTAGATAGCTGCGTTTTGGATTTAGAAGCAGATATTTCCCTGTGCTTACTGCTGTTTCTTCCCTATGCCGGTAATGGACTGAAAATGCCTGTTTTGGGACTCTGCAGAGAAAGTCTCTGCAGACTGCTGAATCCACACACGGGTTTAACTCTGGAAGTTGAGTGCACACATTGACAACCGTTCTGTTAGATAGCTGCGTTTTGGATTTAGAAGCAGATATTTCCCTGTGCTTACTGCTGTTTCTTCCCTATGCCGGTAATGGGCTGAAAACGCCTGTTTGGGGACTCTGCAGAGAAAGTCTCTGCAGACTGCTGAATCCACACACGGGTTTAACTCTGGAAGTTGAGTGCACACATTGACAACCGTTCTGTTAGATAGCTGCGTTTTGGATTTAGAAGCAGATATTTCCCTGTGCTTACTCCTGTTTCTTCCATATGCCTGTAATGGGCTGAAAACGCCTGTTTTGGGACTCTGCAGAGAAAGTCTCTGCAGACTGCTGAATCCACACACGGGTTTAACTCTGGAAGTTGAGTGCACACATTGACAACCGTTCTGTTAGATAGCTGCGTTTTGGATTTAGAAGCAGATATTTCCCTGTGCTTACTGCTGTTTCTTCCATATGCCGGTAAGGGGCTGAAAATGCCTCTTTTGGGACTCTGCAGAGAAAGTCTCTGCAGACTGCTGAATCCACACACGGGTTTAACTCTGGAAGTTGAGTGCACACATTGACAACCGTTCTGTTAGATAGCTGCGTTTTGGATTTAGAAGCAGATATTTCCCTGTGCTTACTGCTGTTTCTTCCATATGCCGGTAATGGGCTGAAAACGCCTGTTTTGGGACTCTGCAGAGAAAGTCTCTGCAGACTGCTGAATCCACACACGGGTTTAACTCTGGAAGTTGAGTGCACACATTGACAACCGTTCTGTTAGATAGCTGCGTTTTGGATTTAGAAGCAGATATTTCCCTGTGCTTACTGCTGTTTCTTCCATATGCCGGTAATGGGCTGAAAACGCCTGTTTTGGGACTCTGCAGAGAAAGTCTCTGCAGACTGCCGAATACACACACGGGTTTAACTCTGGAAGTTGAGTGCACACATTGACAACCGTTCTGTTAGATAGCTGCGTTTTGGATTTAGAAGCAGATATTTCCCTGTGCTTACTGCTGTTTCTTCCATATGCCGGTAATGGGCTGAAATCGCCTGTTTTGGGACTCTGCAGAGAAAGTGTTTGCAGACGGCTGAATCCACACACGGGATTAACTCTGGAAGTTGAGTGCACACATTGACAACCGTTCTGTTAGATAGCTGCGTTTTGGATTTAGAAGCAGATATTTCCCTGTGCTTACTGCTGTTTCTTCCATATGCCGGTAATGGGCTGAAATCGCCTGTTTTGGGACTCTGCAGAGAAAGTCTCTGCAGACTGCTGAATCCACACACGGGTTTAACTCTGGAAGTTGAGTGCACACATTGACAACCATTCTGTTAGATAGCTGCGTTTTGGATTTAGAAGCAGATATTTCCCTGTGCTTACTGCTGTTTCTTCCATATGCCGGTAATGGGCTGAAAACGCCTGTTTTGGGACTCTGCAGAGAAAGTCTCTGCAGACTGCTGAATCCACACACGGGTTTAACTCTGGAAGTTGAGTGCACACATTGACAACCGTTCTGTTAGATAGCTGCGTTTTGGATTTAGAAGCAGATATTTCCCTGTGCTTACTGCTGTTTCTTCCATATGCCGGTAAGGGGCTGAAAATGCCTCTTTTGGGACTCTGCAGAGAAAGTCTCTGCAGACTGCTGAATCCACACACCGGTTTAACTCTGGAAGTTGAGTGCACACATTGACAACCGTTCTGTTAGATAGCTGCGTTTTGGATTTAGAAGCAGATATTTCCCTGTGCTTACTGCTGTTTCTTCCATATGCCGGTAATGGGCTGAAAACGCCTGTTTTGGGACTCTGCAGAGAAAGTCTCTGCAGACTGCCGAATCCACACACGGGTTTAACTCTGGAAGTTGAGTGCACACATTGACAACCGTTCTGTTAGATAGCTGCGTTTTGGATTTAGAAGCAGATATTTCCCTGTGCTTACTGCTGTTTCTTCCATATGCCGGTAATGGGCTGAAAACGCCTGTTTTGGGACTCTGCAGAGAAAGTGTTTGCAGACTGCTGAATCCACACACGGGTTTAACTCTGGAAGTTGAGTGCACACATTGACAACCGTTCTGTTAGATAGCTGCGTTTTGGATTTAGAAGCAGATATTTCCCTGTGCTTACTGCTGTTTCTTCCATATGCCGGTAATGGGCTGAAAACGCCTGTTTTGGGACTCTGCAGAGAAAGTCTCTGCAGACTGCTGAATCCACACACGGGTTTAACTCTGGAAGTTGAGTGCACACATTGACAACCGTTCTGTTAGATAGCTGCGTTTTGGATTTAGAAGCAGATATTTCCCTGTGCTTACTGCTGTTTCTTCCATATGCCGGTAATGGGCTGAAAACGCCTGTTTTGGGACTCTGCAGAGAAAGTCTCTGCAGACTGCTGAATCCACACACGGGTTTAACTCTGGAAGTTGAGTGCACACATTGACAACCGTTCTGTTAGATAGCTGCGTTTTGGATTTAGAAGCTGATATTTCCCTGTGCTTACTGCTGTTTCTTCCATATGCCGGTAATGGGCTGAAAACGCCTGTTTTGGGACTCTGCAGAGAAAGTCTCTGCAGACTGCTGAATCCACACACGGGTTTAACTCTGGAAGTTGAGTGCACACATTGACAACCGTTCTGTTAGATAGCTGCGTTTTGGATTTAGAAGCAGATATTTCCCTGTGCTTACTGCTGTTTCTTCCATATGCCGGTAATGGGCTGAAAACGCCTGTTTTGGGACTCTGCAGAGAAAGTCTCTGCAGACTGCTGAATCCACACACGGGTTTAACTCTGGAAGTTGAGTGCACACATTGACAACCGTTCTGTTAGAGAGCTGCGTTTTGGATTTAGAAGCAGATATTTCCCTGTGCTTACTGCTGTTTCTTCCATATGCCGGTAATGGGCTGAAAACGCCGGTTTTGGGACTCTGCAGAGAAAGTCTCTGCAGACTGCTGAATCCACACACGGGTTTAACTCTGGAATTTGAGTGCACACATTGACAACCGTTCTGTTAGATAGCTGCGTTTTGGATTTAGAAGCAGATATTTCCCTGTGCTTACTGCTGTTTCTTCCATATGCCGGTAATGGGCTGAAAACGCCTGTTTTGGGACTCTGCAGAGAAAGTCTCTGCAGACTGCTGAATCCACACACGGGTTTAACTCTGGAAGTTGAGTGCACACATTGACAACCGTTCTGTTAGAGAGCTGCGTTTTGGATTTAGAAGCAGATATTTCCCTGTGCTTACTGCTGTTTCTTCCATATGCCGGTAATGGGCTGAAAACGCCTGTTTTGGGACTCTGCAGAGAAAGTCTCTGCAGACTGCTGAATCCACACACGGGTTTAACTCTGGAAGTTGAGTGCACACATTGACAACCGTTCTGTTAGATAGCTGCGTTTTGGATTTAGAAGCAGATATTTCCCTGTGCTTACTGCTGTTTCTTCCATATGCCGGTAATGGGCTGAAAACGCCTGTTTTGGGACTCTGCAGAGAAAGTCTCTGCAGACTGCTGAATCCACACACGGGTTTAACTCTGGAAGTTGAGTGCACACATTGACAACCGTTCTGTTAGAGAGCTGCGTTTTGGATTTAGAAGCAGATATTTCCCTGTGCTTACTGCTGTTTCTTCCATATGCCGGTAATGGGCTGAAAACGCCTGTTTTGGGACTCTGCAGAGAAAGTCTCTGCAGACTGCTGAATCCACACACGGGTTTAACTCTGGAAGTTGAGTGCACACATTGACAACCGTTCTGTTAGATAGCTGCGTTTTGGATTTAGAAGCAGATATTTCCCTGTGCTTACTGCTGTTTCTTCCATATGCCGGTAATGGGCTGAAAACGCCTGTTTTGGGACTCTGCAGAGAAAGTCTCTGCAGACTGCTGAATCCACACACGGGTTTAACTCTGGAAGTTGAGTGCACACATTGACAACCGTTCTGTTAGAGAGCTGCGTTTTGGATTTAGAAGCAGATATTTCCCTGTGCTTACTGCTGTTTCTTCCATATGCCGGTAATGGGCTGAAAACGCCTGTTTTGGGACTCTGCAGAGAAAGTCTCTGCAGACTGCTGAATCCACACACGGGTTTAACTCTGGAAGTTGAGTGCACACATTGACAACCGTTCTGTTAGATAGCTGCGTTTTGGATTTAGAAGCAGATATTTCCCTGTGCTTACTGCTGTTTCTTCCATATGCCGGTAATGGGCTGAAAACGCCTGTTTTGGGACTCTGCAGAGAAAGTCTCTGCAGACTGCTGAATCCACACACGGGTTTAACTCTGGAAGTTGAGTGCACACATTGACAACCGTTCTGTTAGATAGCTGCGTTTTGGATTTAGAAGCAGATATTTCCCTGTGCTTACTGCTGTTTCTTCCATATGCCGGTAATGGGCTGAAAACGCCTGTTTTGGGACTCTGCAGAGAAAGTCTCTGCAGACTGCTGAATCCACACACGGGTTTAACTCTGGAAGTTGAGTGCACACATTGACAACCGTTCTGTTAGATAGCTGCGTTTTGGATTTAGAAGCAGATATTTCCCTGTGCTTACTGCTGTTTCTTCCATATGCGGGTAATGGGCTGAAAACGCCTGTTTTGGGACTCTGCAGAGAAAGTCTCTGCAGACTGCTGAATCCACACACGGGTTTAACTCTGGAAGTTGAGTGCACACATTGACAACCGTTCTGTTAGATAGCTGCGTTTTGGATTTAGAAGCAGATATTTCCCTGTGCTTACTGCTGTTTCTTCCATATGCCGGTAATGGGCTGAAAACGCCTGTTTTGGGACTCTGCAGAGAACGTGTTTGCAGACTGCTGAATCCACACACGGGTTTAACTCTGGAAGTTGAGTGCACACATTGACAACCGTTCTGTTAGATAGCTGCGTTTTGGATTTAGAAGCAGATATTTCCCTGTGCTTACTGCTGTTTCTTCCCTATGCCGGTAATGGGCTGAAAACGCCTGTTTTGGGACTCTACAGAGAAAGTCTCTGCAGACTGCTGAATCCACACACGGGTTTAACTCTGGAAGTTGAGTGCACACATTGACAACCGTTCTGTTAGATAGCTGCGTTTTGGATTTAGAAGCAGGTATTTCCCTGTGCTTACTGCTGTTTCTTCCATATGCCGGTAATGGGCTGAAAACGCCTGTTTTGGGACTCTGCAGAGAAAGTCTCTGCAGACTGCTGAATCCACACACGGGTTTAACTCTGGAAGTTGAGTGCACACATTGACAACCATTCTGTTAGATAGCTGCGTTTTGCATTTAGAAGCAGATATTTCCCTGTGCTTACTGCTGTTTCTTCCATATGCCGGTAATGGGCTGAAAACGCCGGTTTTGGGACTCTGCAGAGAAAGTCTCTGCAGACTGCTGAATCCACACACGGGTTTAACTCTGGAAGTTGAGTACACACATTGACAACCGTTCTGTTAGATAGCTGCGTTTTGGATTTAGAAGCAGATATTTCCCTGGGCTTACTGCTGTTTCTTCCATATGCCGGTAATGGGCTGAAAACGCCTGTTTTGGGACTCTGCAGAGAAAGTCTCTGCAGACTGCTGAATCCACACACGGGTTTAACTCTGGAAGTTGAGTGCACACATTGACAACCGTTCTGTTAGATAGCTGCGTTTTGGATTTAGAAGCAGATATTTCCCTGTGCTTACTGCTGTTTCTTCCATATGCCGGTAATGGGCTGAAAACGCCTGTTTTGGGATTCTGCAGAGAAAGTCTCTGCAGACTGCCGAATCCACACACGGGTTTAACTCTGGAAGTTGAGTTCACACATTGAAAACCGTTCTGTTAGATAGCTGCGTTTTGGATTTAGAAGCAGATATTTCCCTGTGCTTACTGCTGTTTCGTCCATATGCCGGTAATGGGCTGAAAACGCCTGTTTTGGGACTCTGCAGAGAAAGTTTTTGCAGACTGCTGAATCCACACACGGGTTTAACTCTGGAAGTTGAGTGCACACATTGACAACCGTTCTGTTAGATAGCTGCGTTTTGGATTTAGAAGCAGATATTTCCCTGTGCTTACTGCTGTTTCTTCCCTATGCCGGTAATGGACTGAAAATGCCTGTTTTGGGACTCTGCAGAGAAAGTCTCTGCAGACTGCTGAATCCACACACGGGTTTAACTCTGGAAGTTGAGTGCACACATTGACAACCGTTCTGTTAGATAGCTGCGTTTTGGTTTTAGAAGCAGATATTTCCCTGTGCTTACTGCTGTTTCTTCCCTATGCCGGTAATGGGCTGAAAACGCCTGTTTGGGGACTCTGCAGAGAAAGTCTCTGCAGACTGCTGAATCCACACACGGGTTTAACTCTGGAAGTTGAGTGCACACATTGACAACCGTTCTGTTAGATAGCTGCGTTTTGGATTTAGAAGCAGATATTTCCCTGTGCTTACTCCTGTTTCTTCCATATGCCTGTAATGGGCTGAAAACGCCTGTTTTGGGACTCTGCAGAGAAAGTCTCTGCAGACTGCTGAATCCACACACGGGTTTAACTCTGGAAGTTGAGTGCACACATTGACAACCGTTCTGTTAGATAGTTGCGTTTTGGATTTAGAAGCAGTTATTTCCCTGTGCTTACTGCTGTTTCTTCCATATGCCGGTAATGGGCTGAAAACGCCTGTTTTGGGACTCTGCAGAGAAAGTCTCTGCAGACTGCTGAATCCACACACGGGTTTAACTCTGGAAGTTGAGTGCACACATTGACAACCGTTCTGTTAGATAGCTGCGTTTTGGATTTAGAAGCAGATATTTCCCTGTGCTTACTGCTGTTTCTTCCATATGCCGGTAAGGGGCTGAAAATGCCTGTTTTGGGACTCTGCAGAGAAAGTCTCTGCAGACTGCTGAATCCACACACGGGTTTAACTCTCGAAGTTGAGTGCACACATTGACAACCGTTCTGTTAGATAGCTGCGTTTTGGATTTAGAAGCAGATATTTCCCTGTGCTTACTGCTGTTTCTTCCATATGCCGGTAATGGGCTGAAAACGCCTGTTTTGGGACTCTGCAGAGAAAGTCTCTGCAGACTGCTGAATCCACACACGGGTTTAACTCTGGAAGTTGAGTGCACACATTGACAACCGTTCTGTTAGATAGCTGCGTTTTGGATTTAGAAGCAGATATTTCCCTGTGCTTACTGCTGTTTCTTCCATATGCCGGTAATGGGCTGAAAACGCCTGTTTTGGGACTCTGCAGAGAAAGTCTCTGCAGACTGCCGAATCCACACACGGGTTTAACTCTTGAAGTTGAGTGCACACATTGACAACCGTTCTGTTAGATAGCTGCGTTTTGGATTTAGAAGCAGATATTTCCCTGTGCTTACTGCTGTTTCTTCCATATGCCGGTAATGGGCTGAAAACGCCTGTTTTGGGACTCTGCAGAGAAAGTGTTTGCAGACTGCTGAATCCACACACGGGTTTAACTCTGTAAGTTGAGTGCACACATTGACAACCGTTCTGTTAGATAGCTGCGTTTTGGATTTAGAAGCAGATATTTCCCTGTGCTTACTGCTGTTTCTTCCATATGCCGGTAATGGGCTGAAAACGCCTGTTTTGGGACTCTGCAGAGAAAGTCTCTGCAGACTGCTGAATCCACACACGGGTTTAACTCTGGAAGTTGAGTGCACACATTGACAACCGTTCTGTTAGATAGTTGCGTTTTGGATTTAGAAGCAGATATTTCCCTGTGCTTACTGCTGTTTCTTCCATATGCCGGTAATGGGATGAAAACGCCTGTTTTGGGACTCTGCAGAGAAAGTCTCTGCAGACTGCTGAATCCACACACGGGTTTAACTCTGGAAGTTGAGTGCACACATTGACAACCGTTCTGTTAGATAGCTGCGTTTTGGATTTAGAAGCAGATATTTCCCTGTGCTTACTGCTGTTTCTTCCCTATGCCGGTAATGGGCTGAAAACGCCTGTTTTGGGACTCTGCAGAGAAAGTCTCTGCAGACTGCTGAATCCACACACGGGTTTAACTCTGGAAGTTGAGTGCACACATTGACAACCGTTCTGTTAGATAGCTGCGTTTTGGATTTAGAAGCAGATATTTCCCTGTGCTTACTGCTGTTTCTTCCATATGCCGGTAATGGGCTGAAAACGCCTGTTTTGGGACTCTGCAGAGAAAGTCTCTGCAGACTGCTGAATCCACACACGGGTTTAACTCTGGAAGTTGAGTGCACACATTGACAACCGTTCTGTTAGATAGCTGCGTTTTGGATTTAGAAGCAGATATTTCCCTGTGCTTACTGCTGTTTCTTCCATATGCCGGTAATGGGCTGAAAACGCCTGTTTTGGGACTCTGCAGAGAAAGTCTCTGCAGACTGCTGAATCCACACACGGGTTTAACTCTGGAAGTTGAGTGCACACATTGACAACCGTTCTGTTAGAGAGCTGCGTTTTGGATTTAGAAGCAGATATTTCCCTGTGCTTACTGCTGTTTCTTCCATAGGCCGGTAATGGGCTGAAAACGCCTGTTTTGGGACTCTGCAGAGAAAGTCTCTGCAGACTGCTGAATCCACACACGGGTTTAACTCTGGAAGTTGAGTGCACACATTGACAACCGTTCTGTTAGATAGCTGCGTTTTGGATTTAGAAGCAGATATTTCCCTGTGCTTACTGCTGTTTCTTCCATATGCCGGTAATGGGCTGAAAACGCCTGTTTTGGGACTCTGCAGAGAAAGTCTCTGCAGACTGCTGAATCCACACACGGGTTTAACTCTGGAAGTTGAGTGCACACATTGACAACCGTTCTGTTAGATAGCTGCGTTTTGGATTTAGAAGCAGATATTTCCCTGTGCTTACTGCTGTTTCTTCCATATGCCGGTAATGGGTTGAAAACGCCTGTTTTGGGACTCTGCAGAGAAAGTCTCTGCAGACTGCTGAATCCACACACGGGTTTAACTCTGGAAGTTGAGTGCACACATTGACAACCGTTCTGTTAGATAGCTGCGTTTTGGATTTAGAAGCAGGTATTTCCCTGTGCTTACTGCTGTTTCTTCCATATGCCGGTAATGGGCTGAAAACGCCTGTTTTGGGACTCTGCAGAGAAAGTCTCTGCAGACTGCTGAATCCACACACGGGTTTAACTCTGGAAGTTGAGTGCACACATTGACAACCGTTCTGTTAGATAGCTGCGTTTTGGATTTAGAAGCAGATATTTCCCTGTGCTTACTGCTGTTTCTTCCATAGGCCGGTAATGGGCTGAAAACGCCTGTTTTGGGACTCTGCAGAGAAAGTCTCTGCAGACTGCTGAATCCACACACGGGTTTAACTCTGGAAGTTGAGTGCACACATTGACAACCGTTCTGTTAGATAGCTGCGTTTTGGATTTAGAAGCAGATATTTCCCTGTGCTTACTGCTGTTTCTTCCATATGCCGGTAATGGGCTGAAAACGCCTGTTTTGGGACTCTGCAGAGAAAGTGTTTGCAGACTGCTGAATCCACACACGGGTTTAACTCTGGAAGTTGAGTGCACACATTGACAACCGTTCTGTTAGATAGCTGCGTTTTGGATTTAGAAGCAGATATTTCCCTGTGCTTACTGCTGTTTCTTCCATATGCCGGTATTGGGCTGAAAACGCCTGTTTTGGGACTCTGCACAGAACGTGTTTGTAGACTGCTGAATCCACACACGAGTTCATCTCTGGAAGGTGAATGCACGCATTGACAACCATTCAGTTACATAGCTGCCTTTTGGTTTTAGAATAATTTATTTCTCTTTACAGCATATACTCTCATTCACTCTGGAATATCCAATCGCAGCTCCTAAAAGAAACGGGTTTCTACGTATAATCAGATATTTCCCTTTACATCTTGTACCCCAGTACACTCTGATATATGCAAACGCAGCTCCTGGAAGAAACGTGTTTGTAACTCGCTGAATCTGAGCATATATTGAAGTCTCTTAGGTGAATGAACACGCAGCAGAGGAGTTTGAAAAAAACATTTCTTCCATGTTATAGATGCACTGTTACTGCTATTGCTTTTAGGCTGGTGTTTTCCTGGAAATGTTGGTTTTAGAATTTCCATACAAATGGTTTGTAAACTGCTGCATAAGTGGAGCAGTTTAATTCGTTAAGTTGAATGCCCTCATTCACAATCATTCTGTTAGCTAGCTCCGTTTTGGTTTTAGAAGCCTGTGTTTCTAGTTACAGCATATACTCCCATTCATTCTGGAATAGCCAAACGCAGCTCCCAGAATAGACGTGTTTCTAAGTCGCTGAATCTAAACATAGATTCAACTCCCTTAGGTGAACGAACACACAGCACAGCAGTTTGAAAGAAACGTTTTATTTGAGTTTTAGACGCAGTCTTATTGCTATTTCTTAGAGGCCGGTATTTTGCTGGGAATGTCTGTTTTAGAATCTGCACAAAAATCTTTTCTAAACTGCTGCATAGAAACAACAGTTTATCTCAATAAGCTGAATGCACACAGTGACAACCATTCTGTTAGATGGCTCCGTGTTTGTTTTAGAACCAGATATTTCACTTTAAACCTTATACTCCAGTACACTCTGGAATATGCAAATGCAGCTCCTGGAAGAAACGTGTTTCTTACTCGCTGAATCTGAACATATACTCAAGACTCTTAGTTGAATGAACACAGAGCAGAGCATTTTGAAGAAAACGTTTCTTCTATGTTATAGATGCAGTCTTACTGCTACTTCCTTTAGGCTGGTGTTTTGCTGCAAATGTTGATTTTAGAATTTGCATATAAAGGGTTTCTAAACTGCTGCCTAAGAAGAGCAGATTAACCCTTTAAGTTGAATGCACAGATTCACAACCATTCTGTTAGATAGCTCCGTTTTGGTTTTAGAAACAGATATTTCTCTTTACAGCATTTACTCCCATACACTCTGGAATATCGAAATGCAGCTCCTAGAATAAACGTGTTTCAAACTCGCTGAATCCAAACATAGATTCAACGACCTTTGGTGAACGAACACACTGCAGAGCAGTTTGAAAGAAACGTTCCCTCTGAGTTTTAGACGCAGTCTTACTGCTATTTCTTATAGGCCGGTATTTTGCTGGAAATGTCTATTTGAGAATCTACACAGAAATGTTTTCTAAACTGCTGCATACAAACAGCAGTTTAGCTCAGTAAGTTGAATGCACACATTGACAACCATTCCATTAGATCATCCGTTTTTCTTTTGGAACGAGACATTTGTCTTTACATCTTATACTCCAGTATACTCTGGAATAGGCAAACACAGCTCCTGGAAGAAACGTGTTGCTAATTAGCTGAATCTGAACATATATTCAAGTCTCTTATATGAATGAACACACAGCAGAGCAGTTTGAAAACAGTTTCGTCCATGTTAAAGATGCAGTCTTACTGCTATTTCCTTTAGGCTGGTGTTTTGCTGGAAAGGCCTGTATGAGAATTTGCATATAAAGGGTTTCTAAAGTGCTGCATGAGAAGAGCAGTTTACCTCTTTAAGCCAAAGGCACACATTCACAACCACTCTGCTAGATAGATCCATTTTGGTTTTAGAAACAGATATTTCTCTTTACAGCATATACTCCCATTCATTCCGGAATATCCAAAGACAGCTCCTAGAATAAACGTGTTTCTATCTCGCTGAATCTAAACATAGATTAAACTCCCTTAGGTCAAAGAACACACGGCCGAGCAGGTTGAAAGAAACGTTTCTTCTGAGTTTTAGACGCAGTCTTAATGCTCTTTCTTCTATATGCCGGTACCGGGCCGGAAAGGCCTGTTTTCAGACTCTGCACAGAAAGTGTTTGCAGACTGCTGAATCCACACACGGGTTTAACTCTGGAAGTTGAGTGCACACATTGACAACCGTTCTGTTAGATAGCTGCGTTTTGGATTTAGAAGCAGATATTTCCCTGTGCTTACTGCTGTTTCTTCCCTATGCCGGTAATGGGCTGAAAACGCCTGTTTTGGGACTCTGCAGAGAAAGTGTTTGCAGACTGCTGAATCCACACACGGGTTTAACTCTGGAAGTTGAGTGCACACATTGACAACCGTTCTGTTAGATAGCTGCGTTTTGGATTTAGAAGCAGATATTTCCCTGTGCTTACTGCTGTTTCTTCCATATGCCGGTAATGGGCTGAAAACGCCTGTTTTGGGACTCTGCAGAGAAAGTGTTTGCAGACTGCTGAATCCACAAACGGGTTTAACTCTGGAAGTTGAGTGCACACACTGACAACCGTTCTGTTAGATAGCTGCGTTTTGGATTTAGAAGCAGATATTTCCCTGTGCTTACTGCTGTTTCTTCCATATGCCGGTAATGGGCTGAAAACGCCTGTTTTGGGACTCTGCAGAGAAAGTCTCTGCAGACTGCTGAATCCACACACGGGTTTAACTCTGGAAGTTGAGTGCACACATTGACAACCGTTCTGTTAGATAGCTGCGTTTTGGATTTAGAAGCAGATATTTCCCTGTGCTTACTGCTGTTTCTTCCATATGCCGGTAATGGGCTGAAAACGCCTGTTTTGGGACTCTGCAGAGAAAGTCTCTGCAGACTGCTGAATCCACACACGGGTTTAACTCTGGAAGTTGAGTGCACACATTGACAACCGTTCTGTTAGATAGCTGCGTTTTGGATTTAGAAGCAGATATTTCCCTGTGCTTACTGCTGTTTCTTCCATATGCCGGTAATGGGCTGAAAACGCCTGTTTTGGGACTCTGCAGAGAAAGTCTCTGCAGACTGCTGAATCCACACACGGGTTTAACTCTGGAAGTTGAGTGCACACATTGACAACCGTTCTGTTAGATAGCTGCGTTTTGGATTTAGAAGCAGATATTTCCCTGTGCTTACTGCTGTTTCTTCCATATGCCGGTAATGGGCTGAAAACGCCTGTTTTGGGACTCTGCAGAGAAAGTCTCTGCAGACTGCTGAATCGACACACGGGTTTAACTCTGGAAGTTGAGTGCACACATTGACAACCGTTCTGTTAGATAGCTGCGTTTTGGATTTAGAAGCAGATATTTCCCTGTGCTTACTGCTGTTTCTTCCATATGCCGGTAATGGGCTGAAAACGCCTGTTTTGGGACTCTGCAGAGAAAGTCTCTGCAGACTGCTGAATCCACACACGGGTTTAACTCTGGAAGTTGAGTGCACACATTGACAACCGTTCTGTTAGATAGCTGCGTTTTGGATTTAGAAGCAGATATTTCCCTGTGCTTACTGCTGTTTCTTCCATATGCCGGTAGTGGGCTGAAAACGCCTGTTTTGGGACTCTGCAGAGAAAGTCTCTGCAGACTGCTGAATCCACACACGGGTTTAACTCTGGAAGTTGAGTGCACACATTGACAACCGTTCTGTTAGATAGCTGCGTTTTGGATTTAGAAGCAGATATTTCCCTGTGCTTACTGCTGTTTCTTCCATATGCCGGTAATGGGCTGAAAACGCCTGTTTTGGGACTCTGCAGAGAAAGTCTCTGCAGACTGCTGAATCCACACACGGGTTTAACTCTGGAAGTTGAGTGCACACATTGACAACCGTTCTGTTAGATAGCTGCGTTTTGGATTTAGAAGCAGATATTTCCCTGTGCTTACTGCTGCTTCTTCCATATGCCGGTAATGGGCTGAAAACGCCTGTTTTGGGACTCTGCAGAGAAAGTGTTTGCAGACTGCTGAATCCACACACGGGTTTAACTCTGGAAGTTGAGTGCACACATTGACAACCGTTCTGTTAGATAGCTGCGTTTTGGATTTAGAAGCAGATATTTCCCTGTGCTTACTGCTGTTTCTTCCATATGCCGGTAATGGGCTGAAAACGCCTGTTTTGGGACTCTGCAGAGAAAGTCTCTGCAGACTGCTGAATCCACACACGGGTTTAACTCTGGAAGTTGAGTGCACACATTGACAACCGTTCTGTTAGATAGCTGCGTTTTGGATTTAGAAGCAGATATTTCCCTGTGCTTACTGCTGTTTCTTCCATATGCCGGTAATGGGCTGAAAACGCCTGTTTTGGGACTCTGCAGAGAAAGTGTTTGCAGACTGCTGAATCCACACACGGGTTTAACTCTGGAAGTTGAGTGCACACACTGACAACCGTTCTGTTAGATAGCTGCGTTTTGGATTTAGAAGCAGATATTTCCCTGTGCTTACTGCTGTTTCTTCCATATGCCGGTAATGGGCTGAAAACGCCTGTTTTGGGACTCTGCAGAGAAAGTCTCTGCAGACTGCTGAATCCACACACGGGTTTAACTCTGGAAGTTGAGTGCACACATTGACAACCGTTCTGTTAGATAGCTGCGTTTTGGATTTAGAAGCAGATATTTCCCTGTGCTTACTGCTGTTTCTTCCTTATGCCGGTAATGGGCTGAAAACGCCTGTTTTGGGACTCTGCAGAGAAAGTCTCTGCAGACTGCTGAATCCACACACGGGTTTAACTCTGGAAGTTGAGTGCACACATTGACAACCGTTCTGTTAGATAGCTGCGTTTTGGATTTAGAAGCAGATATTTCCCTGTGCTTACTGCTGTTTCTTCCATATGCCGGTAATGGGCTGAAAACGCCTGTTTTGGGACTCTGCAGAGAAAGTCTCTGCAGACTGCTGAATCCACACACGGGTTTAACTCTGGAAGTTGAGTGCACACATTGACAACCGTTCTGTTAGATAGCTGCGTTTTGGATTTAGAAGCAGATATTTCCCTGTGCTTACTGCTGTTTCTTCCATATGCCGGTAATGGGCTGAAAACGCCTGTTTTGGGACTCTGCAGAGAAAGTCTCTGCAGACTGCTGAATCCACACACGGGTTTAACTCTGGAAGTTGAGTGCACACATTGACAACCGTTCTGTTAGATAGCTGCGTTTTGGATTTAGAAGCAGATATTTCCCTGTGCTTACTGCTGTTTCTTCCATATGCCGGTAATGGGCTGAAAACGCCTGTTTTGGGACTCTGCAGAGAAAGTCTCTGCAGACTGCTGAATCCACACACGGGTTTAACTCTGGAAGTTGAGTGCACACATTGACAACCGTTCTGTTAGATAGCTGCGTTTTGGATTTAGAAGCAGATATTTCCCTGTGCTTACTGCTGTTTCTTCCATATGCCGGTAATGGGCTGAAAACGCCTGTTTTGGGACTCTGCAGAGAAAGTCTCTGCAGACTGCTGAATCCACACACGGGTTTAACTCTGGAAGTTGAGTGCACAGATTGACAACCGTTCTGTTAGATAGCTGCGTTGTGGATTTAGAAGCAGATATTTCCCTGTGCTTACTGCTGTTTCTTCCATATGCCGGTAATGGGCTGAAAACGCCTGTTTTGGGACTCTGCAGAGAAAGTCTCTGCAGACTGCTGAATCCACACACGGGTTTAACTCTGGAAGTTGAGTGCACACATTGACAACCGTTCTGTTAGATAGCTGCGTTTTGGATTTAGAAGCAGATATTTCCCTGTGCTTACTGCTGTTTCTTCCATATGCCGGTAATGGGCTGAAAACGCCTGTTTTGGGACTCTGCAGAGAAAGTCTCTGCAGACTGCTGAATCCACACACGGGTTTAACTCTGGAAGTTGAGTGCACACATTGACAACCGTTCTGTTAGATAGCTGCGTTTTGGATTTAGAAGCAGATATTTCCCTGTGCTTACTGCTGTTTCTTCCATATGCCGGTAATGGGCTGAAAACGCCTGTTTTGGGACTCTGCAGAGAAAGTCTCTGCAGACTGCTGAATCCACACACGGGTTTAACTCTGGAAGTTGAGTGCACACATTGACAACCGTTCTGTTAGATAGCTGCGTTTTGGATTTAGAAGCAGATATTTCCCTGTGCTTACTGCTGTTTCTTCCATATGCCGGTAATGGGCTGAAAACGCCTGTTTTGGGACTCTGCAGAGAAAGTCTCTGCAGACTGCTGAATCCACACACGGGTTTAACTCTGGAAGTTGAGTGCACACATTGACAACCGTTCTGTTAGATAGCTGCGTTTTGGATTTAGAAGCAGATATTTCCCTGTGCTTACTGCTGTTTCTTCCATATGCCGGTAATGGGCTGAAAACGCCTGTTTTGGGACTCTGCAGAGAAAGTCTCTGCAGACTGCTGAATCCACACACGGGTTTAACTCTGGAAGTTGAGTGCACACATTGACAACCGTTCTGTTAGATAGCTGCGTTTTGGATTTAGAAGCAGATATTTCCCTGTGCTTACTGCTGTTTCTTCCCTATGCCGGTAATGGGCTGAAAACGCCTGTTTTGGGACTCTGCAGAGAAAGTCTCTGCAGACTGCTGAATCCACACACGGGTTTAACTCTGGAAGTTGAGTGCACACATTGACAACCGTTCTGTTAGATAGCTGCGTTTTGGATTTGGAAGCAGATATTTCCCTGTGCTTACTGCTGTTTCTTCCATATGCCGGTAATGGGCTGAAAACGCCTGTTTTGGGACTCTGCAGAGAAAGTCTCTGCAGACTGCTGAATCCACACACGGGTTTAACTCTGGAAGTTGAGTGCACACATTGACAACCGTTCTGTTAGATAGCTGCGTTTTGGATTTAGAAGCAGATATTTCCCTGTGCTTACTGCTGTTTCTTCCATATGCCGGTAATGGGCTGAAAACGCCTGTTTTGGGACTCTGCAGAGAAAGTCTCTGCAGACTGCTGAATCCACACACGGGTTTAACTCTGGAAGTTGAGTGCACACATTGACAACCGTTCTGTTAGATAGCTGCGTTTTGGATTTAGAAGCAGATATTTCCCTGTGCTTACTGCTGTTTCTTCCATATGCCGGTAATGGGCTGAAAACGCCTGTTTTGGGACTCTGCAGAGAAAGTCTCTGCAGACTGCTGAATCCACACACGGGTTTAACTCTGGAAGTTGAGTGCACACATTGACAACCGTTCTGTTAGATAGCTGCGTTTTGGATTTAGAAGCAGATATTTCCCTGTGCTTACTGCTGTTTCTTCCATATGCCGGTAATGGGCTGAAAACGCCTGTTTTGGGACTCTGCAGAGAAAGTGTTTGCAGACTGCTGAATCCACACACGGGTTTAACTCTGGAAGTTGAGTGCACACATTGACAACCGTTCTGTTAGATAGCTGCGTTTTGGATTTAGAAGCAGATATTTCCCTGTGCTTACTGCTGTTTCTTCCATATGCCGGTAATGGGCTGAAAACGCCTGTTTTGGGACTCTGCAGAGAAAGTGTTTGCAGACTGCTGAATCCACACTCGGGTTTAAATCTGGAAGTTGAGTGCACACATTGACAACCGTTCTGTTACATAGCTGCGTTTTGGATTTAGAAGCAGATATTTCCCTGTGCTTACTGCTGTTTCTTCCCTATGCCGGTAATGGATTGAAAACGCCTGTTTTGGGACTCTGCAGAGAAAGTCTCTGCAGACTGCGGAATCCACACACGGGTTTAACTCTGGAAGTTGAGTGCACACATTGACAACCGTTCTGTTAGATAGCTGCGTTTTGGATTTAGAAGCAGATATTTCCCTGTGCTTACTGCTGTTTCTTCCATATGCCGGTAATGGGCTGAAAACGCCTGTTTTGGGACTCTGCAGAGAAAGTCTCTGCAGACTGCCGAATCCACACACGGGTTTAACTCTGGAAGTTGAGTGCACACATTGACAACCGTTCTGTTAGATAGCTGCGTTTTGGATTTAGAAGCAGATATTTCCCTGTGCTTACTGCTGTTTCTTCCCTATGCCGGTAATGGGCTGAAAACGCCTGTTTTGGGACTCTGCAGAGAAAGTCTCTGCAGACTGCTGAATCCACACACGGGTTTAACTCTGGAAGTTGAGTGCACACATTGACAACCGTTCTGTTAGATAGCTGCGTTTTGGATTTAGAAGCAGATATTTCCCTGTGCTTACTGCTGTTTCTTCCCTATGCCGGTAATGGGCTGAAAACGCCTGTTTTGGGACTCTGCAGAGAAAGTCTCTGCAGACTGCTGAATCCACACACGGGTTTAACTCTAGAAGTTGAGTGCACACATTGACAACCGTTCTGTTAGATAGCTGCGTTTTGGATTTAGAAGCAGATATTTCCCTGTGCTTACTGCTGTTTCTTCCATATGCCGGTAATGGGCTGAAAACGCCTGTTTTGGGACTCTGCAGAGAAAGTCTCTGCAGACTGCTGAATCCACACACGGGTTTAACTCTGGAAGTTGAGTGCACACATTGACAACCGTTCTGTTAGATAGCTGCGTTTTGGATTTAGAAGCAGATATTTCCCTGTGCTTACTGCTGTTTCTTCCATATGCCGGTAATGGGCTGAAAACGCCTGTTTTGGGACTCTGCAGAGAAAGTCTCTGCAGACTGCTGAATCCACACACGAGTTTAACTCTGGAAGTTGAGTGCACACATTGACAACCGTTCTGTTAGATAGCTGCGTTTTGGATTTAGAAGCACATATTTCCCTGTGCTTACTGCTGTTTCTTCCATATGCCGGTAATGGGCTGAAAACGCCTGTTTTGGGACTCTGCAGAGAAAGTGTTTGCAGACTGCTGAATCCACACACGGGTTTAACTCTGGAAGTTGAGTGCACACATTGACAACCGTTCTGTTAGATAGCTGCGTTTTGGATTTAGAAGCAGATATTTCCCTGTGCTTACTGCTGTTTCTTCCATATTCCGGTAATGGGCTGAAAACGCCTGTTTTGGGACTCTGCAGAGAAAGTGTTTGCAGACTGCTGAATCCACACTCGGGTTTAAATCTGGAAGTTGAGTGCACACATTGACAACCGTTCTGTTAGATAGCTGCGTTTTGGATTTAGAAGCAGATATTTCCCTGTGCTTACTGCTGTTTCTTCCCTATGCCGGTAATGGGCTGAAAACGCCTGTTTTGGGACTCTGCAGAGAAAGTCTCTGCAGACTGCTGAATCCACACACGGGTTTAACTCTGGAAGTTGAGTGCACACATTGACAACCGTTCTGTTAGATAGCTGCGTTTTGGATTTAGAAGCAGATATTTCCCTGTGCTTACTGCTGTTTCTTCCCTATGCCGGTAATGGGCTGAAAACGCCTGTTTTGGGACTCTGCAGAGAAAGTCTCTGCAGACTGCTGAATCCACACACGGGTTTAACTCTGGAAGTTGAGTGCACACATTGACAACCGTTCTGTTAGATAGCTGCGTTTTGGATTTAGAAGCAGATATTTCCCTGTGCTTACTGCTGCTTCTTCCATATGCCGGTAATGGGCTGAAAACGCCTGTTTTGGGACTCTGCAGAGAAAGTCTCTGCAGACTGCTGAATCCACACACGGGTTTAACTCTGGAAGTTGAGTGCACACATTGACAACCGTTCTGTTAGATAGCTGCGTTTTGGATTTAGAAGCAGATATTTCCCTGTGCTTACTGCTGTTTCTTCCCTATGCCGGTAATGGGCTGAAAACGCCTGTATTGGGACTATGCAGAGAAAGTCTCTGCAGACTGCTGAATCCACACACGGGTTTAACTCTGGAAGTTGAGTGCACACATTGACAACCGTTCTGTTAGATAGCTGCGTTTTGGATTTAGAAGCAGATATTTCCCTGTGCTTACTGCTGTTTCTTCCATATGCCGTTAATGGGCTGAAAACGCCTGTTTTGGGACTCTGCAGAGAAAGTCTCTGCAGACTGCTGAATCCACACACGGGTTTAACTCTGGAAGTTGAGTGCACACATTGACAACCGTTCTGTTAGATAGCTGCGTTTTGGATTTAGAAGCAGATATTTCCCTGTGCTTACTGCTGTTTCTTCCATATGCCGGTAATGGGCTGAAAACGCCTGTTTTGGGACTCTGCAGAGAAAGTCTCTGCAGACTGCTGAATCCACACACGGGTTTAACTCTGGAAGTTGAGTGCACACATTGACAACCGTTCTGTTAGATAGCTGCGTTTTGGATTTAGAAGCAGATATTTCCCTGTGCTTACTGCTGTTTCTTCCATATGCCGGTAATGGGCTGAAAACGCCTGTTTTGGGACTCTGCAGAGAAAGTCTCTGCAGACTGCTGAATCCAAACACGGGTTTAACTCTGGAAGTTGAGTGCACACATTGACAACCGTTCTGTTAGATAGCTGCGTTTTGGATTTAGAAGCAGATATTTCCCTGTGCTTACTGCTGTTTCTTCCATATGCCGGTAATGGGCTGAAAACGCCTGTTTTGGGACTCTGCAGAGAAAGTCTCTGCAGACTGCTGAATCCACACACGGGTTTAACTCTGGAAGTTGAGTGCACATATTGACAACCGTTCTGTTAGATAGCTGCGTTTTGGATTTAGAAGCAGATATTTCCCTGTGCTTACTGCTGTTTCTTCCCTATGCCGGTAATGGGCTGAAAACGCCTGTTTTGGGACTCTGCAGAGAAAGTCTCTGCAGACTGCTGAATCCACACACGGGTTTAACTCTTTAAGTTGAGTGCACACATTGACAACCGTTCTGTTAGATAGCTGCGTTTTGGATTTAGAAGCAGATATTTCCCTGTGCTTACTGCTGTTTCTTCCATAGGCCGGTAATGGGCTGAAAACGCCTGTTTTGGGACTCTGCAGAGAAAGTCTCTGCAGACTGCTGAATCCACACACGGGTTTAACTCTGGAAGTTGAGTGCACACATTGACAACCGTTCTGTTAGATAGCTGCGTTTTGGATTTAGAAGCAGATATTTCCCTGTGCTTACTGCTGTTTCTTCCATATGCCGGTAATGGGCTGAAAACGCCTGTTTTGGGACTCTGCAGAGAAAGTCTCTGCAGACTGCTGAATCCACACACGGGTTTAACTCTGGAAGTTGAGTGCACACATTGACAACCGTTCTGTTAGATAGCTGCGTTTTGGATTTAGAAGCAGATATTTCCCTGTGCTTACTGCTGTTTCTTCCATATGCCGGTAATGGGCTGAAAACGCCTGTTTTGGGACTCTGCAGAGAAAGTGTTTGCAGACTGCTGAATCCACACTCGGGTTTAAATCTGGAAGTTGAGTGCACACATTGACAACCGTTCTGTTAGATAGCTGCGTTTTGGATTTAGAAGCAGATATTTCCCTGTGCTTACTGCTGTTTCTTCCCTATGCCGGTAATGGACTGAAAACGCCTGTTTTGGGACTCTGCAGAGAAAGTCTCTGCAGACTGCTGAATCCACACACGGGTTTAACTCTGGAAGTTGAGTGCACACATTGACAACCGTTCTGTTAGATAGCTGCGTTTTGGATTTAGAAGCAGATATTTCCCTGTGCTTACTGCTGTTTCTTCCATATGCCGGTAATGGGCTGAAAACGCCTGTTTTGGGACTCTGCAGAGAAAGTCTCTGCAGACTGCTGAATCCACACACGGGTTTAACTCTGGAAGTTGAGTGCACACATTGACAACCGTTCTGTTAGATAGCTGCGTTTTGGATTTAGAAGCAGATATTTCCCTGTGCTTACTGCTGTTTCTTCCATATGCCGGTAATGGGCTGAAAACGCCTGTTTTGGGACTCTGCAGAGAAAGTCTCTGCAGACTGCTGAATCCACACACGGGTTTAACTCTGGAAGTTGAGTGCACACATTGACAACCGTTCTGTTAGATAGCTGCGTTTTGGATTTAGAAGCAGATATTTCCCTGTGCTTACTGCTGTTTCTTCCCTATGCCGGTAATGGACTGAAAACGCCTGTTTTGGGACTCTGCAGAGAAAGTCTCTGCAGACTGCTGAATCCACACACGGGTTTAACTCTGGAAGTTGAGTGCACACATTGACAACCGTTCTGTTAGATAGCTGCGTTTTGGATTTAGAAGCAGATATTTCCCTGTGCTTACTGCTGTTTCTTCCCTATGCCGGTAATGGGCTGAAAACGCCTGTTTTGGGACTCTGCAGAGAAAGTCTCTGCAGACTGCTGAATCCACACACGGGTTTAACTCTGGAAGTTGAGTGCACACATTGACAACCGTTCTGTTAGATAGCTGCGTTTTGGATTTAGAAGCAGATATTTCCCTGTGCTTACTGCTGTTTCTTCCATATGCCGGTAATGGGCTGAAAACGCCTGTTTTGGGACTCTGCAGAGAAAGTCTCTGCAGACTGCTGAATCCACACACGGGTTTAACTCTGGAAGTTGAGTGCAGACATTGACAACCGTTCTGTTAGATAGCTGCGTTTTGGATTTAGAAGCAGATATTTCCCTGTGCTTACTGCTGTTTCTTCCATATGCCGGTAATGGGCTGAAAACGCCTGTTTTGGGACTCTGCAGAGAAAGTCTCTGCAGACTGCCGAATCCACACACGGGTTTAACTCTGGAAGTTGAGTGCACACATTGACAACCGTTCTGTTAGATAGCTGCGTTTTGGATTTAGAAGCAGATATTTCCCTGTGCTTACTGCTGTTTCTTCCCTATGCCGGTAATGGGCTGAAAACGCCTGTTTTGGGACTCTGCAGAGAAAGTCTCTGCAGACTGCTGAATCCACACACGGGTTTAACTCTGGAAGTTGAGTGCACACATTGACAACCGTTCTGTTAGATAGCTGCGTTTTGGATTTAGAAGCAGATATTTCCCTGTGCTTACTGCTGTTTCTTCCCTATGCCGGTAATGGGCTGAAAACGCCTGTTTTGGGACTCTGCAGAGAAAGTCTCTGCAGACTGCTGAATCCACACACGGGTTTAACTCTAGAAGTTGAGTGCACACATTGACAACCGTTCTGTTAGATAGCTGCGTTTTGGATTTAGAAGCAGATATTTCCCTGTGCTTACTGCTGTTTCTTCCATATGCCGGTAATGGGCTGAAAACGCCTGTTTTGGGACTCTGCAGAGAAAGTCTCTGCAGACTGCTGAATCCACACACGGGTTTAACTCTGGAAGTTGAGTGCACACATTGACAACCGTTCTGTTAGATAGCTGCGTTTTGGATTTAGAAGCAGATATTTCCCTGTGCTTACTGCTGTTTCTTCCATATGCCGGTAATGGACTGAAAACGCCTGTTTTGGGACTCTGCAGAGAAAGTCTCTGCAGACTGCTGAATCCACACACGAGTTTAACTCTGGAAGTTGAGTGCACACATTGACAACCGTTCTGTTAGATAGCTGCGTTTTGGATTTAGAAGCACATATTTCCCTGTGCTTACTGCTGTTTCTTCCATATGCCGGTAATGGGCTGAAAACGCCTGTTTTGGGACTCTGCAGAGAAAGTGTTTGCAGACTGCTGAATCCACACACGGGTTTAACTCTGGAAGTTGAGTGCACACATTGACAACCGTTCTGTTAGATAGCTGCGTTTTGGATTTAGAAGCAGATATTTCCCTGTGCTTACTGCTGTTTCTTCCATATTCCGGTAATGGGCTGAAAACGCCTGTTTTGGGACTCTGCAGAGAAAGTGTTTGCAGACTGCTGAATCCACACTCGGGTTTAAATCTGGAAGTTGAGTGCACACATTGACAACCGTTCTGTTAGATAGCTGCGTTTTGGATTTAGAAGCAGATATTTCCCTGTGCTTACTGCTGTTTCTTCCCTATGCCGGTAATGGGCTGAAAACGCCTGTTTTGGGACTCTGCAGAGAAAGTCTCTGCAGACTGCTGAATCCACACACGGGTTTAACTCTGGAAGTTGAGTGCACACATTGACAACCGTTCTGTTAGATAGCTGCGTTTTGGATTTAGAAGCAGATATTTCCCTGTGCTTACTGCTGTTTCTTCCCTATGCCGGTAATGGGCTGAAAACGCCTGTTTTGGGACTCTGCAGAGAAAGTCTCTGCAGACTGCTGAATCCACACACGGGTTTAACTCTGGAAGTTGAGTGCACACATTGACAACCGTTCTGTTAGATAGCTGCGTTTTGGATTTAGAAGCAGATATTTCCCTGTGCTTACTGCTGCTTCTTCCATATGCCGGTAATGGGCTGAAAACGCCTGTTTTGGGACTCTGCAGAGAAAGTCTCTGCAGACTGCTGAATCCACACACGGGTTTAACTCTGGAAGTTGAGTGCACACATTGACAACCGTTCTGTTAGATAGCTGCGTTTTGGATTTAGAAGCAGATATTTCCCTGTGCTTACTGCTGTTTCTTCCCTATGCCGGTAATGGGCTGAAAACGCCTGTTTTGGGACTCTGCAGAGAAAGTCTCTGCAGACTGCTGAATCCACACACGGGTTTAACTCTGGAAGTTGAGTGCACACATTGACAACCGTTCTGTTAGATAGCTGCGTTTTGGATTTAGAAGCAGATATTTCCCTGTGCTTACTGCTGTTTCTTCCATATGCCGGTAATGGGCTGAAAACGCCTGTTTTGGGACTCTGCAGAGAAAGTCTCTGCAGACTGCTGAATCCACACACGGGTTTAACTCTGGAAGTTGAGTGCACACATTGACAACCGTTCTGTTAGATAGCTGCGTTTTGGATTTAGAAGCAGATATTTCCCTGTGCTTACTGCTGTTTCTTCCATATGCCGGTAATGGGCTGAAAACGCCTGTTTTGGGACTCTGCAGAGAAAGTCTCTGCAGACTGCTGAATCCACACACGGGTTTAACTCTGGAAGTTGAGTGCACACATTGACAACCGTTCTGTTAGATAGCTGCGTTTTGGATTTAGAAGCAGATATTTCCCTGTGCTTACTGCTGTTTCTTCCATATGCCGGTAATGGGCTGAAAACGCCTGTTTTGGGACTCTGCAGAGAAAGTCTCTGCAGACTGCTGAATCCAAACACGGGTTTAACTCTGGAAGTTGAGTGCACACATTGACAACCGTTCTGTTAGATAGCTGCGTTTTGGATTTAGAAGCAGATATTTCCCTGTGCTTACTGCTGTTTCTTCCATATGCCGGTAATGGGCTGAAAACGCCTGTTTTGGGACTCTGCAGAGAAAGTCTCTGCAGACTGCTGAATCCACACACGGGTTTAACTCTGGAAGTTGAGTGCACATATTGACAACCGTTCTGTTAGATAGCTGCGTTTTGGATTTAGAAGCAGATATTTCCCTGTGCTTACTGCTGTTTCTTCCCTATGCCGGTAATGGGCTGAAAACGCCTGTTTTGGGACTCTGCAGAGAAAGTCTCTGCAGACTGCTGAATCCACACACGGGTTTAACTCTGGAAGTTGAGTGCACACATTGACAACCGTTCTGTTAGATAGCTGCGTTTTGGATTTAGAAGCAGATATTTCCCTGTGCTTACTGCTGTTTCTTCCCTATGCCGGTAATGGGCTGAAAACGCCTGTTTTGGGACTCTGCAGAGAAAGTCTCTGCAGACTGCTGAATCCACACACGGGTTTAACTCTGGAAGTTGAGTGCACACATTGACAACCGTTCTGTTAGATAGCTGCGTTTTGGATTTAGAAGCAGATATTTCCCTGTGCTTACTGCTGTTTCTTCCATATGCCGGTAATGGGCTGAAAACGCCTGTTTTGGGACTCTGCAGAGAAAGTCTCTGCAGACTGCTGAATCCACACACGGGTTTAACTCTGGAAGTTGAGTGCACATATTGACAACCGTTCTGTTAGATAGCTGCGTTTTGGATTTAGAAGCAGATATTTCCCTGTGCTTACTGCTGTTTCTTCCCTATGCCGGTAATGGGCTGAAAACGCCTGTTTTGGGACTCTGCAGAGAAAGTCTCTGCAGACTGCTGAATCCACACACGGGTTTAACTCTGGAAGTTGAGTGCACACATTGACAACCGTTCTGTTAGATAGCTGCGTTTTGGATTTAGAAGCAGATATTTCCCTGTGCTTACTGCTGTTTCTTCCATAGGCCGGTAATGGGCTGAAAACGCCTGTTTTGGGACTCTGCAGAGAAAGTCTCTGCAGACTGCTGAATCCACACACGGGTTTAACTCTGGAAGTTGAGTGCACACATTGACAACCGTTCTGTTAGATAGCTGCGTTTTGGATTTAGAAGCAGATATTTCCCTGTGCTTACTGCTGTTTCTTCCATATGCCGGTAATGGGCTGAAAACGCCTGTTTTGGGACTCTGCAGAGAAAGTCTCTGCAGACTGCTGAATCCACACACGGGTTTAACTCTGGAAGTTGAGTGCACACATTGACAACCGTTCTGTTAGATAGCTGCGTTTTGGATTTAGAAGCAGATATTTCCCTGTGCTTACTGCTGTTTCTTCCATATGCCGGTAATGGGCTGAAAACGCCTGTTTTGGGACTCTGCAGAGAAAGTGTTTGCAGACTGCTGAATCCACACTCGGGTTTAAATCTGGAAGTTGAGTGCACACATTGACAACCGTTCTGTTAGATAGCTGCGTTTTGGATTTAGAAGCAGATATTTCCCTGTGCTTACTGCTGTTTCTTCCCTATGCCGGTAATGGACTGAAAACGCCTGTTTTGGGACTCTGCAGAGAAAGTCTCTGCAGACTGCTGAATCCACACACGGGTTTAACTCTGGAAGTTGAGTGCACACATTGACAACCGTTCTGTTAGATAGCTGCGTTTTGGATTTAGAAGCAGATATTTCCCTGTGCTTACTGCTGTTTCTTCCATATGCCGGTAATGGGCTGAAAACGCCTGTTTTGGGACTCTGCAGAGAAAGTCTCTGCAGACTGCTGAATCCACACACGGGTTTAACTCTGGAAGTTGAGTGCACACATTGACAACCGTTCTGTTAGATAGCTGCGTTTTGGATTTAGAAGCAGATATTTCCCTGTGCTTACTGCTGTTTCTTCCATATGCCGGTAATGGGCTGAAAACGCCTGTTTTGGGACTCTGCAGAGAAAGTCTCTGCAGACTGCTGAATCCACACACGGGTTTAACTCTGGAAGTTGAGTGCACACATTGACAACCGTTCTGTTAGATAGCTGCGTTTTGGATTTAGAAGCAGATATTTCCCTGTGCTTACTGCTGTTTCTTCCCTATGCCGGTAATGGACTGAAAACGCCTGTTTTGGGACTCTGCAGAGAAAGTCTCTGCAGACTGCTGAATCCACACACGGGTTTAACTCTGGAAGTTGAGTGCACACATTGACAACCGTTCTGTTAGATAGCTGCGTTTTGGATTTAGAAGCAGATATTTCCCTGTGCTTACTGCTGTTTCTTCCCTATGCCGGTAATGGGCTGAAAACGCCTGTTTTGGGACTCTGCAGAGAAAGTCTCTGCAGACTGCTGAATCCACACACGGGTTTAACTCTGGAAGTTGAGTGCACACATTGACAACCGTTCTGTTAGATAGCTGCGTTTTGGATTTAGAAGCAGATATTTCCCTGTGCTTACTGCTGTTTCTTCCATATGCCGGTAATGGGCTGAAAACGCCTGTTTTGGGACTCTGCAGAGAAAGTCTCTGCAGACTGCTGAATCCACACACGGGTTTAACTCTGGAAGTTGAGTGCACACATTGACAACCGTTCTGTTAGATAGCTGCGTTTTGGATTTAGAAGCAGATATTTCCCTGTGCTTACTGCTGTTTCTTCCATATGCCGGTAATGGGCTGAAAACGCCTGTTTTGGGACTCTGCAGAGAAAGTCTCTGCAGACTGCCGAATCCACACACGGGTTTAACTCTGGAAGTTGAGTGCACACATTGACAACCGTTCTGTTAGATAGCTGCGTTTTGGATTTAGAAGCAGATATTTCCCTGTGCTTACTGCTGTTTCTTCCCTATGCCGGTAATGGGCTGAAAACGCCTGTTTTGGGACTCTGCAGAGAAAGTCTCTGCAGACTGCTGAATCCACACACGGGTTTAACTCTGGAAGTTGAGTGCACACATTGACAACCGTTCTGTTAGATAGCTGCGTTTTGGATTTAGAAGCAGATATTTCCCTGTGCTTACTGCTGTTTCTTCCCTATGCCGGTAATGGGCTGAAAACGCCTGTTTTGGGACTCTGCAGAGAAAGTCTCTGCAGACTGCTGAATCCACACACGGGTTTAACTCTAGAAGTTGAGTGCACACATTGACAACCGTTCTGTTAGATAGCTGCGTTTTGGATTTAGAAGCAGATATTTCCCTGTGCTTACTGCTGTTTCTTCCATATGCCGGTAATGGGCTGAAAACGCCTGTTTTGGGACTCTGCAGAGAAAGTCTCTGCAGACTGCTGAATCCACACACGGGTTTAACTCTGGAAGTTGAGTGCACACATTGACAACCGTTCTGTTAGATAGCTGCGTTTTGGATTTAGAAGCAGATATTTCCCTGTGCTTACTGCTGTTTCTTCCATATGCCGGTAATGGGCTGAAAACGCCTGTTTTGGGACTCTGCAGAGAAAGTCTCTGCAGACTGCTGAATCCACACACGAGTTTAATTCTGGAAGTTGAGTGCACACATTGACAACCGTTCTGTTAGATAGCTGCGTTTTGGATTTAGAAGCACATATTTCCCTGTGCTTACTGCTGTTTCTTCCATATGCCGGTAATGGGCTGAAAACGCCTGTTTTGGGACTCTGCAGAGAAAGTGTTTGCAGACTGCTGAATCCACACACGGGTTTAACTCTGGAAGTTGAGTGCACACATTGACAACCGTTCTGTTAGATAGCTGCGTTTTGGATTTAGAAGCAGATATTTCCCTGTGCTTACTGCTGTTTCTTCCATATTCCGGTAATGGGCTGAAAACGCCTGTTTTGGGACTCTGCAGAGAAAGTGTTTGCAGACTGCTGAATCCACACTCGGGTTTAAATCTGGAAGTTGAGTGCACACATTGACAACCGTTCTGTTAGATAGCTGCGTTTTGGATTTAGAAGCAGATATTTCCCTGTGCTTACTGCTGTTTCTTCCCTATGCCGGTAATGGGCTGAAAACGCCTGTTTTGGGACTCTGCAGAGAAAGTCTCTGCAGACTGCTGAATCCACACACGGGTTTAACTCTGGAAGTTGAGTGCACACATTGACAACCGTTCTGTTAGATAGCTGCGTTTTGGATTTAGAAGCAGATATTTCCCTGTGCTTACTGCTGTTTCTTCC
The DNA here is from genome assembly GCF_030222135.1 of Aotus nancymaae. Lineage (NCBI taxonomy): Eukaryota > Metazoa > Chordata > Mammalia > Primates > Aotidae > Aotus > Aotus nancymaae. The sequence goes on from NW_026988592.1 coordinate 201,570, forward strand.
CTATGCCGGTAATGGGCTGAAAACGCCTGTTTTGGGACTCTGCAGAGAAAGTCTCTGCAGACTGCTGAATCCACACACGGGTTTAACTCTGGAAGTTGAGTGCACACATTGACAACCGTTCTGTTAGATAGCTGCGTTTTGGATTTAGAAGCAGATATTTCCCTGTGCTTACTGCTGCTTCTTCCATAGGCCGGTAATGGGCTGAAAACGCCTGTTTTGGGACTCTGCAGAGAAAGTCTCTGCAGACTGCTGAATCCACACACGGGTTTAACTCTGGAAGTTGAGTGCACACATTGACAACCGTTCTGTTAGATAGCTGCGTTTTGGATTTAGAAGCAGATATTTCCCTGTGCTTACTGCTGTTTCTTCCATATGCCGGTAATGGGCTGAAAACGCCTGTTTTGGGACTCTGCAGAGAAAGTCTCTGCAGACTGCTGAATCCACACACGGGTTTAACTCTGGAAGTTGATTGCACACATTGACAATCGTTCTGTTAGATAGCTGCGTTTTGGATTTAGAAGCAGATATTTCCCTGTGCTTACTGCTGTTTCTTCCATATGCCGGTAATGGGCTGAAAACGCCTGTTTTGGGACTCTGCAGAGAAAGTCTCTGCAGACTGCTGAATCCACACACGGGTTTAACTCTGGAAGTTGAGTGCACACATTGACAACCGTTCTGTTAGATAGCTGCGTTTTGGATTTAGAAGCAGATATTTCCCTGTGCTTACTGCTGTTTCTTCCATATGCCGGTAATGGGCTGAAAACGCCTGTTTTGGGACTCTGCAGAGAAAGTCTCTGCAGACTGCTGAATCCACACACGGGTTTACCTCTGGAAGTTGAGTGCACACATTGACAACCGTTCTGTTAGATAGCTGCGTTATGTATTTAGAAGCAGATATTTCCCTGTGCTTACTGCTGTTTCTTCCCTATGCCGGTAATGGGCTGAAAACGCCTGTTTTGGGACTCTGCAGAGAAAGTCTCTGCAGACTGCTGAATCCACACACGGGTTTAACTCTGGAAGTTGAGTGCACACATTGACAACCGTTCTGTTAGATAGCTGCGTTTTGGATTTAGAAGCAGATATTTCCCTGTGCTTACTGCTGTTTCTTCCATAGGCCGGTAATGGGCTGAAAACGCCTGTTTTGGGACTCTGCAGAGAAAGTCTCTGCAGACTGCTGAATCCACACACGGGTTTAACTCTGGAAGTTGAGTGCACACATTGACAACCGTTCTGTTAGATAGCTGCGTTTTGGATTTAGAAGCAGATATTTCCCTGTGCTTACTGCTGTTTCTTCCCTATGCCGGTAATGGGCTGAAAACGCCTGTTTTGGGACTCTGCAGAGAAAGTCTCTGCAGACTGCTGAATCCACACACGGGTTTAACTCTGGAAGTTGAGTGCACACATTGACAACCGTTCTGTTAGATAGCTGCGTTTTGGATTTAGAAGCAGATATTTCCCTGTGCTTACTGCTGTTTCTTCCATATGCCGGTAATGGGCTGAAAACGCCTGTTTTGGGACTCTGCAGAGAAAGTGTTTGCAGACTGCTGAATCCACACTCGGGTTTAAATCTGGAAGTTGAGTGCACACATTGACAACCGTTCTGTTAGATAGCTGCGTTTTGGATTTAGAAGCAGATATTTCCCTGTGCTTACTGCTGTTTCTTCCATATGCCGGTAATGGGCTGAAAACGCCTGTTTTGGGACTCTGCAGAGAAAGTCTCTGCAGACTGCTGAATCCACACACGGGTTTACCTCTGGAAGTTGAGTGCACACATTGACAACCGTTCTGTTAGATAGCTGCGTTTTGGATTTAGAAGCAGATATTTCCCTGTGCTTACTGCTGTTTCTTCCCTATGCCGGTAATGGGCTGAAAACGCCTGTTTTGGGACTCTGCAGAGAAAGTCTCTGCAGACTGCTGAATCCACACACGGGTTTAACTCTGGAAGTTGAGTGCACACATTGACAACCGTTCTGTTAGATAGCTGCGTTTTGGATTTAGAAGCAGATATTTCCCTGTGCTTACTGCTGTTTCTTCCATAGGCCGGTAATGGGCTGAAAACGCCTGTTTTGGGACTCTGCAGAGAAAGTCTCTGCAGACTGCTGAATCCACACACGGGTTTAACTCTGGAAGTTGAGTGCACACATTGACAACCGTTCTGTTAGATAGCTACGTTTTGGATTTAGAAGCAGATATTTCCCTGTGCTTACTGCTGTTTCTTCCCTATGCCGGTAATGGGCTGAAAACGCCTGTTTTGGGACTCTGCAGAGAAAGTCTCTGCAGACTGCTGAATCCACACACGGGTTTAACTCTGGAAGTTGAGTGCACACATTGACAACCGTTCTGTTAGATAGCTGCGTTTTGGATTTAGAAGCAGATATTTCCCTGTGCTTACTGCTGTTTCTTCCCTATGCCGGTAATGGACTGAAAACGCCTGTTTTGGGACTCTGCAGAGAAAGTCTCTGCAGACTGCTGAATCCACACACGGGTTTAACTCTGGAGGTTGAGTGCACACATTGACAACCGTTCTGTTAGATAGCTGCGTTTTGGATTTAGAAGCAGATATTTCCCTGTGCTTACTGCTGTTTCTTCCATATGCCGGTAATGGGCTGAAAACGCCTGTTTTGGGACTCTGCAGAGAAAGTCTCTGCAGACTGCTGAATCCACAAACGGGTTTAACTCTGGAAGTTGAGTGCACACATTGACAACCGTTCTGTTAGATAGCTTCGTTTTGGATTTAGAAGCAGATATTTCCCTGTGCTTACTGCTGTTTCTTCCATATGCCGGTAATGGGCTGAAAACGCCTGTTTTGGGACTCTGCAGAGAAAGTCTCTGCAGACTGCTGAATCCACACACGGGTTTAACTCTGGAAGTTGAGTGCACACATTGACAACCGTTCTGTTAGATAGCTGCGTTTTGGATTTAGAAGCAGATATTTCCCTGTGCTTACTGCTGTTTCTTCCCTATGCCGGTAATGGACTGAAAACGCCTGTTTTGGGACTCTGCAGAGAAAGTCTCTGCAGACTGCTGAATCCACACACGGGTTTAACTCTGGAAGTTGAGTGCACACATTGACAACCGTTCTGTTAGATAGCTGCGTTTTGGATTTAGAAGCAGATATTTCCCTGTGCTTACTGCTGTTTCTTCCCTATGCCGGTAATGGGCTGAAAACGCCTGTTTTGGGACTCTGCAGAGAAAGTCTCTGCAGACTGCTGAATCCACACACGGGTTTAACTCTGGAAGTTGAGTGCACACATTGACAACCGTTCTGTTAGATAGCTGCGTTTTGGATTTAGAAGCAGATATTTCCCTGTGCTTACTGCTGTTTCTTCCATATGCCGGTAATGGGCTGAAAACGCCTGTTTTGGGACTCTGCAGAGAAAGTCTCTGCAGACTGCTGAATCCACACACGGGTTTAACTCTGGAAGTTGAGTGCACACATTGACAACCGTTCTGTTAGATAGCTGCGTTTTGGATTTAGAAGCAGATATTTCCCTGTGCTTACTGCTGTTTCTTCCATATGCCGGTAATGGGCTGAAAACGCCTGTTTTGGGACTCTGCAGAGAAAGTCTCTGCAGACTGCCGAATCCACACACGGGTTTAACTCTGGAAGTTGAGTGCACACATTGACAACCGTTCTGTTAGATAGCTGCGTTTTGGATTTAGAAGCACATATTTCCCTGTGCTTACTGCTGTTTCTTCCATATGCCGGTAATGGGCTGAAAACGCCTGTTTTGGAACTCTGCAGAGAAAGTGTTTGCAGACTGCTGAATCCACACACGGGTTTAACTCTGGAAGTTGAGTGCACACATTGACAACCGTTCTGTTAGATAGCTGCGTTTTGGATTTAGAAGCAGATATTTCCCTGGGCTTACTGCTGTTTCTTCCATATGCCGGTAATGGGCTGAAAACGCCTGTTTTGGGACTCTGCAGAGAAAGTGTTTGCAGACTGCTGAATCCACACACGGGTTTAACTCTGGAAGTTGAGTGCACACATTGACAACCGTTCTGTTAGATAGCTGCGTTTTGGATTTAGAAGCAGATATTTCCCTGTGCTTACTGCTGTTTCTTCCATATGCCGGTATTGGGCTGAAAACGCCTGTTTTGGGACTCTGCACAGAACGTGTTTGTAGACTGCTGAATCCACACACGAGTTCATCTCTGGAAGGTGAATGCACGCATTGACAACCATTCAGTTACATACTGCCTTTTGGTTTTAGAATAATTTATTTCTCTTTACAGCATATACTCTCATTCACTCTGGAATATCCAATCGCAGCTCCTAAAAGAAACGGGTTTCTACGTATAATCAGATATTTCCCTTTACATCTTGTACCCCAGTACACTCTGATATATGCAAACGCAGCTCCTGGAAGAAACGTGTTTGTAACTCGCTGAATCTGAGCATATATTGAAGTCTCTTAGGTGAATGAACACGCAGCAGAGGAGTTTGAAAAAAACATTTCTTCCATGTTATAGATGCACTGTTACTGCTATTGCTTTTAGGCTGGTGTTTTCCTGGAAATGTTGGTTTTAGAATTTCCATACAAATGGTTTGTAAACTGCTGCATAAGTGGAGCAGTTTAATTCGTTAAGTTGAATGCCCTCATTCACAATCATTCTGTTAGCTAGCTCCGTTTTGGTTTTAGAAGCCTGTGTTTCTATACTCCCATTCATTCTGGAATAGCCAAACGCAGCTCCCAGAATAGACGTGTTCTAAGTCGCTGAATCTAAACATAGATTCAACTCCCTTAGGTGAACGAACACACAGCACAGCAGTTTGAAAGAAACGTTTTATTTGAGTTTTAGACGCAGTCTTATTGCTATTTCTTAGAGGCCGGTATTTTGCTGGGAATGTCTGTTTTAGAATCTGCACAAAAATCTTTTCTAAACTGCTGCATAGAAACAACAGTTTATCTCAATAAGCTGAATGCACACAGTGACAACCATTCTGTTAGATGGCTCCGTGTTTGTTTTAGAACCAGATATTTCACTTTAAACCTTATACTCCAGTACACTCTGGAATATGCAAATGCAGCTCCTGGAAGAAACGTGTTTCTTACTCGCTGAATCTGAACATATACTCAAGACTCTTAGTTGAATGAACACAGAGCAGAGCATTTTGAAGAAAACGTTTTCTTCTATGTTATAGATGCAGTCTTACTGCTACTCTCCTTTAGGCTGGTGTTTTGCTGCAAATGTTGATTTTAGAATTTGCATATAAAGGGTTTCTAAACTGCTGCCTAAGAAGAGCAGATTAACCCTTTAAGTTGAATGCACAGATTCACAACCATTCTGTTAGATAGCTCCGTTTTGGTTTTAGAAACAGATATTTCTCTTTACAGCATTTACTCCCATACACTCTGGAATATCGAAATGCAGCTCCTAGAATAAACGTGTTTCAAACTCGCTGAATCCAAACATAGATTCAACGACCTTTGGTGAACGAACACACTGCAGAGCAGTTTGAAAGAAACGTTCCCTCTGAGTTTTAGACGCAGTCTTACTGCTATTTCTTATAGGCCGGTATTTTGCTGGAAATGTCTATTTGAGAATCTACACAGAAATGTTTTCTAAACTGCTGCATACAAACAGCAGTTTAGCTCAGTAAGTTGAATGCACACATTGACAACCATTCCATTAGATCATCCGTTTTTCTTTTGGAACGAGACATTTGTCTTTACATCTTATACTCCAGGTATACTCTGGAATAGGCAAACACAGCTCCTGGAAGAAACGTGTTGCTAATTAGCTGAATCTGAACATATATTCAAGTCTCTTATATGAATGAACACACAGCAGAGCAGTTTGAAAACAGTTTCGTCCATGTTAAAGATGCAGTCTTACTGCTATTTCCTTTAGGCTGGTGTTTTGCTGGAAAGGCCTGTATGAGAATTTGCAATATAAAGGGTTTCTAAAGTGCTGCATGAGAAGAGCAGTTTACCTCTTTAAGCCAAAGGCACACATTCACAACCACTCTGCTAGATAGATCCATTTTGGTTTTAGAAACAGATATTTCTCTTTACAGCATATACTCCCATTCATTCCGGAATATCCAAAGACAGCTCCTAGAATAAACGTGTTTCTATCTCGCTGAATCTAAACATAGATTAAACTCCCTTAGGTCAAAGAACACACGGCCGAGCAGGTTGAAAGAAACGTTTCTTCTGAGTTTTAGACGCAGTCTTAATGCTCTTTCTTCTATATGCCGGGTACCGGGCCGGAAAGGCCTGTTTTCAGACTCTGCACAGAAAGTGTTTGCAGACTGCTGAATCCACACACGGGTTTAACTCTGGAAGTTGAGTGCACACATTGACAACCGTTCTGTTAGATAGCTGCGTTTTGGATTTAGAAGCAGATATTTCCCTGTGCCTACTGCCGTTTCTTCCAAATGCCGGTATTGGGCTGAAAACGCCTGTTTTGGGACTCTGCAGAGAAAGTGTTTGCAGACTGCTGAATCCACACACGGGTTTAACTCTGGAAGTTGAGTGCACACATTGACAACCGTTCTGTTAGATAGCTGCGTTTTGGATTTAGAAGCAGATATTTCCCTGTGCTTACTGCTGTTTCTTCCATATGCCGGTAATGGGCTGAAAACGCCTGTTTTGGGACTCTGCAGAGAAAGTGTTTGCAGACTGCTGAATCCACACACGGGTTTAACTCTGGAAGTTGAGTGCACACATTGACAACCGTTCTGTTAGATAGCTGCGTTTTGGATTTAGAAGCAGATATTTCCCTGTGCTTACTGCTGTTTCTTCCATATGCCGGTAATGGGCTGAAAACGCCTGTTTTGGGACTCTGCAGAGAAAGTGTTTGCAGACTGCTGAATCCACACACGGGTTTAACTCTGGAAGTTGAGTGCACACACTGACAACCGTTCTGTTAGATAGCTGCGTTTTGGATTTAGAAGCAGATATTTCCCTGTGCTTACTGCTGTTTCTTCCATATGCCGGTAATGGGCTGAAAACGCCTGTTTTGGGACTCTGCAGAGAAAGTCTCTGCAGACTGCTGAATCCACACACGGGTTTAACTCTGGAAGTTGAGTGCACACATTGACAACCGTTCTGTTAGATAGCTGCGTTTTGGATTTAGAAGCAGATATTTCCCTGTGCTTACTGCTGTTTCTTCCCTATGCCGGTAATGGGCTGAAAACGCCTGTTTTGGGACTCTGCAGAGAAAGTCTCTGCAGACTGCTGAATCCACACCACGGGTTTAACTCTGGAAGTTGAGTGCACACATTGACAACCGTTCTGTTAGATAGCTGCGTTTTGGATTTAGAAGCAGATATTTCCCTGTGCTTACTGCTGTTTCTTCCATATGCCGGTAATGGGCTGAAAACGCCTGTTTTGGGACTCTGCAGAGAAAGTGTTTGCAGACTGCTGAATCCACACTCGGGTTTAAATCTGGAAGTTGAGTGCACACATTGACAACCGTTCTGTTAGATAGCTGCGTTTTGGATTTAGAAGCAGATATTTCCCTGTGCTTACTGCTGTTCTTCTCCCTATGCCGGTAATGGACTGAAAACGCCTGTTTTGGGACTCTGCAGAGAAAGTCTCTGCAGACTGCTGAATCCACACACGGGTTTAACTCTGGAAGTTGAGTGCACACATTGACAACCGTTCTGTTAGATAGCTGCGTTTTGGATTTAGAAGCAGATATTTCCCTGTGCTTACTGCTGTTTCTTCCATATGCCGGTAATGGGCTGAAAACGCCTGTTTTGGGACTCTGCAGAGAAAGTCTCTGCAGACTGCTGAATCCACACACGGGTTTAACTCTGGAAGTTGAGTGCACACATTGACAACCGTTCTGTTAGATAGCTGCGTTTTGGATTTAGAAGCAGATATTTCCCTGTGCTTACTGCTGTTTCTTCCATATGCCGGTAATGGGCTGAAAACGCCTGTTTTGGGGACTCTGCAGAGAAAGTCTCTGCAGACTGCTGAATCCACACACGGGTTTAACTCTGGAAGTTGAGTGCACACATTGACAACCGTTCTGTTAGATAGCTGCGTTTTGGATTTAGAAGCAGATATTTCCCTGTGCTTACTGCTGTTTCTTCCCTATGCCGGTAATGGACTGAAAAACGCCTGTTTTGGGACTCTGCAGAGAAAGTCTCTGCAGACTGCTGAATCCACACACGGGTTTAACTCTGGAAGTTGAGTGCACACATTGACAACCGTTCTGTTAGATAGCTGCGTTTTGGATTTAGAAGCAGATATTTCCCTGTGCTTACTGCTGTTTCTTCCCTATGCCGGTAATGGGCTGAAAACGCCTGTTTTGGGACTCTGCAGAGAAAGTCTCTGCAGACTGCTGAATCCACACACGGGTTTAACTCTGGAAGTTGAGTGCACACATTGACAACCGTTCTGTTAGATAGCTGCGTTTTGGATTTAGAAGCAGATATTTCCCTGTGCTTACTGCTGTTTCTTCCATATGCCGGTAATGGGCTGAAAACGCCTGTTTTGGGGACTCTGCAGAGAAAGTGTTTGCAGACTGCTGAATCCACACTCGGGTTTAAATCTGGAAGTTGAGTGCACACATTGACAACCGTTCTGTTAGATAGCTGCGTTTTGGATTTAGAAAGCAGATATTTCCCTGTGCTTACTGCTGTTTCTTCCATATGCCGGTAATGGGCTGAAAACGCCTGTTTTGGGACTCTGCAGAGAAAGTCTCTGCAGACTGCTGAATCCACACACGGGTTTACCTCTGGAAGTTGAGTGCACACATTGACAACCGTTCTGTTAGATAGCTGCGTTTTGGATTTAGAAGCAGATATTTCCCTGTGCTTACTGCTGTTTCTTCCCTATGCCGGTAATGGGCTGAAAACGCCTGTTTTTGGGACTCTGCAGAGAAAGTCTCTGCAGACTGCTGAATCCACACACGGGTTTAACTCTGGAAGTTGAGTGCACACATTGACAACCGTTCTGTTAGATAGCTGCGTTTTGGATTTAGAAGCAGATATTTCCCTGTGCTTACTGCTGTTTCTTCCATAGGCCGGTAATGGGCTGAAAACGCCTGTTTTGGGACTCTGCAGAGAAAGTCTCTGCAGACTGCTGAATCCACACACGGGTTTAACTCTGGAAGTTGAGTGCACACATTGACAACCGTTCTGTTAGATAGCTACGTTTTGGATTTAGAAGCAGATATTTCCCTGTGCTTACTGCTGTTTCTTCCCTATGCCGGTAATGGGCTGAAAACGCCTGTTTTGGGACTCTGCAGAGAAAGTCTCTGCAGACTGCTGAATCCACACACGGGTTTAACTCTGGAAGTTGAGTGCACACATTGACAACCGTTCTGTTAGATAGCTGCGTTTTGGATTTAGAAGCAGATATTTCCCTGTGCTTACTGCTGTTTCTTCCCTATGCCGGTAATGGACTGAAAACGCCTGTTTTGGGACTCTGCAGAGAAAGTCTCTGCAGACTGCTGAATCCACACACGGGTTTAACTCTGGAGGTTGAGTGCACACATTGACAACCGTTCTGTTAGATAGCTGCGTTTTGGATTTAGAAGCAGATATTTCCCTGTGCTTACTGCTGTTTCTTCCATATGCCGGTAATGGGCTGAAAACGCCTGTTTTGGGACTCTGCAGAGAAAGTCTCTGCAGACTGCTGAATCCACAAACGGGTTTAACTCTGGAAGTTGAGTGCACACATTGACAACCGTTCTGTTAGATAGCTGCGTTTTGGATTTAGAAGCAGATATTTCCCTGTGCTTACTGCTGTTTCTTCCATATGCCGGTAATGGGCTGAAAACGCCTGTTTTGGGACTCTGCAGAGAAAGTCTCTGCAGACTGCTGAATCCACACACGGGTTTAACTCTGGAAGTTGAGTGCACACATTGACAACCGTTCTGTTAGATAGCTGCGTTTTGGATTTAGAAGCAGATATTTCCCTGTGCTTACTGCTGTTTCTTCCCTATGCCGGTAATGGACTGAAAACGCCTGTTTTGGGACTCTGCAGAGAAAGTCTCTGCAGACTGCTGAATCCACACACGGGTTTAACTCTGGAAGTTGAGTGCACACATTGACAACCGTTCTGTTAGATAGCTGCGTTTTGGATTTAGAAGCAGATATTTCCCTGTGCTTACTGCTGTTTCTTCCCTATGCCGGTAATGGGCTGAAAACGCCTGTTTTGGGACTCTGCAGAGAAAGTCTCTGCAGACTGCTGAATCCACACACGGGTTTAACTCTGGAAGTTGAGTGCACACATTGACAACCGTTCTGTTAGATAGCTGCGTTTTGGATTTAGAAGCAGATATTTCCCTGTGCTTACTGCTGTTTCTTCCATATGCCGGTAATGGGCTGAAAACGCCTGTTTTGGGACTCTGCAGAGAAAGTCTCTGCAGACTGCTGAATCCACACACGGGTTTAACTCTGGAAGTTGAGTGCACACATTGACAACCGTTCTGTTAGATAGCTGCGTTTTGGATTTAGAAGCAGATATTTCCCTGTGCTTACTGCTGTTTCTTCCATATGCCGGTAATGGGCTGAAAACGCCTGTTTTGGGACTCTGCAGAGAAAGTCTCTGCAGACTGCCGAATCCACACACGGGTTTAACTCTGGAAGTTGAGTGCACACATTGACAACCGTTCTGTTAGATAGCTGCGTTTTGGATTTAGAAGCACATATTTCCCTGTGCTTACTGCTGTTTCTTCCATATGCCGGTAATGGGCTGAAAACGCCTGTTTTGGAACTCTGCAGAGAAAGTGTTTGCAGACTGCTGAATCCACACACGGGTTTAACTCTGGAAGTTGAGTGCACACATTGACAACCGTTCTGTTAGATAGCTGCGTTTTGGATTTAGAAGCAGATATTTCCCTGGGCTTACTGCTGTTTCTTCCATATGCCGGTAATGGGCTGAAAACGCCTGTTTTGGGACTCTGCAGAGAAAGTGTTTGCAGACTGCTGAATCCACACACGGGTTTAACTCTGGAAGTTGAGTGCACACATTGACAACCGTTCTGTTAGATAGCTGCGTTTTGGATTTAGAAGCAGATATTTCCCTGTGCTTACTGCTGTTTCTTCCATATGCCGGTATTGGGCTGAAAACGCCTGTTTTGGGACTCTGCACAGAACGTGTTTGTAGACTGCTGAATCCACACACGAGTTCATCTCTGGAAGGTGAATGCACGCATTGACAACCATTCAGTTACATAGCTGCCTTTTGGTTTTAGAATAATTTATTTCTCTTTACAGCATATACTCTCATTCACTCTGGAATATCCAATCGCAGCTCCTAAAAGAAACGGGTTTCTACGTATAATCAGATATTTCCCTTTACATCTTGTACCCCAGTACACTCTGATATATGCAAACGCAGCTCCTGGAAGAAACGTGTTTGTAACTCGCTGAATCTGAGCATATATTGAAGTCTCTTAGGTGAATGAACACGCAGCAGAGGAGTTTGAAAAAAACATTTCTTCCATGTTATAGATGCACTGTTACTGCTATTGCTTTTAGGCTGGTGTTTTCCTGGAAATGTTGGTTTTAGAATTTCCATACAAATGGTTTGTAAACTGCTGCATAAGTGGAGCAGTTTAATTCGTTAAGTTGAATGCCCTCATTCACAATCATTCTGTTAGCTAGCTCCGTTTTGGTTTTAGAAGCCTGTGTTTCTAGTTACAGCATATACTCCCATTCATTCTGGAATAGCCAAACGCAGCTCCCAGAATAGACGTGTTTCTAAGTCGCTGAATCTAAACATAGATTCAACTCCCTTAGGTGAACGAACACACAGCACAGCAGTTTGAAAGAAACGTTTTATTTGAGTTTTAGACGCAGTCTTATTGCTATTTCTTAGAGGCCGGTATTTTGCTGGGAATGTCTGTTTTAGAATCTGCACAAAAATCTTTTCTAAACTGCTGCATAGAAACAACAGTTTATCTCAATAAGCTGAATGCACACAGTGACAACCATTCTGTTAGATGGCTCCGTGTTTGTTTTAGAACCAGATATTTCACTTTAAACCTTATACTCCAGTACACTCTGGAATATGCAAATGCAGCTCCTGGAAGAAACGTGTTTCTTACTCGCTGAATCTGAACATATACTCAAGACTCTTAGTTGAATGAACACAGAGCAGAGCATTTTGAAGAAAACGTTTCTTCTATGTTATAGATGCAGTCTTACTGCTACTTCCTTTAGGCTGGTGTTTTGCTGCAAATGTTGATTTTAGAATTTGCATATAAAGGGTTTCTAAACTGCTGCCTAAGAAGAGCAGATTAACCCTTTAAGTTGAATGCACAGATTCACAACCATTCTGTTAGATAGCTCCGTTTTGGTTTTAGAAACAGATATTTCTCTTTACAGCATTTACTCCCATACACTCTGGAATATCGAAATGCAGCTCCTAGAATAAACGTGTTTCAAACTCGCTGAATCCAAACATAGATTCAACGACCTTTGGTGAACGAACACACTGCAGAGCAGTTTGAAAGAAACGTTCCCTCTGAGTTTTAGACGCAGTCTTACTGCTATTTCTTATAGGCCGGTATTTTGCTGGAAATGTCTATTTGAGAATCTACACAGAAATGTTTTCTAAACTGCTGCATACAAACAGCAGTTTAGCTCAGTAAGTTGAATGCACACATTGACAACCATTCCATTAGATCATCCGTTTTTCTTTTGGAACGAGACATTTGTCTTTACATCTTATACTCCAGTATACTCTGGAATAGGCAAACACAGCTCCTGGAAGAAACGTGTTGCTAATTAGCTGAATCTGAACATATATTCAAGTCTCTTATATGAATGAACACACAGCAGAGCAGTTTGAAAACAGTTTCGTCCATGTTAAAGATGCAGTCTTACTGCTATTTCCTTTAGGCTGGTGTTTTGCTGGAAAGGCCTGTATGAGAATTTGCATATAAAGGGTTTCTAAAGTGCTGCATGAGAAGAGCAGTTTACCTCTTTAAGCCAAAGGCACACATTCACAACCACTCTGCTAGATAGATCCATTTTGGTTTTAGAAACAGATATTTCTCTTTACAGCATATACTCCCATTCATTCCGGAATATCCAAAGACAGCTCCTAGAATAAACGTGTTTCTATCTCGCTGAATCTAAACATAGATTAAACTCCCTTAGGTCAAAGAACACACGGCCGAGCAGGTTGAAAGAAACGTTTCTTCTGAGTTTTAGACGCAGTCTTAATGCTCTTTCTTCTATATGCCGGTACCGGGCCGGAAAGGCCTGTTTTCAGACTCTGCACAGAAAGTGTTTGCAGACTGCTGAATCCACACACGGGTTTAACTCTGGAAGTTGAGTGCACACATTGACAACCGTTCTGTTAGATAGCTGCGTTTTGGATTTAGAAGCAGATATTTCCCTGTGCCTACTGCCGTTTCTTCCAAATGCCGGTATTGGGCTGAAAACGCCTGTTTTGGGACTCTGCAGAGAAAGTGTTTGCAGACTGCTGAATCCACACACGGGTTTAACTCTGGAAGTTGAGTGCACACATTGACAACCGTTCTGTTAGATAGCTGCGTTTTGGATTTAGAAGCAGATATTTCCCTGTGCTTACTGCTGTTTCTTCCATATGCCGGTAATGGGCTGAAAACGCCTGTTTTGGGACTCTGCAGAGAAAGTGTTTGCAGACTGCTGAATCCACACACGGGTTTAACTCTGGAAGTTGAGTGCACACATTGACAACCGTTCTGTTAGATAGCTGCGTTTTGGATTTAGAAGCAGATATTTCCCTGTGCTTACTGCTGTTTCTTCCATATGCCGGTAATGGGCTGAAAACGCCTGTTTTGGGACTCTGCAGAGAAAGTGTTTGCAGACTGCTGAATCCACACACGGGTTTAACTCTGGAAGTTGAGTGCACACACTGACAACCGTTCTGTTAGATAGCTGCGTTTTGGATTTAGAAGCAGATATTTCCCTGTGCTTACTGCTGTTTCTTCCATATGCCGGTAATGGGCTGAAAACGCCTGTTTTGGGACTCTGCAGAGAAAGTCTCTGCAGACTGCTGAATCCACACACGGGTTTAACTCTGGAAGTTGAGTGCACACATTGACAACCGTTCTGTTAGATAGCTGCGTTTTGGATTTAGAAGCAGATATTTCCCTGTGCTTACTGCTGTTTCTTCCCTATGCCGGTAATGGGCTGAAAACGCCTGTTTTGGGACTCTGCAGAGAAAGTCTCTGCAGACTGCTGAATCCACACACGGGTTTAACTCTGGAAGTTGAGTGCACACATTGACAACCGTTCTGTTAGATAGCTGCGTTTTGGATTTAGAAGCAGATATTTCCCTGTGCTTACTGCTGTTTCTTCCATATGCCGGTAATGGGCTGAAAACGCCTGTTTTGGGACTCTGCAGAGAAAGTGTTTGCAGACTGCTGAATCCACACTCGGGTTTAAATCTGGAAGTTGAGTGCACACATTGACAACCGTTCTGTTAGATAGCTGCGTTTTGGATTTAGAAGCAGATATTTCCCTGTGCTTACTGCTGTTTCTTCCCTATGCCGGTAATGGACTGAAAACGCCTGTTTTGGGACTCTGCAGAGAAAGTCTCTGCAGACTGCTGAATCCACACACGGGTTTAACTCTGGAAGTTGAGTGCACACATTGACAACCGTTCTGTTAGATAGCTGCGTTTTGGATTTAGAAGCAGATATTTCCCTGTGCTTACTGCTGTTTCTTCCATATGCCGGTAATGGGCTGAAAACGCCTGTTTTGGGACTCTGCAGAGAAAGTCTCTGCAGACTGCTGAATCCACACACGGGTTTAACTCTGGAAGTTGAGTGCACACATTGACAACCGTTCTGTTAGATAGCTGCGTTTTGGATTTAGAAGCAGATATTTCCCTGTGCTTACTGCTGTTTCTTCCATATGCCGGTAATGGGCTGAAAACGCCTGTTTTGGGACTCTGCAGAGAAAGTCTCTGCAGACTGCTGAATCCACACACGGGTTTAACTCTGGAAGTTGAGTGCACACATTGACAACCGTTCTGTTAGATAGCTGCGTTTTGGATTTAGAAGCAGATATTTCCCTGTGCTTACTGCTGTTTCTTCCCTATGCCGGTAATGGACTGAAAACGCCTGTTTTGGGACTCTGCAGAGAAAGTCTCTGCAGACTGCTGAATCCACACACGGGTTTAACTCTGGAAGTTGAGTGCACACATTGACAACCGTTCTGTTAGATAGCTGCGTTTTGGATTTAGAAGCAGATATTTCCCTGTGCTTACTGCTGTTTCTTCCCTATGCCGGTAATGGGCTGAAAACGCCTGTTTTGGGACTCTGCAGAGAAAGTCTCTGCAGACTGCTGAATCCACACACGGGTTTAACTCTGGAAGTTGAGTGCACACATTGACAACCGTTCTGTTAGATAGCTGCGTTTTGGATTTAGAAGCAGATATTTCCCTGTGCTTACTGCTGTTTCTTCCATATGCCGGTAATGGGCTGAAAACGCCTGTTTTGGGACTCTGCAGAGAAAGTCTCTGCAGACTGCTGAATCCACACACGGGTTTAACTCTGGAAGTTGAGTGCAGACATTGACAACCGTTCTGTTAGATAGCTGCGTTTTGGATTTAGAAGCAGATATTTCCCTGTGCTTACTGCTGTTTCTTCCATATGCCGGTAATGGGCTGAAAACGCCTGTTTTGGGACTCTGCAGAGAAAGTCTCTGCAGACTGCCGAATCCACACACGGGTTTAACTCTGGAAGTTGAGTGCACACATTGACAACCGTTCTGTTAGATAGCTGCGTTTTGGATTTAGAAGCAGATATTTCCCTGTGCTTACTGCTGTTTCTTCCCTATGCCGGTAATGGGCTGAAAACGCCTGTTTTGGGACTCTGCAGAGAAAGTCTCTGCAGACTGCTGAATCCACACACGGGTTTAACTCTGGAAGTTGAGTGCACACATTGACAACCGTTCTGTTAGATAGCTGCGTTTTGGATTTAGAAGCAGATATTTCCCTGTGCTTACTGCTGTTTCTTCCCTATGCCGGTAATGGGCTGAAAACGCCTGTTTTGGGACTCTGCAGAGAAAGTCTCTGCAGACTGCTGAATCCACACACGGGTTTAACTCTAGAAGTTGAGTGCACACATTGACAACCGTTCTGTTAGATAGCTGCGTTTTGGATTTAGAAGCAGATATTTCCCTGTGCTTACTGCTGTTTCTTCCATATGCCGGTAATGGGCTGAAAACGCCTGTTTTGGGACTCTGCAGAGAAAGTCTCTGCAGACTGCTGAATCCACACACGGGTTTAACTCTGGAAGTTGAGTGCACACATTGACAACCGTTCTGTTAGATAGCTGCGTTTTGGATTTAGAAGCAGATATTTCCCTGTGCTTACTGCTGTTTCTTCCATATGCCGGTAATGGGCTGAAAACGCCTGTTTTGGGACTCTGCAGAGAAAGTCTCTGCAGACTGCTGAATCCACACACGAGTTTAACTCTGGAAGTTGAGTGCACACATTGACAACCGTTCTGTTAGATAGCTGCGTTTTGGATTTAGAAGCACATATTTCCCTGTGCTTACTGCTGTTTCTTCCATATGCCGGTAATGGGCTGAAAACGCCTGTTTTGGGACTCTGCAGAGAAAGTGTTTGCAGACTGCTGAATCCACACACGGGTTTAACTCTGGAAGTTGAGTGCACACATTGACAACCGTTCTGTTAGATAGCTGCGTTTTGGATTTAGAAGCAGATATTTCCCTGTGCTTACTGCTGTTTCTTCCATATTCCGGTAATGGGCTGAAAACGCCTGTTTTGGGACTCTGCAGAGAAAGTGTTTGCAGACTGCTGAATCCACACTCGGGTTTAAATCTGGAAGTTGAGTGCACACATTGACAACCGTTCTGTTAGATAGCTGCGTTTTGGATTTAGAAGCAGATATTTCCCTGTGCTTACTGCTGTTTCTTCCCTATGCCGGTAATGGGCTGAAAACGCCTGTTTTGGGACTCTGCAGAGAAAGTCTCTGCAGACTGCTGAATCCACACACGGGTTTAACTCTGGAAGTTGAGTGCACACATTGACAACCGTTCTGTTAGATAGCTGCGTTTTGGATTTAGAAGCAGATATTTCCCTGTGCTTACTGCTGTTTCTTCCCTATGCCGGTAATGGGCTGAAAACGCCTGTTTTGGGACTCTGCAGAGAAAGTCTCTGCAGACTGCTGAATCCACACACGGGTTTAACTCTGGAAGTTGAGTGCACACATTGACAACCGTTCTGTTAGATAGCTGCGTTTTGGATTTAGAAGCAGATATTTCCCTGTGCTTACTGCTGCTTCTTCCATATGCCGGTAATGGGCTGAAAACGCCTGTTTTGGGACTCTGCAGAGAAAGTCTCTGCAGACTGCTGAATCCACACACGGGTTTAACTCTGGAAGTTGAGTGCACACATTGACAACCGTTCTGTTAGATAGCTGCGTTTTGGATTTAGAAGCAGATATTTCCCTGTGCTTACTGCTGTTTCTTCCCTATGCCGGTAATGGGCTGAAAACGCCTGTTTTGGGACTCTGCAGAGAAAGTCTCTGCAGACTGCTGAATCCACACACGGGTTTAACTCTGGAAGTTGAGTGCACACATTGACAACCGTTCTGTTAGATAGCTGCGTTTTGGATTTAGAAGCAGATATTTCCCTGTGCTTACTGCTGTTTCTTCCATATGCCGGTAATGGGCTGAAAACGCCTGTTTTGGGACTCTGCAGAGAAAGTCTCTGCAGACTGCTGAATCCACACACGGGTTTAACTCTGGAAGTTGAGTGCACACATTGACAACCGTTCTGTTAGATAGCTGCGTTTTGGATTTAGAAGCAGATATTTCCCTGTGCTTACTGCTGTTTCTTCCATATGCCGGTAATGGGCTGAAAACGCCTGTTTTGGGACTCTGCAGAGAAAGTCTCTGCAGACTGCTGAATCCACACACGGGTTTAACTCTGGAAGTTGAGTGCACACATTGACAACCGTTCTGTTAGATAGCTGCGTTTTGGATTTAGAAGCAGATATTTCCCTGTGCTTACTGCTGTTTCTTCCATATGCCGGTAATGGGCTGAAAACGCCTGTTTTGGGACTCTGCAGAGAAAGTCTCTGCAGACTGCTGAATCCAAACACGGGTTTAACTCTGGAAGTTGAGTGCACACATTGACAACCGTTCTGTTAGATAGCTGCGTTTTGGATTTAGAAGCAGATATTTCCCTGTGCTTACTGCTGTTTTTTCCATATGCCGGTAATGGGCTGAAAACGCCTGTTTTGGGACTCTGCAGAGAAAGTCTCTGCAGACTGCTGAATCCACACACGGGTTTAACTCTGGAAGTTGAGTGCACATATTGACAACCGTTCTGTTAGATAGCTGCGTTTTGGATTTAGAAGCAGATATTTCCCTGTGCTTACTGCTGTTTCTTCCCTATGCCGGTAATGGGCTGAAAACGCCTGTTTTGGGACTCTGCAGAGAAAGTCTCTGCAGACTGCTGAATCCACACACGGGTTTAACTCTGGAAGTTGAGTGCACACATTGACAACCGTTCTGTTAGATAGCTGCGTTTTGGATTTAGAAGCAGATATTTCCCTGTGCTTACTGCTGTTTCTTCCATAGGCCGGTAATGGGCTGAAAACGCCTGTTTTGGGACTCTGCAGAGAAAGTCTCTGCAGACTGCTGAATCCACACACGGGTTTAACTCTGGAAGTTGAGTGCACACATTGACAACCGTTCTGTTAGATAGCTGCGTTTTGGATTTAGAAGCAGATATTTCCCTGTGCTTACTGCTGTTTCTTCCATTTGCCGGTAATGGGCTGAAAACGCCTGTTTTGGGACTCTGCAGAGAAAGTCTCTGCAGACTGCTGAATCCACACACGGGTTTAACTCTGGAAGTTGAGTGCACACATTGACAACCGTTCTGTTAGATAGCTGCGTTTTGGATTTAGAAGCAGATATTTCTCTGTGCTTACTGCTGTTTCTTCCATATGCCGGTAATGGGCTGAAAACGCCTGTTTTGGGACTCTGCAGAGAAAGTGTTTGCAGACTGCTGAATCCACACTCGGGTTTAAATCTGGAAGTTGAGTGCACACATTGACAACCGTTCTGTTAGATAGCTGCGTTTTGGATTTAGAAGCAGATATTTCCCTGTGCTTACTGCTGTTTCTTCCCTATGCCGGTAATGGACTGAAAACGCCTGTTTTGGGACTCTGCAGAGAAAGTCTCTGCAGACTGCTGAATCCACACACGGGTTTAACTCTGGAAGTTGAGTGCACACATTGACAACCGTTCTGTTAGATAGCTGCGTTTTGGATTTAGAAGCAGATATTTCCCTGTGCTTACTGCTGTTTCTTCCCTATGCCGGTAATGGGCTGAAAACGCCTGTTTTGGGACTCTGCAGAGAAAGTCTCTGCAGACTGCTGAATCCACACACGGGTTTAACTCTGGAAGTTGAGTGCACACATTGACAACCGTTCTGTTAGATAGCTGTGTTTTGGATTTAGAAGCAGATATTTCCCTGTGCTTACTGCTGTTTCTTCCATATGCCGGTAATGGGCTGAAAACGCCTGTTTTGGGACTCTGCAGAGAAAGTCTCTGCAGACTGCTGAATCCACACACGGGTTTAACTCTGGAAGTTGAGTGCACACATTGACAACCGTTCTGTTAGATAGCTGCGTTTTGGATTTAGAAGCAGATATTTCCCTGTGCTTACTGCTGTTTCTTCCCTATGCCGGTAATGGACTGAAAACGCCTGTTTTGGGACTCTGCAGAGAAAGTCTCTGCAGACTGCTGAATCCACACACGGGTTTAACTCTGGAAGTTGAGTGCACACATTGACAACCGTTCTGTTAGATAGCTGCGTTTTGGATTTAGAAGCAGATATTTCCCTGTGCTTACTGCTGTTTCTTCCCTATGCCGGTAATGGGCTGAAAACGCCTGTTTTGGGACTCTGCAGAGAAAGTCTCTGCAGACTGCTGAATCCACACACGGGTTTAACTCTGGAAGTTGAGTGCACACATTGACAACCGTTCTGTTAGATAGCTGCGTTTTGGATTTAGAAGCAGATATTTCCCTGTGCTTACTGCTGTTTCTTCCATATGCCGGTAATGGGCTGAAAACGCCTGTTTTGGGACTCTGCAGAGAAAGTCTCTGCAGACTGCTGAATCCACACACGGGTTTAACTCTGGAAGTTGAGTGCACACATTGACAACCGTTCTGTTAGATAGCTGCGTTTTGGATTTAGAAGCAGATATTTCCCTGTGCTTACTGCTGTTTCTTCCATATGCCGGTAATGGGCTGAAAACGCCTGTTTTGGGACTCTGCAGAGAAAGTGTTTGCAGACTGCTGAATCCACACACGGGTTTAACTCTGGAAGTTGAGTGCACACATTGACAACCGTTCTGTTAGATAGCTGCGTTTTGGATTTAGAAGCAGATATTTCCCTGTGCTTACTGCTGTTTCTTCCATATTCCGGTAATGGGCTGAAAACGCCTGTTTTGGGACTCTGCAGAGAAAGTGTTTGCAGACTGCTGAATCCACACTCGGGTTTAAATCTGGAAGTTGAGTGCACACATTGACAACCGTTCTGTTAGATAGCTGCGTTTTGGATTTAGAAGCAGATATTTCCCTGTGCTTACTGCTGTTTCTTCCCTATGCCGGTAATAGGCTGAAAACGCCTGTTTTGGGACTCTGCAGAGAAAGTCTCTGCAGACTGCTGAATCCACACACGGGTTTAACTCTGGAAGTTGAGTGCACACATTGACAACCGTTCTGTTAGATAGCTGCGTTTTGGATTTAGAAGCAGATATTTCCCTGTGCTTACTGCTGTTTCTTCCCTATGCCGGTAATGGGCTGAAAACGCCTGTTTTGGGACTCTGCAGAGAAAGTCTCTGCAGACTGCTGAATCCACACACGGGTTTAACTCTGGAAGTTGAGTGCACACATTGACAACCGTTCTGTTAGATAGCTGCGTTTTGGATTTAGAAGCAGATATTTCCCTGTGCTTACTGCTGCTTCTTCCATAGGCCGGTAATGGGCTGAAAACGCCTGTTTTGGGACTCTGCAGAGAAAGTCTCTGCAGACTGCTGAATCCACACACGGGTTTAACTCTGGAAGTTGAGTGCACACATTGACAACCGTTCTGTTAGATAGCTGCGTTTTGGATTTAGAAGCAGATATTTCCCTGTGCTTACTGCTGTTTATTCCATATGCCGGTAATGGGCTGAAAACGCCTGTTTTGGGACTCTGCAGAGAAAGTCTCTGCAGACTGCTGAATCCACACACGGGTTTAACTCTGGAAGTTGATTGCACACATTGACAACCGTTCTGTTAGATAGCTGCGTTTTGGATTTAGAAGCAGATATTTCCCTGTGCTTACTGCTGTTTCTTCCATATGCCGGTAATGGGCTGAAAACGCCTGTTTTGGGACTCTGCAGAGAAAGTCTCTGCAGACTGCTGAATCCACACACGGGTTTAACTCTGGAAGTTGAGTGCACACATTGACAACCGTTCTGTTAGATAGCTGCGTTTTGGATTTAGAAGCAGATATTTCCCTGTGCTTACTGCTGTTTCTTCCATATGCCGGTAATGGGCTGAAAACGCCTGTTTTGGGACTCTGCAGAGAAAGTCTCTGCAGACTGCTGAATCCACACACGGGTTTACCTCTGGAAGTTGAGTGCACACATTGACAACCGTTCTGTTAGATAGCTGCGTTATGGATTTAGAAGCAGATATTTCCCTGTGCTTACTGCTGTTTCTTCCCTATGCCGGTAATGGGCTGAAAACGCCTGTTTTGGGACTCTGCAGAGAAAGTCTCTGCAGACTGCTGAATCCACACACGGGTTTAACTCTGGAAGTTGAGTGCACACATTGACAACCGTTCTGTTAGATAGCTGCGTTTTGGATTTAGAAGCAGATATTTCCCTGTGCTTACTGCTGTTTCTTCCATAGGCCGGTAATGGGCTGAAAACGCCTGTTTTGGGACTCTGCAGAGAAAGTCTCTGCAGACTGCTGAATCCACACACGGGTTTAACTCTGGAAGTTGAGTGCACACATTGACAACCGTTCTGTTAGATAGCTGCGTTTTGGATTTAGAAGCAGATATTTCCCTGTGCTTACTGCTGTTTCTTCCCTATGCCGGTAATGGGCTGAAAACGCCTGTTTTGGGACTCTGCAGAGAAAGTCTCTGCAGACTGCTGAATCCACACACGGGTTTAACTCTGGAAGTTGAGTGCACACATTGACAACCGTTCTGTTAGATAGCTGCGTTTTGGATTTAGAAGCAGATATTTCCCTGTGCTTACTGCTGTTTCTTCCATATGCCGGTAATGGGCTGAAAACGCCTGTTTTGGGACTCTGCAGAGAAAGTGTTTGCAGACTGCTGAATCCACACTCGGGTTTAAATCTGGAAGTTGAGTGCACACATTGACAACCGTTCTGTTAGATAGCTGCGTTTTGGATTTAGAAGCAGATATTTCCCTGTGCTTACTGCTGTTTCTTCCATATGCCGGTAATGGGCTGAAAACGCCTGTTTTGGGACTCTGCAGAGAAAGTCTCTGCAGACTGCTGAATCCACACACGGGTTTACCTCTGGAAGTTGAGTGCACACATTGACAACCGTTCTGTTAGATAGCTGCGTTTTGGATTTAGAAGCAGATATTTCCCTGTGCTTACTGCTGTTTCTTCCCTATGCCGGTAATGGGCTGAAAACGCCTGTTTTGGGACTCTGCAGAGAAAGTCTCTGCAGACTGCTGAATCCACACACGGGTTTAACTCTGGAAGTTGAGTGCACACATTGACAACCGTTCTGTTAGATAGCTGCGTTTTGGATTTAGAAGCAGATATTTCCCTGTGCTTACTGCTGTTTCTTCCATAGGCCGGTAATGGGCTGAAAACGCCTGTTTTGGGACTCTGCAGAGAAAGTCTCTGCAGACTGCTGAATCCACACACGGGTTTAACTCTGGAAGTTGAGTGCACACATTGACAACCGTTCTGTTAGATAGCTACGTTTTGGATTTAGAAGCAGATATTTCCCTGTGCTTACTGCTGTTTCTTCCCTATGCCGGTAATGGGCTGAAAACGCCTGTTTTGGGACTCTGCAGAGAAAGTCTCTGCAGACTGCTGAATCCACACACGGGTTTAACTCTGGAAGTTGAGTGCACACATTGACAACCGTTCTGTTAGATAGCTGCGTTTTGGATTTAGAAGCAGATATTTCCCTGTGCTTACTGCTGTTTCTTCCCTATGCCGGTAATGGACTGAAAACGCCTGTTTTGGGACTCTGCAGAGAAAGTCTCTGCAGACTGCTGAATCCACACACGGGTTTAACTCTGGAGGTTGAGTGCACACATTGACAACCGTTCTGTTAGATAGCTGCGTTTTGGATTTAGAAGCAGATATTTCCCTGTGCTTACTGCTGTTTCTTCCATATGCCGGTAATGGGCTGAAAACGCCTGTTTTGGGACTCTGCAGAGAAAGTCTCTGCAGACTGCTGAATCCACAAACGGGTTTAACTCTGGAAGTTGAGTGCACACATTGACAACCGTTCTGTTAGATAGCTGCGTTTTGGATTTAGAAGCAGATATTTCCCTGTGCTTACTGCTGTTTCTTCCATATGCCGGTAATGGGCTGAAAACGCCTGTTTTGGGACTCTGCAGAGAAAGTCTCTGCAGACTGCTGAATCCACACACGGGTTTAACTCTGGAAGTTGAGTGCACACATTGACAACCGTTCTGTTAGATAGCTGCGTTTTGGATTTAGAAGCAGATATTTCCCTGTGCTTACTGCTGTTTCTTCCCTATGCCGGTAATGGACTGAAAACGCCTGTTTTGGGACTCTGCAGAGAAAGTCTCTGCAGACTGCTGAATCCACACACGGGTTTAACTCTGGAAGTTGAGTGCACACATTGACAACCGTTCTGTTAGATAGCTGCGTTTTGGATTTAGAAGCAGATATTTCCCTGTGCTTACTGCTGTTTCTTCCCTATGCCGGTAATGGGCTGAAAACGCCTGTTTTGGGACTCTGCAGAGAAAGTCTCTGCAGACTGCTGAATCCACACACGGGTTTAACTCTGGAAGTTGAGTGCACACATTGACAACCGTTCTGTTAGATAGCTGCGTTTTGGATTTAGAAGCAGATATTTCCCTGTGCTTACTGCTGTTTCTTCCATATGCCGGTAATGGGCTGAAAACGCCTGTTTTGGGACTCTGCAGAGAAAGTCTCTGCAGACTGCTGAATCCACACACGGGTTTAACTCTGGAAGTTGAGTGCACACATTGACAACCGTTCTGTTAGATAGCTGCGTTTTGGATTTAGAAGCAGATATTTCCCTGTGCTTACTGCTGTTTCTTCCATATGCCGGTAATGGGCTGAAAACGCCTGTTTTGGGACTCTGCAGAGAAAGTCTCTGCAGACTGCCGAATCCACACACGGGTTTATCTCTGGAAGTTGAGTGCACACATTGACAACCGTTCTGTTAGATAGCTGCGTTTTGGATTTAGAAGCACATATTTCCCTGTGCTTACTGCTGTTTCTTCCATATGCCGGTAATGGGCTGAAAACGCCTGTTTTGGAACTCTGCAGAGAAAGTGTTTGCAGACTGCTGAATCCACACACGGGTTTAACTCTGGAAGTTGAGTGCACACATTGACAACCGTTCTGTTAGATAGCTGCGTTTTGGATTTAGAAGCAGATATTTCCCTGGGCTTACTGCTGTTTCTTCCATATGCCGGTAATGGGCTGAAAACGCCTGTTTTGGGACTCTGCAGAGAAAGTGTTTGCAGACTGCTGAATCCACACACGGGTTTAACTCTGGAAGTTGAGTGCACACATTGACAACCGTTCTGTTAGATAGCTGCGTTTTGGATTTAGAAGCAGATATTTCCCTGTGCTTACTGCTGTTTCTTCCATATGCCGGTATTGGGCTGAAAACGCCTGTTTTGGGACTCTGCACAGAACGTGTTTGTAGACTGCTGAATCCACACACGAGTTCATCTCTGGAAGGTGAATGCACGCATTGACAACCATTCAGTTACATAGCTGCCTTTTGGTTTTAGAATAATTTATTTCTCTTTACAGCATATACTCTCATTCACTCTGGAATATCCAATCGCAGCTCCTAAAAGAAACGGGTTTCTACGTATAATCAGATATTTCCCTTTACATCTTGTACCCCAGTACACTCTGATATATGCAAACGCAGCTCCTGGAAGAAACGTGTTTGTAACTCGCTGAATCTGAGCATATATTGAAGTCTCTTAGGTGAATGAACACGCAGCAGAGGAGTTTGAAAAAAACATTTCTTCCATGTTATAGATGCACTGTTACTGCTATTGCTTTTAGGCTGGTGTTTTCCTGGAAATGTTGGTTTTAGAATTTCCATACAAATGGTTTGTAAACTGCTGCATAAGTGGAGCAGTTTAATTCGTTAAGTTGAATGCCCTCATTCACAATCATTCTGTTAGCTAGCTCCGTTTTGGTTTTAGAAGCCTGTGTTTCTAGTTACAGCATATACTCCCATTCATTCTGGAATAGCCAAACGCAGCTCCCAGAATAGACGTGTTTCTAAGTCGCTGAATCTAAACATAGATTCAACTCCCTTAGGTGAACGAACACACAGCACAGCAGTTTGAAAGAAACGTTTTATTTGAGTTTTAGACGCAGTCTTATTGCTATTTCTTAGAGGCCGGTATTTTGCTGGGAATGTCTGTTTTAGAATCTGCACAAAAATCTTTTCTAAACTGCTGCATAGAAACAACAGTTTATCTCAATAAGCTGAATGCACACAGTGACAACCATTCTGTTAGATGGCTCCGTGTTTGTTTTAGAACCAGATATTTCACTTTAAACCTTATACTCCAGTACACTCTGGAATATGCAAATGCAGCTCCTGGAAGAAACGTGTTTCTTACTCGCTGAATCTGAACATATACTCAAGACTCTTAGTTGAATGAACACAGAGCAGAGCATTTTGAAGAAAACGTTTCTTCTATGTTATAGATGCAGTCTTACTGCTACTTCCTTTAGGCTGGTGTTTTGCTGCAAATGTTGATTTTAGAATTTGCATATAAAGGGTTTCTAAACTGCTGCCTAAGAAGAGCAGATTAACCCTTTAAGTTGAATGCACAGATTCACAACCATTCTGTTAGATAGCTCCGTTTTGGTTTTAGAAACAGATATTTCTCTTTACAGCATTTACTCCCATACACTCTGGAATATCGAAATGCAGCTCCTAGAATAAACGTGTTTCAAACTCGCTGAATCCAAACATAGATTCAACGACCTTTGGTGAACGAACACACTGCAGAGCAGTTTGAAAGAAACGTTCCCTCTGAGTTTTAGACGCAGTCTTACTGCTATTTCTTATAGGCCGGTATTTTGCTGGAAATGTCTATTTGAGAATCTACACAGAAATGTTTTCTAAACTGCTGCATACAAACAGCAGTTTAGCTCAGTAAGTTGAATGCACACATTGACAACCATTCCATTAGATCATCCGTTTTTCTTTTGGAACGAGACATTTGTCTTTACATCTTATACTCCAGTATACTCTGGAATAGGCAAACACAGCTCCTGGAAGAAACGTGTTGCTAATTAGCTGAATCTGAACATATATTCAAGTCTCTTATATGAATGAACACACAGCAGAGCAGTTTGAAAACAGTTTCGTCCATGTTAAAGATGCAGTCTTACTGCTATTTCCTTTAGGCTGGTGTTTTGCTGGAAAGGCCTGTATGAGAATTTGCATATAAAGGGTTTCTAAAGTGCTGCATGAGAAGAGCAGTTTACCTCTTTAAGCCAAAGGCACACATTCACAACCACTCTGCTAGATAGATCCATTTTGGTTTTAGAAACAGATATTTCTCTTTACAGCATATACTCCCATTCATTCCGGAATATCCAAAGACAGCTCCTAGAATAAACGTGTTTCTATCTCGCTGAATCTAAACATAGATTAAACTCCCTTAGGTCAAAGAACACACGGCCGAGCAGGTTGAAAGAAACGTTTCTTCTGAGTTTTAGACGCAGTCTTAATGCTCTTTCTTCTATATGCCGGTACCGGGCCGGAAAGGCCTGTTTTCAGACTCTGCACAGAAAGTGTTTGCAGACTGCTGAATCCACACACGGGTTTAACTCTGGAAGTTGAGTGCACACATTGACAACCGTTCTGTTAGATAGCTGCGTTTTGGATTTAGAAGCAGATATTTCCCTGTGCCTACTGCCGTTTCTTCCAAATGCCGGTATTGGGCTGAAAACGCCTGTTTTGGGACTCTGCAGAGAAAGTGTTTGCAGACTGCTGAATCCACACACGGGTTTAACTCTGGAAGTTGAGTGCACACATTGACAACCGTTCTGTTAGATAGCTGCGTTTTGGATTTAGAAGCAGATATTTCCCTGTGCTTACTGCTGTTTCTTCCATATGCCGGTAATGGGCTGAAAACGCCTGTTTTGGGACTCTGCAGAGAAAGTGTTTGCAGACTGCTGAATCCACACACGGGTTTAACTCTGGAAGTTGAGTGCACACATTGACAACCGTTCTGTTAGATAGCTGCGTTTTGGATTTAGAAGCAGATATTTCCCTGTGCTTACTGCTGTTTCTTCCATATGCCGGTAATGGGCTGAAAACGCCTGTTTTGGGACTCTGCAGAGAAAGTGTTTGCAGACTGCTGAATCCACACACGGGTTTAACTCTGGAAGTTGAGTGCACACACTGACAACCGTTCTGTTAGATAGCTGCGTTTTGGATTTAGAAGCAGATATTTCCCTGTGCTTACTGCTGTTTCTTCCATATGCCGGTAATGGGCTGAAAACGCCTGTTTTGGGACTCTGCAGAGAAAGTCTCTGCAGACTGCTGAATCCACACACGGGTTTAACTCTGGAAGTTGAGTGCACACATTGACAACCGTTCTGTTAGATAGCTGCGTTTTGGATTTAGAAGCAGATATTTCCCTGTGCTTACTGCTGTTTCTTCCCTATGCCGGTAATGGGCTGAAAACGCCTGTTTTGGGACTCTGCAGAGAAAGTCTCTGCAGACTGCTGAATCCACACACGGGTTTAACTCTGGAAGTTGAGTGCACACATTGACAACCGTTCTGTTAGATAGCTGCGTTTTGGATTTAGAAGCAGATATTTCCCTGTGCTTACTGCTGTTTCTTCCATATGCCGGTAATGGGCTGAAAACGCCTGTTTTGGGACTCTGCAGAGAAAGTGTTTGCAGACTGCTGAATCCACACTCGGGTTTAAATCTGGAAGTTGAGTGCACACATTGACAACCGTTCTGTTAGATAGCTGCCTTTTGGATTTAGAAGCAGATATTTCCCTGTGCTTACTGCTGTTTCTTCCCTATGCCGGTAATGGACTGAAAACGCCTGTTTTGGGACTCTGCAGAGAAAGTCTCTGCAGACTGCTGAATCCACACACGGGTTTAACTCTGGAAGTTGAGTGCACACATTGACAACCGTTCTGTTAGATAGCTGCGTTTTGGATTTAGAAGCAGATATTTCCCTGTGCTTACTGCTGTTTCTTCCATATGCCGGTAATGGGCTGAAAACGCCTGTTTTGGGACTCCGCAGAGAAAGTCTCTGCAGACTGCTGAATCCACACACGGGTTTAACTCTGGAAGTTGAGTGCACACATTGACAACCGTTCTGTTAGATAGCTGCGTTTTGGATTTAGAAGCAGATATTTCCCTGTGCTTACTGCTGTTTCTTCCATATGCCGGTAATGGGCTGAAAACGCCTGTTTTGGGACTCTGCAGAGAAAGTCTCTGCAGACTGCTGAATCCACACACGGGTTTAACTCTGGAAGTTGAGTGCACACATTGACAACCGTTCTGTTAGATAGCTGCGTTTTGGATTTAGAAGCAGATATTTCCCTGTGCTTACTGCTGTTTCTTCCCTATGCCGGTAATGGACTGAAAACGCCTGTTTTGGGACTCTGCAGAGAAAGTCTCTGCAGACTGCTGAATCCACACACGGGTTTAACTCTGGAAGTTGAGTGCACACATTGACAACCGTTCTGTTAGATAGCTGCGTTTTGGATTTAGAAGCAGATATTTCCCTGTGCTTACTGCTGTTTCTTCCCTATGCCGGTAATGGGCTGAAAACGCCTGTTTTGGGACTCTGCAGAGAAAGTCTCTGCAGACTGCTGAATCCACACACGGGTTTAACTCTGGAAGTTGAGTGCACACATTGACAACCGTTCTGTTAGATAGCTGCGTTTTGGATTTAGAAGCAGATATTTCCCTGTGCTTACTGCTGTTTCTTCCATATGCCGGTAATGGGCTGAAAACGCCTGTTTTGGGACTCTGCAGAGAAAGTCTCTGCAGACTGCTGAATCCACACACGGGTTTAACTCTGGAAGTTGAGTGCACACATTGACAACCGTTCTGTTAGATAGCTGCGTTTTGGATTTAGAAGCAGATATTTCCCTGTGCTTACTGCTGTTTCTTCCATATGCCGGTAATGGGCTGAAAACGCCTGTTTTGGGACTCTGCAGAGAAAGTCTCTGCAGACTGCCGAATCCACACACGGGTTTACCTCTGGAAGTTGAGTGCACACATTGACAACCGTTCTGTTAGATAGCTGCGTTTTGGATTTAGAAGCACATATTTCCCTGTGCTTACTGCTGTTTCTTCCATATGCCGGTAATGGGCTGAAAACGCCTGTTTTGGGACTCTGCAGAGAAAGTGTTTGCAGACTGCTGAATCCACACACGGGTTTAACTCTGGAAGTTGAGTGCACACATTGACAACCGTTCTGTTAGATAGCTGCGTTTTGGATTTAGAAGCAGATATTTCCCTGTGCTTACTGCTGTTTCTTCCATATGCCGGTAATGGGCTGAAAACGCCTGTTTTGGGACTCTGCAGAGAAAGTGTTTGCAGACTGCTGAATCCACACACGGGTTTAACTCTGGAAGTTGAGTGCACACATTGACAACCGTTCTGTTAGATAGCTGCGTTTTCGATTTAGAAGCAGATATTTCCCTGTGCTTACTGCTGTTTCTTCCCTATGCCGGTAATGGACTGAAAACGCCTGTTTTGGGACTCTGCAGAGAAAGTCTCTGCAGACTGCTGAATCCACACACGGGTTTAACTCTGGAAGTTGAGTGCACACATTGACAACCGTTCTGTTAGATAGCTGCGTTTTGGATTTAGAAGCAGATATTTCCCTGTGCTTACTGCTGTTTCTTCCATATGCCGGTAATGGGCTGAAAACGCCTGTTTTGGGACTCTGCAGAGAAAGTCTCTGCAGACTGCTGAATCCACACACGGGTTTAACTCTGGAAGTTGAGTGCACACATTGACAACCGTTCTGTTAGATAGCTGCGTTTTGGATTTAGAAGCAGATATTTCCCTGGGCTTACTGCTGTTTCTTCCATATGCCGGTAATGGGCTGAAAACGCCTGTTTTGGGACTCTGCAGAGAAAGTGTTTGCAGACTGCTGAATCCACACACGGGTTTAACTCTGGAAGTTGAGTGCACACATTGACAACCGTTCTGTTAGATAGCTGCGTTTTGGATTTAGAAGCAGATATTTCCCTGTGCTTACTGCTGTTTCTTCCATATGCCGGTATTGGGCTGAAAACGCCTGTTTTGGTACTCTGCACAGAACGTGTTTGTAGACTGCTGAATCCACACACGAGTTCATCTCTGGAAGGTGAATGCACGCATTGACAACCATTCAGTTACATAGCTGCCTTTTGGTTTTAGAATAATTTATTTCTCTTTACAGCATATACTCTCATTCACTCTGGAATATCCAATCGCAGCTCCTAAAAGAAACGGGTTTCTACGTATAATCAGATATTTCCCTTTACATCTTGTACCCCAGTACACTCTGATATATGCAAACGCAGCTCCTGGAAGAAACGTGTTTGTAACTCGCTGAATCTGAGCATATATTGAAGTCTCTTAGGTGAATGAACACGCAGCAGAGGAGTTTGAAAAAAACATTTCTTCCATGTTATAGATGCACTGTTACTGCTATTGCTTTTAGGCTGGTGTTTTCCTGGAAATGTTGGTTTTAGAATTTCCATACAAATGGTTTGTAAACTGCTGCATAAGTGGAGCAGTTTAATTCGTTAAGTTGAATGCCCTCATTCACAATCATTCTGTTAGCTAGCTCCGTTTTGGTTTTAGAAGCCTGTGTTTCTAGTTACAGCATATACTCCCATTCATTCTGGAATAGCCAAACGCAGCTCCCAGAATAGACGTGTTTCTAAGTCGCTGAATCTAAACATAGATTCAACTCCCTTAGGTGAACGAACACACAGCACAGCAGTTTGAAAGAAACGTTTTATTTGAGTTTTAGACGCAGTCTTATTGCTATTTCTTAGAGGCCGGTATTTTGCTGGGAATGTCTGTTTTAGAATCTGCACAAAAATCTTTTCTAAACTGCTGCATAGAAACAACAGTTTATCTCAATAAGCTGAATGCACACAGTGACAACCATTCTGTTAGATGGCTCCGTGTTTGTTTTAGAACCAGATATTTCACTTTAAACCTTATACTCCAGTACACTCTGGAATATGCAAATGCAGCTCCTGGAAGAAACGTGTTTCTTACTCGCTGAATCTGAACATATACTCAAGACTCTTAGTTGAATGAACACAGAGCAGAGCATTTTGAAGAAAACGTTTCTTCTATGTTATAGATGCAGTCTTACTGCTACTTCCTTTAGGCTGGTGTTTTGCTGCAAATGTTGATTTTAGAATTTGCATATAAAGGGTTTCTAAACTGCTGCCTAAGAAGAGCAGATTAACCCTTTAAGTTGAATGCACAGATTCACAACCATTCTGTTAGATAGCTCCGTTTTGGTTTTAGAAACAGATATTTCTCTTTACAGCATTTACTCCCATACACTCTGGAATATCGAAATGCAGCTCCTAGAATAAACGTGTTTCAAACTCGCTGAATCCAAACATAGATTCAACGACCTTTGGTGAACGAACACACTGCAGAGCAGTTTGAAAGAAACGTTCCCTCTGAGTTTTAGACGCAGTCTTACTGCTATTTCTTATAGGCCGGTATTTTGCTGGAAATGTCTATTTGAGAATCTACACAGAAATGTTTTCTAAACTGCTGCATACAAACAGCAGTTTAGCTCAGTAAGTTGAATGCACACATTGACAACCATTCCATTAGATCATCCGTTTTTCTTTTGGAACGAGACATTTGTCTTTACATCTTATACTCCAGTATACTCTGGAATAGGCAAACACAGCTCCTGGAAGAAACGTGTTGCTAATTAGCTGAATCTGAACATATATTCAAGTCTCTTATATGAATGAACACACAGCAGAGCAGTTTGAAAACAGTTTCGTCCATGTTAAAGATGCAGTCTTACTGCTATTTCCTTTAGGCTGGTGTTTTGCTGGAAAGGCCTGTATGAGAATTTGCATATAAAGGGTTTCTAAAGTGCTGCATGAGAAGAGCAGTTTACCTCTTTAAGCCAAAGGCACACATTCACAACCACTCTGCTAGATAGATCCATTTTGGTTTTAGAAACAGATATTTCTCTTTACAGCATATACTCCCATTCATTCCGGAATATCCAAAGACAGCTCCTAGAATAAACGTGTTTCTATCTCGCTGAATCTAAACATAGATTAAACTCCCTTAGGTCAAAGAACACACGGCCGAGCAGGTTGAAAGAAACGTTTCTTCTGAGTTTTAGACGCAGTCTTAATGCTCTTTCTTCTATATGCCGGTACCGGGCCGGAAAGGCCTGTTTTCAGACTCTGCACAGAAAGTGTTTGCAGACTGCTGAATCCACACACGGGTTTAACTCTGGAAGTTGAGTGCACACATTGACAACCGTTCTGTTAGATAGCTGCGTTTTGGATTTAGAAGCAGATATTTCCCTGTGCCTACTGCCGTTTCTTCCAAATGCCGGTATTGGGCTGAAAACGCCTGTTTTGGGACTCTGCAGAGAAAGTGTTTGCAGACTGCTGAATCCACACACGGGTTTAACTCTGGAAGTTGAGTGCACACATTGACAACCGTTCTGTTAGATAGCTGCGTTTTGGATTTAGAAGCAGATATTTCCCTGTGCTTACTGCTGTTTCTTCCATATGCCGGTAATGGGCTGAAAACGCCTGTTTTGGGACTCTGCAGAGAAAGTGTTTGCAGACTGCTGAATCCACACACGGGTTTAACTCTGGAAGTTGAGTGCACACATTGACAACCGTTCTGTTAGATAGCTGCGTTTTGGATTTAGAAGCAGATATTTCCCTGTGCTTACTGCTGTTTCTTCCATATGCCGGTAATGGGCTGAAAACGCCTGTTTTGGGACTCTGCAGAGAAAGTGTTTGCAGACTGCTGAATCCACACACGGGTTTAACTCTGGAAGTTGAGTGCACACACTGACAACCGTTCTGTTAGATAGCTGCGTTTTGGATTTAGAAGCAGATATTTCCCTGTGCTTACTGCTGTTTCTTCCATATGCCGGTAATGGGCTGAAAACGCCTGTTTTGGGACTCTGCAGAGAAAGTCTCTGCAGACTGCTGAATCCACACACGGGTTTAACTCTGGAAGTTGAGTGCACACATTGACAACCGTTCTGTTAGATAGCTGCGTTTTGGATTTAGAAGCAGATATTTCCCTGTGCTTACTGCTGTTTCTTCCATATGCCGGTAATGGGCTGAAAACGCCTGTTTTGGGACTCTGCAGAGAAAGTCTCTGCAGACTGCTGAATCCACACACGGGTTTAACTCTGGAAGTTGAGTGCACACATTGACAACCGTTCTGTTAGATAGCTGCGTTTTGGATTTAGAAGCAGATATTTCCCTGTGCTTACTGCTGTTTCTTCCCTATGCCGGTAATGGACTGAAAACGCCTGTTTTGGGACTCTGCAGAGAAAGTCTCTGCAGACTGCTGAATCCACACACGGGTTTAACTCTGGAAGTTGAGTGCACACATTGACAACCGTTCTGTTAGATAGCTGCGTTTTGGATTTAGAAGCAGATATTTCCCTGTGCTTACTGCTGTTTCTTCCATATGCCGGTAATGGGCTGAAAACGCCTGTTTTGGGACTCTGCAGAGAAAGTCTCTGCAGACTGCTGAATCCACACACGGGTTTAACTCTGGAAGTTGAGTGCACACATTGACAACCGTTCTGTTAGATAGCTGCGTTTTGGATTTAGAAGCAGATATTTCCCTGTGCTTACTGCTGTTTCTTCCCTATGCCGGTAATGGGCTGAAAACGCCTGTTTTGGGACTCTGCAGAGAAAGTCTCTGCAGACTGCCGAATCCACACACGGGTTTAACTCTGGAAGTTGAGTGCACACATTGACAACCGTTCTGTTAGATAGCTGCGTTTTGGATTTAGAAGCACATATTTCCCTGTGCTTACTGCTGTTTCTTCCATATGCCGGTAATGGGCTGAAAACGCCTGTTTTGGGACTCTGCAGAGAAAGTGTTTGCAGACTGCTGAATCCACACACGGGTTTAACTCTGGAAGTTGAGTGCACACATTGACAACCGTTCTGTTAGATAGCTGCGTTTTGGATTTAGAAGCAGATATTTCCCTGTGCTTACTGCTGTTTCTTCCATATGCCGGTAATGGGCTGAAAACGCCTGTTTTGGGACTCTGCAGAGAAAGTGTTTGCAGACTGCTGAATCCACACACGGGTTTAACTCTGGAAGTTGAGTGCACACATTGACAACCGTTCTGTTAGATAGCTGCGTTTTCGATTTAGAAGCAGATATTTCCCTGTGCTTACTGCTGTTTCTTCCCTATGCCGGTAATGGGCTGAAAACGCCTGTTTTGGGACTCTGCAGAGAAAGTCTCTGCAGACTGCTGAATCCACACACGGGTTTAACTCTGGAAGTTGAGTGCACACATTGACAACCGTTCTGTTAGATAGCTGCGTTTTGGATTTAGAAGCAGATATTTCCCTGTGCTTACTGCTGTTTCTTCCATTTGCCGGTAATGGGCTGAAAACGCCTGTTTTGGGACTCTGCAGAGAAAGTCTCTGCAGACTGCTGAATCCACACACAGGTTTAACTCTGGAAGTTGAGTGCACACATTGACAACCGTTCTGTTAGATAGCTGCGTTTTGGATTTAGAAGCAGATATTTCCCTGTGCTTACTGCTGTTTCTTCCATATGCCAGTATTGGGCTGAAAACGCCTGTTTTGGGACTCTGCACAGAACGTGTTTGTAGACTGCTGAATCCACACACGAGTTCATCTCTGGAAGGTGAATGCACGCATTGACAACCATTCAGTTACATAGCTGCCTTTTGGTTTTAGAATAATTTATTTCTCTTTACAGCATATACTCTCATTCACTCTGGAATATCCAATCGCAGCTCCTAAAAGAAACGGGTTTCTACGTATAATCAGATATTTCCCTTTACATCTTGTACCCCAGTACACTCTGATATATGCAAACGCAGCTCCTGGAAGAAACGTGTTTGTAACTCGCTGAATCTGAGCATATATTGAAGTCTCTTAGGTGAATGAACACGCAGCAGAGGAGTTTGAAAAAAACATTTCTTCCATGTTATAGATGCACTGTTACTGCTATTGCTTTTAGGCTGGTGTTTTCCTGGAAATGTTGGTTTTAGAATTTCCATACAAATGGTTTGTAAACTGCTGCATAAGTGGAGCAGTTTAATTCGTTAAGTTGAATGCCCTCATTCACAATCATTCTGTTAGCTAGCTCCGTTTTGGTTTTAGAAGCCTGTGTTTCTAGTTACAGCATATACTCCCATTCATTCTGGAATAGCCAAACGCAGCTCCCAGAATAGACGTGTTTCTAAGTCGCTGAATCTAAACATAGATTCAACTCCCTTAGGTGAACGAACACACAGCACAGCAGTTTGAAAGAAACGTTTTATTTGAGTTTTAGACGCAGTCTTATTGCTATTTCTTAGAGGCCGGTATTTTGCTGGGAATGTCTGTTTTAGAATCTGCACAAAAATCTTTTCTAAACTGCTGCATAGAAACAACAGTTTATCTCAATAAGCTGAATGCACACAGTGACAACCATTCTGTTAGATGGCTCCGTGTTTGTTTTAGAACCAGATATTTCACTTTAAACCTTATACTCCAGTACACTCTGGAATATGCAAATGCAGCTCCTGGAAGAAACGTGTTTCTTACTCGCTGAATCTGAACATATACTCAAGACTCTTAGTTGAATGAACACAGAGCAGAGCATTTTGAAGAAAACGTTTCTTCTATGTTATAGATGCAGTCTTACTGCTACTTCCTTTAGGCTGGTGTTTTGCTGCAAATGTTGATTTTAGAATTTGCATATAAAGGGTTTCTAAACTGCTGCCTAAGAAGAGCAGATTAACCCTTTAAGTTGAATGCACAGATTCACAACCATTCTGTTAGATAGCTCCGTTTTGGTTTTAGAAACAGATATTTCTCTTTACAGCATTTACTCCCATACACTCTGGAATATCGAAATGCAGCTCCTAGAATAAACGTGTTTCAAACTCGCTGAATCCAAACATAGATTCAACGACCTTTGGTGAACGAACACACTGCAGAGCAGTTTGAAAGAAACGTTCCCTCTGAGTTTTAGACGCAGTCTTACTGCTATTTCTTATAGGCCGGTATTTTGCTGGAAATGTCTATTTGAGAATCTACACAGAAATGTTTTCTAAACTGCTGCAGACAAACAGCAGTTTAGCTCAGTAAGTTGAATGCACACATTGACAACCATTCCATTAGATCATCCGTTTTTCTTTTGGAACGAGACATTTGTCTTTACATCTTATACTCCAGTATACTCTGGAATAGGCAAACACAGCTCCTGGAAGAAACGTGTTGCTAATTAGCTGAATCTGAACATATATTCAAGTCTCTTATATGAATGAACACACAGCAGAGCAGTTTGAAAACAGTTTCGTCCATGTTAAAGATGCAGTCTTACTGCTATTTCCTTTAGGCTGGTGTTTTGCTGGAAAGGCCTGTATGAGAATTTGCATATAAAGGGTTTCTAAAGTGCTGCATGAGAAGAGCAGTTTACCTCTTTAAGCCAAAGGCACACATTCACAACCACTCTGCTAGATAGATCCATTTTGGTTTTAGAAACAGATATTTCTCTTTACAGCATATACTCCCATTCATTCCGGAATATCCAAAGACAGCTCCTAGAATAAACGTGTTTCTATCTCGCTGAATCTAAACATAGATTAAACTCCCTTAGGTCAAAGAACACACGGCCGAGCAGGTTGAAAGAAACGTTTCTTCTGAGTTTTAGACGCAGTCTTAATGCTCTTTCTTCTATATGCCGGTACCGGGCCGGAAAGGCCTGTTTTCAGACTCTGCACAGAAAGTGTTTGCAGACTGCTGAATCCACACACGGGTTTAACTCTGGAAGTTGAGTGCACACATTGACAACCGTTCTGTTAGATAGCTGCGTTTTGGATTTAGAAGCAGATATTTCCCTGTGCCTACTGCCGTTTCTTCCAAATGCCGGTATTGGGCTGAAAACGCCTGTTTTGGGACTCTGCAGAGAAAGTGTTTGCAGACTGCTGAATCCACACACGGGTTTAACTCTGGAAGTTGAGTGCACACATTGACAACCGTTCTGTTAGATAGCTGCGTTTTGGATTTAGAAGCAGATATTTCCCTGTGCTTACTGCTGTTTCTTCCATATGCCGGTAATGGGCTGAAAACGCCTGTTTTGGGACTCTGCAGAGAAAGTGTTTGCAGACTGCTGAATCCACACACGGGTTTAACTCTGGAAGTTGAGTGCACACATTGACAACCGTTCTGTTAGATAGCTGCGTTTTGGATTTAGAAGCAGATATTTCCCTGTGCTTACTGCTGTTTCTTCCATATGCCGGTAATGGGCTGAAAACGCCTGTTTTGGGACTCTGCAGAGAAAGTGTTTGCAGACTGCTGAATCCACACACGGGTTTAACTCTGGAAGTTGAGTGCACACACTGACAACCGTTCTGTTAGATAGCTGCGTTTTGGATTTAGAAGCAGATATTTCCCTGTGCTTACTGCTGTTTCTTCCCTATGCCGGTAATGGGCTGAAAACGCCTGTTTTGGGACTCTGCAGAGAAAGTCTCTGCAGACTGCTGAATCCACACACGGGTTTAACTCTGGAAGTTGAGTGCACACATTGACAACCGTTCTGTTAGATAGCTGCGTTTTGGATTTAGAAGCAGATATTTCCCTGTGCTTACTGCTGTTTCTTCCATATGCCGGTAATGGGCTGAAAACGCCTGTTTTGGGACTCTGCAGAGAAAGTCTCTGCAGACTGCTGAATCCACACACGGGTTTAACTCTGGAAGTTGAGTGCACACATTGACAACCGTTCTGTTAGATAGCTGCGTTTTGGATTTAGAAGCAGATATTTCCCTGTGCTTACTGCTGTTTCTTCCATATGCCGGTAATGGGCTGAAAACGCCTGTTTTGGGACTCTGCAAAGAAAGTCTCTGCAGACTGCTGAATCCACACACGGGTTTAACTCTGGAAGTTGAGTGCACACATTGACAACCGTTCTGTTAGATAGCTGCGTTTTGGATTTAGAAGCAGATATTTCCCTGTGCTTACTGCTGTTTCTTCCATATGCCGGTAATGGGCTGAAAACGCCTGTTTTGGGACTCTGCAGAGAAAGTGTTTGCAGACTGCTGAATCCACACACGGGTTTAACTCTGGAAGTTGAGTGCACACATTGACAACCGTTCTGTTAGATAGCTGCGTTTTGGATTTAGAAGCAGATATTTCCCTGTGCTTACTGCTGTTTCTTCCATATGCCGGTAATGGGCTGAAAACGCCTGTTTTGGGACTCTGCAGAGAAAGTCTCTGCAGACTGCTGAATCCACACACGGGTTTAACTCTGGAAGTTGAGTGCACACATTGACAACCGTTCTGTTAGATAGCTGCGTTTTGGATTTAGAAGCAGATATTTCCCTGTGCTTACTGCTGTTTCTTCCATATGCCGGTAATGGGCTGAAAACGCCTGTTTTGGGACTCTGCAGAGAAAGTGTTTGCAGACTGCTGAATCCACACACGTGTTTAACTCTGGAAGTTGAGTGCACACACTGACAACCGTTCTGTTAGATAGCTGCGTTTTGGATTTAGAAGCAGATATTTCCCTGTGCTTACTGCTGTTTCTTCCATATGCCGGTAATGGGCTGAAAACGCCTGTTTTGGGACTCTGCAGAGAAAGTCTCTGCAGACTGCTGAATCCACACACGGGTTTAACTCTGGAAGTTGAGTGCACACATTGACAACCGTTCTGTTAGATAGCTGCGTTTTGGATTTAGAAGCAGATATTTCCCTGTGCTTACTGCTGTTTCTTCCCTATGCCGGTAATGGGCTGAAAACGCCTGTTTTGGGACTCTGCAGAGAAAGTCTCTGCAGACTGCTGAATCCACACACGGGTTTAACTCTGGAAGTTGAGTGCACACATTGACAACCGTTCTGTTAGATAGCTGCGTTTTGGATTTAGAAGCAGATATTTCCCTGTGCTTACTGCTGTTTCTTCCATATGCCGGTAATGGGCTGAAAACGCCTGTTTTGGGACTCTGCAGAGAAAGTCTCTGCAGACTGCTGAATCCACACACGGGTTTAACTCTGGAAGTTGAGTGCACACATTGACAACCGTTCTGTTAGATAGCTGCGTTTTGGATTTAGAAGCAGATATTTCCCTGTGCTTACTGCTGTTTCTTCCATATGCCGGTAATGGGCTGAAAACGCCTGTTTTGGGACTCTGCAGAGAAAGTCTCTGCAGACTGCTGAATCCACACACGGGTTTAACTCTGGAAGTTGAGTGCACACATTGACAACCGTTCTGTTAGATAGCTGCGTTTTGGATTTAGAAGCAGATATTTCCCTGTGCTTACTGCTGTTTCTTCCATATGCCGGTAATGGGCTGAAAACGCCTGTTTTGGGACTCTGCAGAGAAAGTCTCTGCAGACTGCTGAATCCACACACGGGTTTAACTCTGGAAGTTGAGTGCACACATTGACAACCGTTCTGTTAGATAGCTGCGTTTTGGATTTAGAAGCAGATATTTCCCTGTGCTTACTGCTGTTTCTTCCATATGCCGGTAATGGGCTGAAAACGCCTGTTTTGGGACTCTGCAGAGAAAGTCTCTGCAGACTGCTGAATCCACACACGGGTTTAACTCTGGAAGTTGAGTGCACACATTGACAACCGTTCTGTTAGATAGCTGCGTTTTGGATTTAGAAGCAGATATTTCCCTGTGCTTACTGCTGTTTCTTCCATATGCCGGTAATGGGCTGAAAACGCCTGTTTTGGGACTCTGCAGAGAAAGTCTCTGCAGACTGCTGAATCCACACACGGGTTTAACTCTGGAAGTTGAGTGCACACATTGACAACCGTTCTGTTAGATAGCTGCGTTTTGGATTTAGAAGCAGATATTTCCCTGTGCTTACTGCTGTTTCTTCCATATGCCGGTAATGGGCTGAAAACGCCTGTTTTGGGACTCTGCAGAGAAAGTCTCTGCAGACTGCTGAATCCACACACGGGTTTAACTCTGGAAGTTGAGTGCACAGATTGACAACCGTTCTGTTAGATAGCTGCGTTTTGGATTTAGAAGCAGATATTTCCCTGTGCTTACTGCTGTTTCTTCCATATGCCGGTAATGGGCTGAAAACGCCTGTTTTGGGACTCTGCAGAGAAAGTCTCTGCAGACTGCTGAATCCACACACGGGTTTAACTCTGGAAGTTGAGTGCACACATTGACAACCGTTCTGTTAGATAGCTGCGTTTTGGATTTAGAAGCAGATATTTCCCTGTGCTTACTGCTGTTTCTTCCATATGCCGGTAATGGGCTGAAAACGCCTGTTTTGGGACTCTGCAGAGAATGTGTTTGCAGACTGCTGAATCCACACACGGGTTTAACTCTGGAAGTTGAGTGCACACATTGACAACCGTTCTGTTAGATAGCTGCGTTTTGGATTTAGAAGCAGATATTTCCCTGTGCTTACTGCTGTTTCTTCCATATGCCGGTAATGGGCTGAAAACGCCTGTTTTGGGACTCTGCAGAGAAAGTCTCTGCAGACTGCTGAATCCACACACGGGTTTAACTCTGGAAGTTGAGTGCACACATTGACAACCGTTCTGTTAGATAGCTGCGTTTTGGATTTAGAAGCAGATATTTCCCTGTGCTTACTGCTGTTTCTTCCATATGCCGGTAATGGGCTGAAAACGCCTGTTTTGGGACTCTGCAGAGAATGTGTTTGCAGACTGCTGAATCCACACACGGGTTTAACTCTGGAAGTTGAGTGCACACATTGACAACCGTTCTGTTAGATAGCTGCGTTTTGGATTTAGAAGCAGATATTTCCCTGTGCTTACTGCTGTTTCTTCCATATGCCGGTAATGGGCTGAAAACGCCTGTTTTGGGACTCTGCAGAGAAAGTCTCTGCAGACTGCTGAATCCACACACGGGTTTAACTCTGGAAGTTGAGTGCACACATTGACAACCGTTCTGTTAGATAGCTGCGTTTTGGATTTAGAAGCAGATATTTCCCTGTGCTTACTGCTGTTTCTTCCATATGCCGGTAATGGGCTGAAAACGCCTGTTTTGGGACTCTGCAGAGAAAGTCTCTGCAGACTGCTGAATCCACACACGGGTTTAACTCTGGAAGTTGAGTGCACACATTGACAACCGTTCTGTTAGATAGCTGCGTTTTGGATTTAGAAGCAGATATTTCCCTGTGCTTACTGCTGTTTCTTCCATATGCCGGTAATGGGCTGAAAACGCCTGTTTTGGGACTCTGCAGAGAAAGTCTCTGCAGACTGCTGAATCCACACACGGGTTTAACTCTGGAAGTTGAGTGCACACATTGACAACCGTTCTGTTAGATAGCTGCGTTTTGGATTTAGAAGCAGATATTTCCCTGTGCTTACTGCTGTTTCTTCCATATGCCGGTAATGGGCTGAAAACGCCTGTTTTGGGACTCTGCAGAGAAAGTCTCTGCAGACTGCTGAATCCACACACGGGTTTAACTCTGGAAGTTGAGTGCACACATTGACAACCGTTCTGTTAGATAGCTGCGTTTTGGATTTAGAAGCAGATATTTCCCTGTGCTTACTGCTGTTTCTTCCATATGCCGGTAATGGGCTGAAAACGCCTGTTTTGGGACTCTGCAGAGAAAGTCTCTGCAGACTGCTGAATCCACACACGGGTTTAACTCTGGAAGTTGAGTGCACACATTGACAACCGTTCTGTTAGATAGCTGCGTTTTGGATTCAGAAGCAGATATTTCCCTGTGCTTACTGCTGTTTCTTCCATATGCCGGTAATGGGCTGAAAACGCCTGTTTTGGGACTCTGCAGAGAAAGTCTCTGCAGACTGCTGAATCCACACACGGGTTTAACTCTGGAAGTTGAGTGCACACATTGACAACCGTTCTGTTAGATAGCTGCGTTTTGGATTCAGAAGCAGATATTTCCCAGTGCTTACTGCTGTTTCTTCCATATGCCGGTAATGGGCTGAAAACGCCTGTTTTGGGACTCTGCAGAGAAAGTCTCTGCAGACTGCTGAATCCACACACGGGTTTAACTCTGGAAGTTGAGTGCACACATTGACAACCGTTCTGTTAGATAGCTGCGTTTTGGATTTAGAAGCAGATATTTCCCTGTGCTTACTGCTGTTTCTTCCATATGCCGGTAATGGGCTGAAAACGCCTGTTTTGGGACTCTGCAGAGAAAGTCTCTGCAGACTGCTGAATCCACACACGGGTTTAACTCTGGAAGTTGAGTGCACACATTGACAACCGTTCTGTTAGATAGCTGCGTTTTGGATTTAGAAGCAGATATTTCCCTGTGCTTACTGCTGTTTCTTCCATATGCCGGTAATGGGCTGAAAACGCCTGTTTTGGGACTCTGCAGAGTAAGTCTCTGCAGACTGTCGAATCCACACACGGGTTTAACTCTGGAAGTTGAGTGCACACATTGACAACCGTTCGGTTAGATAGCTGCGTTTTGGATTTAGAAGCAGATATTTCCCTGTGCTTACTGCTGTTTCTTCCATATGCCGGTAATGGGCTGAAAACGCCTGTTTTGGGACTCTGCAGAGAAAGTCTCTGCAGACTGCCGAATCCACACACGGGTTTAACTCTGGAAGTTGAGTGCACACATTGACAACCGTTCTGTTAGATAGCTGCGTTTTGGATTTAGAAGCAGATATTTCCCTGTGCTTACTGCTGTTTCTTCCCTATGCCGGTAATGGGCTGAAAACGCCTGTTTTGGGACTCTGCAGAGAAAGTCTCTGCAGACTGCTGAATCCACACACGGGTTTAACTCTGGAAGTTGAGTGCACACATTGACAACCGTTCTGTTAGATAGCTGCGTTTTGGATTTAGAAGCAGATATTTCCCTGTGCTTACTGCTGTTTCTTCCCTATGCCGGTAATGGGCTGAAAACGCCTGTTTTGGGACTCTGCAGGGAAAGTCTCTGCAGACTGCTGAATCCACACACGGGTTTAACTCTGGAAGTTGAGTGCACACATTGACAACCGTTCTGTTAGATAGCTGCGTTTTGGATTTAGAAGCAGATATTTCCCTGTGCTTACTGCTGTTTCTTCCATATGCCGGTAATGGGCTGAAAACGCCTGTTTTGGGACTCTGCAGAGAAAGTCTCTGCAGACTGCTGAATCCACACACGGGTTTAACTCTGGAAGTTGAGTGCACACATTGACAACCGTTCTGTTAGATAGCTGCGTTTTGGATTTAGAAGCAGATATTTCCCTGTGCTTACTGCTGTTTCTTCCATATGCCGGTAATGGGCTGAAAACGCCTGTTTTGGGACTCTGCAGAGAAAGTCTCTGCAGACTGCTGAATCCACACACGGGTTTAACTCTGGAAGTTGAGTGCACACATTGACAACCGTTCTGTTAGATAGCTGCGTTTTGGATTTAGAAGCAGATATTTCCCTGTGCTTACTGCTGTTTCTTCCATATGCCGGTAATGGGCTGAAAACGCCTGTTTTGGGACTCTGCAGAGAAAGTGTTTGCAGACTGCTGAATCCACACACGGGTTTAACTCTGGAAGTTGAGTGCACACATTGACAACCGTTCTGTTAGATAGCTGCGTTTTGGATTTAGAAGCAGATATTTCCCTGTGCTTACTGCTGTTTCTTCCATATGCCGGTAATGGGCTGAAAACGCCTGTTTTGGGACTCTGCAGAGAAAGTGTTTGCAGAGTGCTGAATCCACACTCGGGTTTAAATCTGGAAGTTGAGTGCACACATTGACAACCGTTCTGTTAGATAGCTGCGTTTTGGATTTAGAAGCAGATATTTCCCTGTGCTTACTGCTGTTTCTTCCCTATGCCGGTAATGGACTGAAAACGCCTGTTTTGGGACTCTGCAGAGAAAGTCTCTGCAGACTGCTGAATCCACACACGGGTTTAACTCTGGAAGTTGAGTGCACACATTGACAACCGTTCTGTTAGATAGCTTCGTTTTGGATTTAGAAGCAGATATTTCCCTGTGCTTACTGCTGTTTCTTCCATATGCCGGTAATGGGCTGAAAACGCCTGTTTTGGGACTCTGCAGAGAAAGTCTCTGCAGATTGCCGAATCCACACACGGGTTTAACTCTGGAAGTTGAGTGCACACATTGACAACCGTTCTGTTAGATAGCTGCGTTTTGGATTTAGAAGCAGATATTTCCCTGTGCTTACTGCTGTTTCTTCCCTATGCCGGTAATGGGCTGAAAACGCCTGTTTTGGGACTCTGCAGAGAAAGTCTCTGCAGACTGCTGAATCCACACAC
Organism: Aotus nancymaae; assembly: GCF_030222135.1. Lineage (NCBI taxonomy): Eukaryota > Metazoa > Chordata > Mammalia > Primates > Aotidae > Aotus > Aotus nancymaae. The sequence goes on from NW_026988592.1 coordinate 246,197, forward strand.
GGGTTTAACTCTGAAAGTTGAGTGCACACATTGACAACCGTTCTGTTAGATAGCTGCGTTTTGGATTTAGAAGCAGATATTTCCCTGTGCTTACTGCTGTTTCTTCCCGATGCCGGTAATGGGCTGAAAACGCCTGTTTTGGGACTCTGCAGAGAAAGTCTCTGCAGACTGCTGAATCCACACACGGGTTTAACTCTGGAAGTTGAGTGCACACATTGACAACCGTTCTGTTAGATAGCTGCGTTTTGGATTTAGAAGCAGATATTTCCCTGTGCTTACTGCTGTTTCTTCCATATGCCGGTAATGGGCTGAAAACGCCTGTTTTGGGACTCTGCAGAGAAAGTCTCTGCAGACTGCTGAATCCACACACGAGTTTAACTCTGGAAGTTGAGTGCACACATTGACAACCGTTCTGTTAGATAGCTGCGTTTTGGATTTAGAAGCACATATTTCCCTGTGCTTACTGCTGTTTCTTCCATATGCCGGTAATGGGCTGAAAACGCCTGTTTTGGGACTCTGCAGAGAAAGTGTTTGCAGACTGCTGAATCCACACACGGGTTTAACTCTGGAAGTTGAGTGCACACATTGACAACCGTTCTGTTAGATAGCTGCGTTTTGGATTTAGAAGCAGATATTTCCCTGTGCTTACTGCTGTTTCTTCCATATGCCGGTAATGGGCTGAAAACGCCTGTTTTGGGACTCTGCAGAGAAAGTGTTTGCAGACTGCTGAATCCACACTCGGGTTTAAATCTGGAAGTTGAGTGCACACATTGACAACCGTTCTGTTAGATAGCTGCGTTTTGGATTTAGAAGCAGATATTTCCCTGTGCTTACTGCTGTTTCTTCCCTATGCCGGTAATGGACTGAAAACGCCTGTTTTGGGACTCTGCAGAGAAAGTCTCTGCAGACTGCTGAATCCACACACGGGTTTAACTCTGGAAGTTGAGTGCACACATTGACAACCGTTCTGTTAGATAGCTGCGTTTTGGATTTAGAAGCAGATATTTCCCTGTGCTTACTGCTGTTTCTTCCATATGCCGGTAATGGGCTGAAAACGCCTGTTTTGGGACTCTGCAGAGAAAGTCTCTGCAGACTGCTGAATCCACACACGGGTTTAACTCTGGAAGTTGAGTGCACACATTGACAACCGTTCTGTTAGATAGCTGCGTTTTGGATTTAGAAGCAGATATTTCCCTGTGCTTACTGCTGTTTCTTCCATATGCCGGTAATGGGCTGAAAACGCCTGTTTTGGGACTCTGCAGAGAAAGTCTCTGTAGACTGCTGAATCCACACACGGGTTTAACTCTGGAAGTTGAGTTTACACATTGACAACCGTTCTGTTAGATAGCTGCGTTTTGGATTTAGAAGCAGATATTTCCCTGTGCTTACTGCTGTTTCTTCCATATGCCGGTAATGGGCTGAAAACGCCTGTTTTGGGACTCTGCAGAGAAAGTCTCTGCAGACTGCTGAATCCACACACGGGTTTAACTCTGGAAGTTGAGTGCACACATTGACAACCGTTCTGTTAGATAGCTGCGTTTTGGATTTAGAAGCAGATATTTCCCTGTGCTTACTGCTGTTTCTTCCATATGCCGGTAATGGGCTGAAAACGCCTGTTTTGGGACTCTGCAGAGAAAGTCTCTGCAGACTGCTGAATCCACACACGGGTTTAACTCTGGAAGTTGAGTGCACACATTGACAACCGTTCTGTTAGATAGCTGCGTTTTGGATTTAGAAGCAGATATTTCCCTGTGCTTACTGCTGTTTCTTCCCTATGCCGGTAATGGACTGAAAACGCCTGTTTTGGGACTCTGCAGAGAAAGTCTCTGCAGACTGCTGAATCCACACACGGGTTTAACTCTGGAAGTTGAGTGCACACATTGACAACCGTTCTGTTAGATAGCTGCGTTTTGGATTTAGAAGCAGATATTTCCCTGTGCTTACTGCTGTTTCTTCCCTATGCCGGTAATGGGCTGAAAACGCCTGTTTTGGGACTCTGCAGAGAAAGTCTCTGCAGACTGCTGAATCCACACACGGGTTTAACTCTGGAAGTTGAGTGCACACATTGACAACCGTTCTGTTAGATAGCTGCGTTTTGGATTTAGAAGCAGATATTTCCCTGTGCTTACTGCTGTTTCTTCCATATGCCGGTAATGGGCTGAAAACGCCTGTTTTGGGACTCTGCAGAGAAAGTCTCTGCAGACTGCTGAATCCACACACGGGTTTAACTCTGGAAGTTGAGTGCACACATTGACAACCGTTCTGTTAGATAGCTGCGTTTTGGATTTAGAAGCAGATATTTCCCTGTGCTTACTGCTGTTTCTTCCATTTGCCGGTAATGGGCTGAAAACGCCTGTTTTGGGACTCTGCAGAGAAAGTCTCTGCAGACTGCTGAATCCACACACAGGTTTAACTCTGGAAGTTGAGTGCACACATTGACAACCGTTCTGTTAGATAGCTGCGTTTTGGATTTAGAAGCAGATATTTCCCTGTGCTTACTGCTGTTTCTTCCATATGCCGGTAATGGGCTGAAAACGCCTGTTTTGGGACTCTGCAGAGAAAGTCTCTGCAGACTGCTGAATCCACACACGGGTTTAACTCTGGAAGTTGAGTGCACACATTGACAACCGTTCTGTTAGATAGCTGCGTTTTGGATTTAGAAGCAGATATTTCCCTGTGCTTACTGCTGTTTCTTCCATATGCCGGTAATGGGCTGAAAACGCCTGTTTTGGGACTCTGCAGAGAAAGTGTTTGCAGACTGCTGAATCCACACACGGGTTTAACTCTGGAAGTTGAGTGCACACATTGACAACCGTTCTGTTAGATAGCTGCGTTTTGGATTTAGAAGCAGATATTTCCTTGTGCTTACTGCTGTTTCTTCCATGTGCCGGTATTGGGCTGAAAACGCCTGTTTTGGGACTCTGCACAGAACGTGTTTGTAGACTGCTGAATCCACACACGAGTTCATCTCTGGAAGGTGAATGCACGCATTGACAACCATTCAGTTACATAGCTGCCTTTTGGTTTTAGAATAAGTTATTTCTCTTTACAGCATATACTCTCATTCACTCTGGAATATCCAATCGCAGCTCCTAAAAGAAACGGGTTTCTACGTATAATTAGATATTTCCCTTTACATCTTGTACCCCAGTACACTCTGATATATGCAAACGCAGCTCCTGGAAGAAACGTGTTTGTAACTCGCTGAATCTGAGCATATATTGAAGTCTCTTAGGTGAATGAACACGCAGCAGAGGAGTTTGAAAAAAACATTTCTTCCATGTTATAGATGCACTGTTACTGCTATTGCTTTTAGGCTGGTGTTTTCCTGGAAATGTTGGTTTTAGAATTTCCATACAAATGGTTTGTAAACTGCTGCATAAGTGGAGCAGTTTAATTCGTTAAGTTGAATGCCCTCATTCACAATCATTCTGTTAGCTAGCTCCGTTTTGGTTTTAGAAGCCTGTGTTTCTAGTTACAGCATATACTCCCATTCATTCTGGAATAGCCAAACGCAGCTCCCAGAATAGACGTGTTTCTAAGTCGCTGAATCTAAACATAGATTCAACTCCCTTAGGTGAACGAACACACAGCACAGCAGTTTGAAAGAAACGTTTTATTTGAGTTTTAGACGCAGTCTTATTGCTATTTCTTAGAGGCCGGTATTTTGCTGGGAATGTCTGTTTTAGAATCTGCACAAAAATCTTTTCTAAACTGCTGCATAGAAACAACAGTTTATCTCAATAAGCTGAATGCACACAGTGACAACCATTCTGTTAGATGGCTCCGTGTTTGTTTTAGAACCAGATATTTCACTTTAAACCTTATACTCCAGTACACTCTGGAATATGCAAATGCAGCTCCTGGAAGAAACGTGTTTCTTACTCGCTGAATCTGAACATATACTCAAGACTCTTAGTTGAATGAACACAGAGCAGAGCATTTTGAAGAAAACGTTTCTTCTATGTTATAGATGCAGTCTTACTGCTACTTCCTTTAGGCTGGTGTTTTGCTGCAAATGTTGATTTTAGAATTTGCATATAAAGGGTTTCTAAACTGCTGCCTAAGAAGAGCAGATTAACCCTTTAAGTTGAATGCACAGATTCACAACCATTCTGTTAGATAGCTCCGTTTTGGTTTTAGAAACAGATATTTCTCTTTACAGCATTTACTCCCATACACTCTGGAATATCGAAATGCAGCTCCTAGAATAAACGTGTTTCAAACTCGCTGAATCCAAACATAGATTCAACGACCTTTGGTGAACGAACACACTGCAGAGCAGTTTGAAAGAAACGTTCCCTCTGAGTTTTAGACGCAGTCTTACTGCTATTTCTTATAGGCCGGTATTTTGCTGGAAATGTCTATTTGAGAATCTACACAGAAATGTTTTCTAAACTGCTGCATACAAACAGCAGTTTAGCTCAGTAAGTTGAATGCACACATTGACAACCATTCCATTAGATCATCCGTTTTTCTTTTGGAACGAGACATTTGTCTTTACATCTTATACTCCAGTATACTCTGGAATAGGCAAACACAGCTCCTGGAAGAAACGTGTTGCTAATTAGCTGAATCTGAACATATATTCAAGTCTCTTATATGAATGAACACACAGCAGAGCAGTTTGAAAACAGTTTCGTCCATGTTAAAGATGCAGTCTTACTGCTATTTCCTTTAGGCTGGTGTTTTGCTGGAAAGGCCTGTATGAGAATTTGCATATAAAGGGTTTCTAAAGTGCTGCATGAGAAGAGCAGTTTACCTCTTTAAGCCAAAGGCACACATTCACAACCACTCTGCTAGATAGATCCATTTTGGTTTTAGAAACAGATATTTCTCTTTACAGCATATACTCCCTTTCATTCCGGAATATCCAAAGACAGCTCCTAGAATAAACGTGTTTCTATCTCGCTGAATCTAAACATAGATTAAACTCCCTTAGGTCAAAGAACACAAGGCCGAGCAGGTTGAAAGAAACGTTTCTTCTGAGTTTTAGACGCAGTCTTAATGCTCTTTCTTCTATATGCCGGTACCGGGCCGGAAAGGCCTGTTTTCAGACTCTGCACAGAAAGTGTTTGCAGACTGCTGAATCCACACACGGGTTTAACTCTGGAAGTTGAGTGCACACATTGACAACCGTTCTGTTAGATAGCTGCGTTTTGGATTTAGAAGCAGATATTTCCCTGTGCCTACTGCCGTTTCTTCCAAATGCCGGTATTGGGCTGAAAACGCCTGTTTTGGGACTCTGCAGAGAAAGTGTTTGCAGACTGCTGAATCCACACACGGGTTTAACTCTGGAAGTTGAGTGCACACATTGACAACCGTTCTGTTAGATAGCTGCGTTTTGGATTTAGAAGCAGATATTTCCCTGTGCTTACTGCTGTTTCTTCCATATGCCGGTAATGGGCTGAAAACGCCTGTTTTGGGACTCTGCAGAGAAAGTCTCTGCAGACTGCTGAATCCACACACGGGTTTAACTCTGGAAGTTGAGTGCACACATTGACAACCGTTCTGTTAGATAGCTGCGTTTTGGATTTAGAAGCAGATATTTCCCTGTGCTTACTGCTGTTTCTTCCATATGCCGGTAATGGGCTGAAAACGCCTGTTTTGGGACTCTGCAGAGAAAGTCTCTGCAGACTGCTGAATCCACACACGGGTTTAACTCTGGAAGTTGAGTGCACACATTGACAACCGTTCTGTTAGATAGCTGCGTTTTGGATTTAGAAGCAGATATTTCCCTGTGCTTACTGCTGTTTCTTCCATATGCCGGTAATGGGCTGAAAACGCCTGTTTTGGGACTCTGCAGAGAAAGTCTCTGCAGACTGCTGAATCCACACACGGGTTTAACTCTGGAAGTTGAGTGCACACATTGACAACCGTTCTGTTAGATAGCTGCGTTTTGGATTTAGAAGCAGATATTTCCCTGTGCTTACTGCTGTTTCTTCCATATGCCGGTAATGGGCTGAAAACGCCTGTTTTGGGACTCTGCAGAGAAAGTGTTTGCAGACTGCTGAATCCACACACGGGTTTAACTCTGGAAGTTGAGTGCACACATTGACAACCGTTCTGTTAGATAGCTGCGTTTTGGATTTAGAAGCAGATATTTCCCTGTGCTTACTGCTGTTTCTTCCATATGCCGGTAATGGGCTGAAAACGCCTGTTTTGGCACTCTGCAGAGAAAGTCTCTGCAGACTGCTGAATCCACACACGGGTTTAACTCTGGAAGTTGAGTGCACACATTGACAACCGTTCTGTTAGATAGCTGCGTTTTGGATTTAGAAGCAGATATTTCCCTGTGCTTACTGCTGTTTCTTCCATATGCCGGTAATGGGCTGAAAACGCCTGTTTTGGGACTCTGCAGAGAAAGTCTCTGCAGACTGCTGAATCCACACACGGGTTTAACTCTGGAAGTTCAGTGCACACATTGACAACCGTTCTGTTAGATAGCTGCGTTTTGGATTTAGAAGCAGATATTTCCCTGTGCTTACTGCTGTTTCTTCCATATGCCGGTAATGGGCTGAAAACGCCTGTTTTGGGACTCTGCAGAGAAAGTCTCTGCAGACTGCCGAATCCACACACGGGTTTAACTCTGGAAGTTGAGTGCACACATTGACAACCGTTCTGTTAGATAGCTGCGTTTTGGATTTAGAAGCACATATTTCCCTGTGCTTACTGCTGTTTCTTCCATATGCCGGTAATGGGCTGAAAACGCCTGTTTTGGGACTCTGCAGAGAAAGTGTTTGCAGACTGCTGAATCCACACACGGGTTTAACTCTGGAAGTTGAGTGCACACATTGACAACCGTTCTGTTAGATAGCTGCGTTTTGGATTTAGAAGCAGATATTTCCCTGTGCTTACTGCTGTTTCTTCCATATGCCGGTAATGGGCTGAAAACGCCTGTTTTGGGGCTCTGCAGAGAAAGTGTTTGCAGACTGCTGAATCCACACACGGGCTTAACTCTGGAAGTTGAGTGCACACATTGACAACCGTTCTGTTAGATAGCTGCGTTTTGGATTTAGAAGCAGATATTTCCCTGTGCTTACTGCTGTTTCTTCCCTATGCCGGTAATGGACTGAAAACGCCTGTTTTGGGACTCTGCAGAGAAAGTCTCTGCAGACTGCTGAATCCACACACGGGTTTAACTCTGGAAGTTGAGTGCACACATTGACAACCGTTCTGTTAGATAGCTGCGTTTTGGATTTAGAAGCAGATATTTCCCTGTGCTTACTGCTGTTTCTTCCATATGCCGGTAATGGGCTGAAAACGCCTGTTTTGGGACTCTGCAGAGAAAGTCTCTGCAGACTGCTGAATCCACACACGGGTTTAACTCTGGAAGTTGAGTGCACACATTGACAACCGTTCTGTTAGATAGCTGCGTTTTGGATTTAGAAGCAGATATTTCCCTGTGCTTACTGCTGTTTCTTCCATATGCCGGTAATGGGCTGAAAACGCCTGTTTTGGGACTCTGCAGAGAAAGTCTCTGCAGACTGCTGAATCCACACACGGGTTTAACTCTGGAAGTTGAGTGCACACATTGACAACCGTTCTGTTAGATAGCTGCGTTTTGGATTTAGAAGCAGATATTTCCCTGTGCTTACTGCTGTTTCTTCCATATGCCGGTATTGGGCTGAAAACGCCTGTTTTGGGACTCTGCACAGAACGTGTTTGTAGACTGCTGAATCCACACACGAGTTCATCTCTGGAAGGTGAATGCACGCATTGACAACCATTCAGTTACATAGCTGCCTTTTGGTTTTAGAATAAGTTATTTCTCTTTACAGCATATACTCTCATTCACTCTGGAATATCCAATCGCAGCTCCTAAAAGAAACGGGTTTCTACGTATAATCAGATATTTCCCTTTACATCTTGTACCCCAGTACACTCTGATATATGCAAACGCAGCTCCTGGAAGAAACGTGTTTGTAACTCGCTGAATCTGAGCATATATTGAAGTCTCTTAGGTGAATGAACACGCAGCAGAGGAGTTTGAAAAAAACATTTCTTCCATGTTATAGATGCACTGTTACTGCTATTGCTTTTAGGCTGGTGTTTTCCTGGAAATGTTGGTTTTAGAATTTCCATACAAATGGTTTGTAAACTGCTGCATAAGTGGAGCAGTTTAATTCGTTAAGTTGAATGCCCTCATTCACAATCATTCTGTTAGCTAGCTCCGTTTTGGTTTTAGAAGCCTGTGTTTCTAGTTACAGCATATACTCCCATTCATTCTGGAATAGCCAAACGCAGCTCCCAGAATAGACGTGTTTCTAAGTCGCTGAATCTAAACATAGATTCAACTCCCTTAGGTGAACGAACACACAGCACAGCAGTTTGAAAGAAACGTTTTATTTGAGTTTTAGACGCAGTCTTATTGCTATTTCTTAGAGGCCAGTATTTTGCTGGGAATGTCTGTTTTAGAATCTGCACAAAAATCTTTTCTAAACTGCTGCATAGAAACAACAGTTTATCTCAATAAGCTGAATGCACACAGTGACAACCATTCTGTTAGATGGCTCCGTGTTTGTTTTAGAACCAGATATTTCACTTTAAACCTTATACTCCAGTACACTCTGGAATATGCAAATGCAGCTCCTGGAAGAAACGTGTTTCTTACTCGCTGAATCTGAACATATACTCAAGACTCTTAGTTGAATGAACACAGAGCAGAGCATTTTGAAGAAAACGTTTCTTCTATGTTATAGATGCAGTCTTACTGCTACTTCCTTTAGGCTGGTGTTTTGCTGCAAATGTTGATTTTAGAATTTGCATATAAAGGGTTTCTAAACTGCTGCCTAAGAAGAGCAGATTAACCCTTTAAGTTGAATGCACAGATTCACAACCATTCTGTTAGATAGCTCCGTTTTGGTTTTAGAAACAGATATTTCTCTTTACAGCATTTACTCCCATACACTCTGGAATATCGAAATGCAGCTCCTAGAATAAACGTGTTTCAAACTCGCTGAATCCAAACATAGATTCAACGACCTTTGGTGAACGAACACACTGCAGAGCAGTTTGAAAGAAACGTTCCCTCTGAGTTTTAGACGCAGTCTTACTGCTATTTCTTATAGGCCGGTATTTTGCTGGAAATGTCTATTTGAGAATCTACACAGAAATGTTTTCTAAACTGCTGCATACAAACAGCAGTTTAGCTCAGTAAGTTGAATGCACACATTGACAACCATTCCATTAGATCATCCGTTTTTCTTTTGGAACGAGACATTTGTCTTTACATCTTATACTCCAGTATACTCTGGAATAGGCAAACACAGCTCCTGGAAGAAACGTGTTGCTAATTAGCTGAATCTGAACATATATTCAAGTCTCTTATATGAATGAACACACAGCAGAGCAGTTTGAAAACAGTTTCGTCCATGTTAAAGATGCAGTCTTACTGCTATTTCCTTTAGGCTGGTGTTTTGCTGGAAAGGCCTGTATGAGAATTTGCATATAAAGGGTTTCTAAAGTGCTGCATGAGAAGAGCAGTTTACCTCTTTAAGCCAAAGGCACACATTCACAACCACTCTGCTAGATAGATCCATTTTGGTTTTAGAAACAGATATTTCTCTTTACAGCATATACTCCCATTCATTCCGGAATATCCAAAGACAGCTCCTAGAATAAACGTGTTTCTATCTCGCTGAATCTAAACATAGATTAAACTCCCTTAGGTCAAAGAACACACGGCCGAGCAGGTTGAAAGAAACGTTTCTTCTGAGTTTTAGACGCAGTCTTAATGCTCTTTCTTCTATATGCCGGTACCGGGCCGGAAAGGCCTGTTTTCAGACTCTGCACAGAAAGTGTTTGCAGACTGCTGAATCCACACACGGGTTTAACTCTGGAAGTTGAGTGCACACATTGACAACCGTTCTGTTAGATAGCTGCGTTTTGGATTTAGAAGCAGATATTTCCCTGTGCCTACTGCCGTTTCTTCCAAATGCCGGTATTGGGCTGAAAACGCCTGTTTTGGGACTCTGCAGAGAAAGTGTTTGCAGACTGCTGAATCCACACACGGGTTTAACTCTGGAAGTTGAGTGCACACATTGACAACGGTTCTGTTAGATAGCTGCGTTTTGGATTTAGAAGCAGATATTTCCCTGTGCTTACTGCTGTTTCTTCCATATGCCGGTAATGGGCTGAAAACGCCTGTTTTGGGACTCTGCAGAGAAAGTCTCTGCAGACTGCCGAATCCACACACGGGTTTAACTCTTGAAGTTGAGGCACACATTGACAACCGTTCTGTTAGATAGCTGCGTTTTGGATTTAGAAGCAGATATTTCCCTGTGCTTACTGCTGTTTCTTCCATATGCCGGTAATGGGCTGAAAACGCCTGTTTTGGGACTCTGCAGAGAAAGTCTCTGCAGACTGCTGAATCCACACACGGGTTTAACTCTGGAAGTTGAGTGCACACATTGACAACCGTTCTGTTAGATAGCTGCGTTTTGGATTTAGAAGCAGATATTTCCCTGTGCTTACTGCTGTTTCTTCCATATGCCGGTAATGGGCTGAAAACGCCTGTTTTGGGACTCTGCAGAGAAAGTCTCTGCAGACTGCTGAATCCACACACGGGTTTAACTCTGGAAGTTGAGTGCACACATTGACAACCGTTCTGTTAGATAGCTGCGTTTTGGATTTAGAAGCAGATATTTCCCTGTGCTTACTGCTGTTTCTTCCATATGCCGGTAATGGGCTGAAAACGCCGGTTTTGGGACTCTGCAGAGAAAGTCTCTGCAGACTGCTGAATCCACACACGGGTTTAACTCTCGAAGTTGAGTGCACACATTGACAACCGTTCTGTTAGATAGCTGCGTTTTGGATTTAGAAGCAGATATTTCCCTGTGCTTACTGCTGTTTCTTCCATATGCCGGTAATGGGCTGAAAACGCCTGTTTTGGGACTCTGCAGAGAAAGTCTCTGCAGACTGCTGAATCCACACACGGGTTTAACTCTGGAAGTTGAGTGCACACATTGACAACCGTTCTGTTAGATAGCTGCGTTTTGGATTTAGAAGCAGATATTTCCCTGTGCTTACTGCTGTTTCTTCCATATGCCGGTAATGGGCTGAAAACGCCTGTTTTGGGACTCTGCAGAGAAAGTCTCTGCAGACTGCTGAATCCACACACGGGTTTAACTCTGGAAGTTGAGTGCACACATTGACAACCGTTCTGTTAGATAGCTGCGTTTTGGATTTAGAAGCAGATATTTCCCTGTGCTTACTGCTGTTTCTTCCATATGCCGGTAGTGGGCTGAAAACGCCTGTTTTGGGACTCTGCAGAGAAAGTCTCTGCAGACTGCTGAATCCACACACGGGTTTAACTCTGGAAGTTGAGTGCACACATTGACAACCGTTCTGTTAGATAGCTGCGTTTTGGATTTATAAGCAGATATTTCCCTGTGCTTACTGCTGTTTCTTCCATATGCCGGTAATGGGCTGAAAACGCCTGTTTTGGGACTCTGCAGAGAAAGTCTCTGCAGACTGCTGAATCCACACACGGGTTTAACTCTGGAAGTTGAGTGCACACATTGACAACCGTTCTGTTAGATAGCTGCGTTTTGGATTTAGAAGCAGATATTTCCCTGTGCTTACTGCTGCTTCTTCCATATGCCGGTAATGGGCTGAAAACGCCTGTTTTGGGACTCTGCAGAGAAAGTGTTTGCAGACTGCTGAATCCACACACGGGTTTAACTCTGGAAGTTGAGTGCACACATTGACAACCGTTCTGTTAGATAGCTGCGTTGTGGATTTAGAAGCAGATATTTCCCTGTGCTTACTGCTGTTTCTTCCATATGCCGGTAATGGGCTGAAAACGCCTGTTTTGGGACTCTGCAGAGAAAGTCTCTGCAGACTGCTGAATCCACACACGGGTTTAACTCTGGAAGTTGAGTGCACACATTGACAACCGTTCTGTTAGATAGCTGCGTTTTGGATTTAGAAGCAGATATTTCCCTGTGCTTACTGCTGTTTCTTCCATATGCCGGTAATGGGCTGAAAACGCCTGTTTTGGGACTCTGCAGAGAAAGTGTTTGCAGACTGCTGAATCCACACACGTGTTTAACTCTGGAAGTTGAGTGCACACACTGACAACCGTTCTGTTAGATAGCTGCGTTTTGGATTTAGAAGCAGATATTTCCCTGTGCTTACTGCTGTTTCTTCCATATGCCGGTAATGGGCTGAAAACGCCTGTTTTGGGACTCTGCAGAGAAAGTCTCTGCAGACTGCTGAATCCACACACGGGTTTAACTCTGGAAGTTGAGTGCACACATTGACAACCGTTCTGTTAGATAGCTGCGTTTTGGATTTAGAAGCAGATATTTCCCTGTGCTTACTGCTGTTTCTTCCCTATGCCGGTAATGGGCTGAAAACGCCTGTTTTGGGACTCTGCAGAGAAAGTCTCTGCAGACTGCTGAATCCACACACGGGTTTAACTCTGGAAGTTGAGTGCACACATTGACAACCGTTCTGTTAGATAGCTGCGTTTTGGATTTAGAAGCAGATATTTCCCTGTGCTTACTGCTGTTTCTTCCATATGCCGGTAATGGGCTGAAAACGCCTGTTTTGGGACTCTGCAGAGAAAGTCTCTGCAGACTGCTGAATCCACACACGGGTTTAACTCTGGAAGTTGAGTGCACACATTGACAACCGTTCTGTTAGATAGCTGCGTTTTGGATTTAGAAGCAGATATTTCCCTGTGCTTACTGCTGTTTCTTCCATATGCCGGTAATGGGCTGAAAACGCCTGTTTTGGGACTCTGCAGAGAAAGTCTCTGCAGACTGCTGAATCCACACACGGGTTTAACTCTGGAAGTTGAGTGCACACATTGACAACCGTTCTGTTAGATAGCTGCGTTTTGGATTTAGAAGCAGATATTTCCCTGTGCTTACTGCTGTTTCTTCCATATGCCGGTAATGGGCTGAAAACGCCTGTTTTGGGACTCTGCAGAGAAAGTCTCTGCAGACTGCTGAATCCACACACGGGTTTAACTCTGGAAGTTGAGTGCACACATTGACAACCGTTCTGTTAGATAGCTGCGTTTTGGATTTAGAAGCAGATATTTCCCTGTGCTTACTGCTGTTTCTTCCATATGCCGGTAATGGGCTGAAAACGCCTGTTTTGGGACTCTGCAGAGAAAGTCTCTGCAGACTGCTGAATCCACACACGGGTTTAACTCTGGAAGTTGAGTGCACACATTGACAACCGTTCTGTTAGATAGCTGCGTTTTGGATTTAGAAGCAGATATTTCCCTGTGCTTACTGCTGTTTCTTCCATATGCCGGTAATGGGCTGAAAACGCCTGTTTTGGGACTCTGCAGAGAAAGTCTCTGCAGACTGCTGAATCCACACACGGGTTTAACTCTGGAAGTTGAGTGCACACATTGACAACCGTTCTGTTAGATAGCTGCGTTTTGGATTTAGAAGCAGATATTTCCCTGTGCTTACTGCTGTTTCTTCCATATGCCGGTAATGGGCTGAAAACGCCTGTTTTGGGACTCTGCAGAGAAAGTCTCTGCAGACTGCTGAATCCACACACGGGTTTAACTCTGGAAGTTGAGTGCACAGATTGACAACCGTTCTGTTAGATAGCTGCGTTTTGGATTTAGAAGCAGATATTTCCCTGTGCTTACTGCTGTTTCTTCCATATGCCGGTAATGGGCTGAAAACGCCTGTTTTGGGACTCTGCAGAGAAAGTCTCTGCAGACTGCTGAATCCACACACGGGTTTAACTCTGGAAGTTGAGTGCACACATTGACAACCGTTCTGTTAGATAGCTGCGTTTTGGATTTAGAAGCAGATATTTCCCTGTGCTTACTGCTGTTTCTTCCATATGCCGGTAATGGGCTGAAAACGCCTGTTTTGGGACTCTGCAGAGAAAGTCTCTGCAGACTGCTGAATCCACACACGGGTTTAACTCTGGAAGTTGAGTGCACACATTGACAACCGTTCTGTTAGATAGCTGCGTTTTGGATTTAGAAGCAGATATTTCCCTGTGCTTACTGCTGCTTCTTCCATATGCCGGTAATGGGCTGAAAACGCCTGTTTTGGGACTCTGCAGAGAATGTGTTTGCAGACTGCTGAATCCACACACGGGTTTAACTCTGGAAGTTGAGTGCACACATTGACAACCGTTCTGTTAGATAGCTGCGTTTTGGATTTAGAAGCAGATATTTCCCTGTGCTTACTGCTGTTTCTTCCATATGCCGGTAATGGGCTGAAAACGCCTGTTTTGGGACTCTGCAGAGAAAGTCTCTGCAGACTGCTGAATCCACACACGGGTTTAACTCTGGAAGTTGAGTGCACACATTGACAACCGTTCTGTTAGATAGCTGCGTTTTGGATTTAGAAGCAGATATTTCCCTGTGCTTACTGCTGTTTCTTCCATATGCCGGTAATGGGCTGAAAACGCCTGTTTTGGGACTCTGCAGAGAAAGTCTCTGCAGACTGCTGAATCCACACACGGGTTTAACTCTGGAAGTTGAGTGCACACATTGACAACCGTTCTGTTAGATAGCTGCGTTTTGGATTTAGAAGCAGATATTTCCCTGTGCTTACTGCTGTTTCTTCCATATGCCGGTAATGGGCTGAAAACGCCTGTTTTGGGACTCTGCAGAGAAAGTCTCTGCAGACTGCTGAATCCACACACGGGTTTAACTCTGGAAGTTGAGTGCACACATTGACAACCGTTCTGTTAGATAGCTGCGTTTTGGATTTAGAAGCAGATATTTCCCTGTGCTTACTGCTGTTTCTTCCATATGCCGGTAATGGGCTGAAAACGCCTGTTTTGGGACTCTGCAAAGAAAGTCTCTGCAGACTGCTGAATCCACACACGGGTTTAACTCTGGAAGTTGAGTGCACACATTGACAACCGTTCTGTTAGATAGCTGCGTTTTGGATTTAGAAGCAGATATTTCCCTGTGCTTACTGCTGTTTCTTCCATATGCCGGTAATGGGCTGAAAACGCCTGTTTTGGGACTCTGCAGAGAAAGTCTCTGCAGACTGCTGAATCCACACACGGGTTTAACTCTGGAAGTTGAGTGCACACATTGACAACCGTTCTGTTAGATAGCTGCGTTTTGGATTTAGAAGCAGATATTTCCCTGTGCTTACTGCTGTTTCTTCCATATGCCGGTAATGGGCTGAAAACGCCTGTTTTGGGACTCTGCAGAGAAAGTCTCTGCAGACTGCTGAATCCACACACGGGTTTAACTCTGGAAGTTGAGTGCACACATTGACAACCGTTCTGTTAGATAGCTGCGTTTTGGATTTAGAAGCAGATATTTCCCTGTGCTTACTGCTGTTTCTTCCATATGCCGGTAATGGGCTGAAAACGCCTGTTTTGGGACTCTGCAGAGAAAGTCTCTGCAGACTGCTGAATCCACACACGGGTTTAACTCTGGAAGTTGAGTGCACACATTGACAACCGTTCTGTTAGATAGCTGCGTTTTGGATTCAGAAGCAGATATTTCCCAGTGCTTACTGCTGTTTCTTCCATATGCCGGTAATGGACTGAAAACGCCTGTTTTGGGACTCTGCAGAGAAAGTCTCTGCAGACTGCTGAATCCACACACGGGTTTAACTCTGGAAGTTGAGTGCACACATTGACAACCGTTCTGTTAGATAGCTGCGTTTTGGATTTAGAAGCAGATATTTCCCTGTGCTTACTGCTGTTTCTTCCATATGCCGGTAACGGGCTGAAAACGCCTGTTTTGGGACTCTGCAGAGAAAGTCTCTGCAGACTGCTGAATCCACACACGGGTTTAACTCTGGAAGTTGAGTGCACACATTGACAACCGTTCTGTTAGATAGCTGCGTTTTGGATTTAGAAGCAGATATTTCCCTGTGCTTACTGCTGTTTCTTCCATATGCCGGTAATGGGCTGAAAACGCCTGTTTTGGGACTCTGCAGAGTAAGTCTCTGCAGACTGTCGAATCCACACACGGGTTTAACTCTGGAAGTTGAGTGCACACATTGACAACCGTTCTGTTAGATAGCTGCGTTTTGGATTTAGAAGCAGATATTTCCCTGTGCTTACTGCTGTTTCTTCCATATGCCGGTAATGGGCTGAAAACGCCTGTTTTGGGACTCTGCAGAGAAAGTCTCTGCAGACTGCCGAATCCACACACGGGTTTAACTCTGGAAGTTGAGTGCACACATTGACAACCGTTCTGTTAGATAGCTGCGTTTTGGATTTAGAAGCAGATATTTCCCTGTGCTTACTGCTGTTTCTTCCCTATGCCGGTAATGGGCTGAAAACGCCTGTTTTGGGACTCTGCAGAGAAAGTCTCTGCAGACTGCTGAATCCACACACGGGTTTAACTCTGGAAGTTGAGTGCACACATTGACAACCGTTGTGTTAGATAGCTGCGTTTTGGATTTAGAAGCAGATATTTCCCTGTGCTTACTGCTGTTTCTTCCCTATGCCGGTAATGGGCTGAAAACGCCTGTTTTGGGACTCTGCAGAGAAAGTCTCTGCAGACTGCTGAATCCACACACGGGTTTAACTCTGGAAGTTGAGTGCACACATTGACAACCGTTCTGTTAGATAGCTGCGTTTTGGATTTAGAAGCAGATATTTCCCTGTGCTTACTGCTGTTTCTTCCATATGCCGGTAATGGGCTGAAAACGCCTGTTTTGGGACTCTGCAGAGAAAGTCTCTGCAGACTGCTGAATCCACACACGGGTTTAACTCTGGAAGTTGAGTGCACACATTGACAACCGTTCTGTTAGATAGCTGCGTTTTGGATTTAGAAGCAGATATTTCCCTGTGCTTACTGCTGTTTCTTCCATATGCCGGTAATGGGCTGAAAACGCCTGTTTTGGGACTCTGCAGAGAAAGTCTCTGCAGACTGCTGAATCCACACACGGGTTTAACTCTGGAAGTTGAGTGCACACATTGACAACCGTTCTGTTAGATAGCTGCGTTTTGGATTTAGAAGCAGATATTTCCCTGTGCTTACTGCTGTTTCTTCCATATGCCGGTAATGGGCTGAAAACGCCTGTTTTGGGACTCTGCAGAGAAAGTCTCTGCAGACTGCTGAATCCACACACGGGTTTAACTCTGGAAGTTGAGTGCACACATTGACAACCGTTCTGTTAGATAGCTGCGTTTTGGATTTAGAAGCAGATATTTCCCTGTGCTTACTGCTGTTTCTTCCATATGCCGGTAATGGGCTGAAAACGCCTGTTTTGGGACTCTGCAAAGAAAGTCTCTGCAGACTGCTGAATCCACACACGGGTTTAACTCTGGAAGTTGAGTGCACACATTGACAACCGTTCTGTTAGATAGCTGCGTTTTGGATTTAGAAGCAGATATTTCCCTGTGCTTACTGCTGTTTCTTCCATATGCCGGTAATGGGCTGAAAACGCCTGTTTTGGGACTCTGCAGAGAAAGTCTCTGCAGACTGCTGAATCCACACACGGGTTTAACTCTGGAAGTTGAGTGCACACATTGACAACCGTTCTGTTAGATAGCTGCGTTTTGGATTTAGAAGCAGATATTTCCCTGTGCTTACTGCTGTTTCTTCCATATGCCGGTAATGGGCTGAAAACGCCTGTTTTGGGACTCTGCAGAGAAAGTCTCTGCAGACTGCTGAATCCACACACGGGTTTAACTCTGGAAGTTGAGTGCACACATTGACAACCGTTCTGTTACATAGCTGCGTTTTGGATTTAGAAGCAGATATTTCCCTGTGCTTACTGCTGTTTCTTCCATATGCCGGTAATGGGCTGAAAACGCCTGTTTTGGGACTCTGCAGAGAAAGTCTCTGCAGACTGCTGAATCCACACACGGGTTTAACTCTGGAAGTTGAGTGCACACATTGACAACCGTTCTGTTAGATAGCTGCGTTTTGGATTCAGAAGCAGATATTTCCCAGTGCTTACTGCTGTTTCTTCCATATGACGGTAATGGACTGAAAACGCCTGTTTTGGGACTCTGCAGAGAAAGTCTCTGCAGACTGCTGAATCCACACACGGGTTTAACTCTGGAAGTTGAGTGCACACATTGACAACCGTTCTGTTAGATAGCTGCGTTTTGGATTTAGAAGCAGATATTTCCCTGTGCTTACTGCTGTTTCTTCCATATGCCGGTAACGGGCTGAAAACGCCTGTTTTGGGACTCTGCAGAGAAAGTCTCTGCAGACTGCTGAATCCACACACGGGTTTAACTCTGGAAGTTGAGTGCACACATTGACAACCGTTCTGTTAGATAGCTGCGTTTTGGATTTAGAAGCAGATATTTCCCTGTGCTTACTGCTGTTTCTTCCATATGCCGGTAATGGGCTGAAAACGCCTGTTTTGGGACTCTGCAGAGTAAGTCTCTGCAGACTGTCGAATCCACACACGGGTTTAACTCTGGAAGTTGAGTGCACACATTGACAACCGTTCTGTTAGATAGCTGCGTTTTGGATTTAGAAGCAGATATTTCCCTGTGCTTACTGCTGTTTCTTCCATATGCCGGTAATGGGCTGAAAACGCCTGTTTTGGGACTCTGCAGAGAAAGTCTCTGCAGACTGCCGAATCCACACACGGGTTTAACTCTGGAAGTTGAGTGCACACATTGACAACCGTTCTGTTAGATAGCTGCGTTTTGGATTTAGAAGCAGATATTTCCCTGTGCTTACTGCTGTTTCTTCCCTATGCCGGTAATGGGCTGAAAACGCCTGTTTTGGGACTCTGCAGAGAAAGTCTCTGCAGACTGCTGAATCCACACACGGGTTTAACTCTGGAAGTTGAGTGCACACATTGACAACCGTTCTGTTAGATAGCTGCGTTTTGGATTTAGAAGCAGATATTTCCCTGTGCTTACTGCTGTTTCTTCCCTATGCCGGTAATGGGCTGAAAACGCCTGTTTTGGGACTCTGCAGAGAAAGTCTCTGCAGACTGCTGAATCCACACACGGGTTTAACTCTGGAAGTTGAGTGCACACATTGACAACCGTTCTGTTAGATAGCTGCGTTTTGGATTTAGAAGCAGATATTTCCCTGTGCTTACTGCTGTTTCTTCCATATGCCGGTAATGGGCTGAAAACGCCTGTTTTGGGACTCTGCAGAGAAAGTCTCTGCAGACTGCTGAATCCACACACGGGTTTAACTCTGGAAGTTGAGTGCACACATTGACAACCGTTCTGTTAGATAGCTGCGTTTTGGATTTAGAAGCAGATATTTCCCTGTGCTTACTGCTGTTTCTTCCATATGCCGGTAATGGGCTGAAAACGCCTGTTTTGGGACTCTGCAGAGAAAGTCTCTGCAGACTGCTGAATCCACACACGGGTTTAACTCTGGAAGTTGAGTGCACACATTGACAACCGTTCTGTTAGATAGCTGCGTTTTGGATTTAGAAGCAGATATTTCCCTGTGCTTACTGCTGTTTCTTCCATATGCCGGTAATGGGCTGAAAACGCCTGTTTTGGGACTCTGCAGAGAAAGTGTTTGCAGACTGCTGAATCCACACACGGGTTTAACTCTGGAAGTTGAGTGCACACATTGACAACCGTTCTGTTAGATAGCTGCGTTTTGGATTTAGAAGCAGATATTTCCCTGTGCTTACTGCTGTTTCTTCCATATGCCGGTAATGGGCTGAAAACGCCTGTTTTGGGACTCTGCAGAGAAAGTGTTTGCAGAGTGCTGAATCCACACTCGGGTTTAAATCTGGAAGTTGAGTGCACACATTGACAACCGTTCTGTTAGATAGCTGCGTTTTGGATTTAGAAGCAGATATTTCCCTGTGCTTACTGCTGTTTCTTCCCTATGCCGGTAATGGACTGAAAACGCCTGTTTTGGGACTCTGCAGAGAAAGTCTCTGCAGACTGCTGAATCCACACACGGGTTTAACTCTGGAAGTTGAGTGCACACATTGACAACCGTTCTGTTAGATAGCTGCGTTTTGGATTTAGAAGCAGATATTTCCCTGTGCTTACTGCTGTTTCTTCCATATGCCGGTAATGGGCTGAAAACGACTGTTTTGGGACTCTGCAGAGAAAGTCTCTGCAGACTGCCGAATCCACACACGGGTTTAACTCTGGAAGTTGAGTGCACACATTGACAACCGTTCTGTTAGATAGCTGCGTTTTGGATTTAGAAGCAGATATTTCCCTGTGCTTACTGCTGTTTCTTCCATATGCCGGTAATGGGCTGAAAACGCCTGTTTTGGGACTCTGCAGAGAAAGTGTTTGCAGACTGCTGAATCCACACACGGGTTTAACTCTGGAAGTTGAGTGCACACATTGACAACCGTTCTGTTAGATAGCTGCGTTTTGGATTTAGAAGCAGATATTTCCCTGTGCTTACTGCTGTTTCTTCCATATGCCGGTAATGGGCTGAAAACGCCTGTTTTGGGACTCTGCAGAGAAAGTGTTTGCAGACTGCTGAATCCACACACGGGTTTAACTCTGGAAGTTGAGTGCACACGTTGACAACCGTTCTGTTAGATAGCTGCGTTTTGGATTTAGAAGCAGATATTTCCCTGTGCTTACTGCTGTTTCTTCCCTATGCCGGTAATGGACTGAAAACGCCTGTTTTGGGACTCTGCAGAGAAAGTCTCTGCAGACTGCTGAATCCACACACGGGTTTAACTCTGGAAGTTGAGTGCACACATTGACAACCGTTCTGTTAGATAGCTGCGTTTTGGATTTAGAAGCAGATATTTCCCTGTGCTTACTGCTGTTTCTTCCATTTGCCGGTAATGGGCTGAAAACGCCTGTTTTGGGACTCTGCAGAGAAAGTCTCTGCAGACTGCTGAATCCACACACAGGTTTAACTCTGGAAGTTGAGTGCACACATTGACAACCGTTCTGTTAGATAGCTGCGTTTTGGATTTAGAAGCAGATATTTCCCTGTGCTTACTGCTGTTTCTTCCATATGCCGGTAATGGGCTGAAAACGCCTGTTTTGGGACTCTGCAGAGAAAGTCTCTGCAGACTGCTGAATCCACACACGGGTTTAACTCTGGAAGTTGAGTGCACACATTGACAACCGTTCTGTTAGATAGCTGCGTTTTGGATTTAGAAGCAGATATTTCCCTGTGCTTACTGCTGTTTCTTCCATATGCCGGTAATGGGCTGAAAACGCCTGTTTTGGGACTCTGCAGAGAAAGTGTTTGCAGACTGCTGAATCCACACACGGGTTTAACTCTGGAAGTTGAGTGCACACATTGACAACCGTTCTGTTAGATAGCTGCGTTTTGGATTTAGAAGCAGATATTTCCCTGTGCTTACTGCTGTTTCTTCCATATGCCGGTATTGGGCTGAAAACGCCTGTTTTGGGACTCTGCACAGAACGTGTTTGTAGACTGCTGAATCCACACACGAGTTCATCTCTGGAAGGTGAATGCACGCATTGACAACCATTCAGTTACATAGCTGCCTTTTGGTTTTAGAATAAGTTATTTCTCTTTACAGCATATACTCTCATTCACTCTGGAATATCCAATCGCAGCTCCTAAAAGAAACGGGTTTCTACGTATAATTAGATATTTCCCTTTACATCTTGTACCCCAGTACACTCTGATATATGCAAACGCAGCTCCTGGAAGAAACGTGTTTGTAACTCGCTGAATCTGAGCATATATTGAAGTCTCTTAGGTGAATGAACACGCAGCAGAGGAGTTTGAAAAAAACATTTCTTCCATGTTATAGATGCACTGTTACTGCTATTGCTTTTAGGCTGGTGTTTTCCTGGAAATGTTGGTTTTAGAATTTCCATACAAATGGTTTGTAAACTGCTGCATAAGTGGAGCAGTTTAATTCGTTAAGTTGAATGCCCTCATTCACAATCATTCTGTTAGCTAGCTCCGTTTTGGTTTTAGAAGCCTGTGTTTCTAGTTACAGCATATACTCCCATTCATTCTGGAATAGCCAAACGCAGCTCCCAGAATAGACGTGTTTCTAAGTCGCTGAATCTAAACATAGATTCAACTCCCTTAGGTGAACGAACACACAGCACAGCAGTTTGAAAGAAACGTTTTATTTGAGTTTTAGACGCAGTCTTATTGCTATTTCTTAGAGGCCGGTATTTTGCTGGGAATGTCTGTTTTAGAATCTGCACAAAAATCTTTTCTAAACTGCTGCATAGAAACAACAGTTTATCTCAATAAGCTGAATGCACACAGTGACAACCATTCTGTTAGATGGCTCCGTGTTTGTTTTAGAACCAGATATTTCACTTTAAACCTTATACTCCAGTACACTCTGGAATATGCAAATGCAGCTCCTGGAAGAAACGTGTTTCTTACTCGCTGAATCTGAACATATACTCAAGACTCTTAGTTGAATGAACACAGAGCAGAGCATTTTGAAGAAAACGTTTCTTCTATGTTATAGATGCAGTCTTACTGCTACTTCCTTTAGGCTGGTGTTTTGCTGCAAATGTTGATTTTAGAATTTGCATATAAAGGGTTTCTAAACTGCTGCCTAAGAAGAGCAGATTAACCCTTTAAGTTGAATGCACAGATTCACAACCATTCTGTTAGATAGCTCCGTTTTGGTTTTAGAAACAGATATTTCTCTTTACAGCATTTACTCCCATACACTCTGGAATATCGAAATGCAGCTCCTAGAATAAACGTGTTTCAAACTCGCTGAATCCAAACATAGATTCAACGACCTTTGGTGAACGAACACACTGCAGAGCAGTTTGAAAGAAACGTTCCCTCTGAGTTTTAGACGCAGTCTTACTGCTATTTCTTATAGGCCGGTATTTTGCTGGAAATGTCTATTTGAGAATCTACACAGAAATGTTTTCTAAACTGCTGCATACAAACAGCAGTTTAGCTCAGTAAGTTGAATGCACACATTGACAACCATTCCATTAGATCATCCGTTTTTCTTTTGGAACGAGACATTTGTCTTTACATCTTATACTCCAGTATACTCTGGAATAGGCAAACACAGCTCCTGGAAGAAACGTGTTGCTAATTAGCTGAATCTGAACATATATTCAAGTCTCTTATATGAATGAACACACAGCAGAGCAGTTTGAAAACAGTTTCGTCCATGTTAAAGATGCAGTCTTACTGCTATTTCCTTTAGGCTGGTGTTTTGCTGGAAAGGCCTGTATGAGAATTTGCATATAAAGGGTTTCTAAAGTGCTGCATGAGAAGAGCAGTTTACCTCTTTAAGCCAAAGGCACACATTCACAACCACTCTGCTAGATAGATCCATTTTGGTTTTAGAAACAGATATTTCTCTTTACAGCATATACTCCCTTTCATTCCGGAATATCCAAAGACAGCTCCTAGAATAAACGTGTTTCTATCTCGCTGAATCTAAACATAGATTAAACTCCCTTAGGTCAAAGAACACAAGGCCGAGCAGGTTGAAAGAAACGTTTCTTCTGAGTTTTAGACGCAGTCTTAATGCTCTTTCTTCTATATGCCGGTACCGGGCCGGAAAGGCCTGTTTTCAGACTCTGCACAGAAAGTGTTTGCAGACTGCTGAATCCACACACGGGTTTAACTCTGGAAGTTGAGTGCACACATTGACAACCGTTCTGTTAGATAGCTGCGTTTTGGATTTAGAAGCAGATATTTCCCTGTGCCTACTGCCGTTTCTTCCAAATGCCGGTATTGGGCTGAAAACGCCTGTTTTGGGACTCTGCAGAGAAAGTGTTTGCAGACTGCTGAATCCACACACGGGTTTAACTCTGGAAGTTGAGTGCACACATTGACAACCGTTCTGTTAGATAGCTGCGTTTTGGATTTAGAAGCAGATATTTCCCTGTGCTTACTGCTGTTTCTTCCATATGCCGGTAATGGGCTGAAAACGCCTGTTTTGGGACTCTGCAGAGAAAGTCTCTGCAGACTGCTGAATCCACACACGGGTTTAACTCTGGAAGTTGAGTGCACACATTGACAACCGTTCTGTTAGATAGCTGCGTTTTGGATTTAGAAGCAGATATTTCCCTGTGCTTACTGCTGTTTCTTCCATATGCCGGTATTGGGCTGAAAACGCCTGTTTTGGGACTCTGCACAGAACGTGTTTGTAGACTGCTGAATCCACACACGAGTTCATCTCTGGAAGGTGAATGCACACATTGACAACCGTTCAGTTACATAGCTGCGTTTTGGTTTTAGAATAAGTTATTTCTCTTTACAGCATATACTCTCATTCACTCTGGAATATCCAATCGCAGCTCCTAAAAGAAACGGGTTTCTACGTATAATTAGATATTTCCCTTTACATCTTGTACCCCAGTACACTCTGATATATGCAAACGCAGCTCCTGGAAGAAACGTGTTTGTAACTCGCTGAATCTGAGCATATATTGAAGTCTCTTAGGTGAATGAACACGCAGCAGAGGAGTTTGAAAAAAACATTTCTTCCATGTTATAGATGCACTGTTACTGCTATTGCTTTTAGGCTGGTGTTTTCCTGGAAATGTTGGTTTTAGAATTTCCATACAAATGGTTTGTAAACTGCTGCATAAGTGGAGCAGTTTAATTCGTTAAGTTGAATGCCCTCATTCACAATCATTCTGTTAGCTAGCTCCGTTTTGGTTTTAGAAGCCTGTGTTTCTAGTTACAGCATATACTCCCATTCATTCTGGAATAGCCAAACGCAGCTCCCAGAATAGACGTGTTTCTAAGTCGCTGAATCTAAACATAGATTCAACTCCCTTAGGTGAACGAACACACAGCACAGCAGTTTGAAAGAAACGTTTTATTTGAGTTTTAGACGCAGTCTTATTGCTATTTCTTAGAGGCCGGTATTTTGCTGGGAATGTCTGTTTTAGAATCTGCACAAAAATCTTTTCTAAACTGCTGCATAGAAACAACAGTTTATCTCAATAAGCTGAATGCACACAGTGACAACCATTCTGTTAGATGGCTCCGTGTTTGTTTTAGAACCAGATATTTCACTTTAAACCTTATACTCCAGTACACTCTGGAATATGCAAATGCAGCTCCTGGAAGAAACGTGTTTCTTACTCGCTGAATCTGAACATATACTCAAGACTCTTAGTTGAATGAACACAGAGCAGAGCATTTTGAAGAAAACGTTTCTTCTATGTTATAGATGCAGTCTTACTGCTACTTCCTTTAGGCTGGTGTTTTGCTGCAAATGTTGATTTTAGAATTTGCATATAAAGGGTTTCTAAACTGCTGCCTAAGAAGAGCAGATTAACCCTTTAAGTTGAATGCACAGATTCACAACCATTCTGTTAGATAGCTCCGTTTTGGTTTTAGAAACAGATATTTCTCTTTACAGCATTTACTCCCATACACTCTGGAATATCGAAATGCAGCTCCTAGAATAAACGTGTTTCAAACTCGCTGAATCCAAACATAGATTCAACGACCTTTGGTGAACGAACACACTGCAGAGCAGTTTGAAAGAAACGTTCCCTCTGAGTTTTAGACGCAGTCTTACTGCTATTTCTTATAGGCCGGTATTTTGCTGGAAATGTCTATTTGAGAATCTACACAGAAATGTTTTCTAAACTGCTGCATACAAACAGCAGTTTAGCTCAGTAAGTTGAATGCACACATTGACAACCATTCCATTAGATCATCCGTTTTTCTTTTGGAACGAGACATTTGTCTTTACATCTTATACTCCAGTATACTCTGGAATAGGCAAACACAGCTCCTGGAAGAAACGTGTTGCTAATTAGCTGAATCTGAACATATATTCAAGTCTCTTATATGAATGAACACACAGCAGAGCAGTTTGAAAACAGTTTCGTCCATGTTAAAGATGCAGTCTTACTGCTATTTCCTTTAGGCTGGTGTTTTGCTGGAAAGGCCTGTATGAGAATTTGCATATAAAGGGTTTCTAAAGTGCTGCATGAGAAGAGCAGTTTACCTCTTTAAGCCAAAGGCACACATTCACAACCACTCTGCTAGATAGATCCATTTTGGTTTTAGAAACAGATATTTCTCTTTACAGCATATACTCCCTTTCATTCCGGAATATCCAAAGACAGCTCCTAGAATAAACGTGTTTCTATCTCGCTGAATCTAAACATAGATTAAACTCCCTTAGGTCAAAGAACACAAGGCCGAGCAGGTTGAAAGAAACGTTTCTTCTGAGTTTTAGACGCAGTCTTAATGCTCTTTCTTCTATATGCCGGTACCGGGCCGGAAAGGCCTGTTTTCAGACTCTGCACAGAAAGTGTTTGCAGACTGCTGAATCCACACACGGGTTTAACTCTGGAAGTTGAGTGCACACATTGACAACCGTTCTGTTAGATAGCTGCGTTTTGGATTTAGAAGCAGATATTTCCCTGTGCCTACTGCCGTTTCTTCCAAATGCCGGTATTGGGCTGAAAACGCCTGTTTTGGGACTCTGCAGAGAAAGTGTTTGCAGACTGCTGAATCCACACACGGGTTTAACTCTGGAAGTTGAGTGCACACATTGACAACCGTTCTGTTAGATAGCTGCGTTTTGGATTTAGAAGCAGATATTTCCCTGTGCTTACTGCTGTTTCTTCCATATGCCGGTAATGGGCTGAAAACGCCTGTTTTGGGACTCTGCAGAGAAAGTCTCTGCAGACTGCTGAATCCACACACGGGTTTAACTCTGGAAGTTGAGTGCACACATTGACAACCGTTCTGTTAGATAGCTGCGTTTTGGATTTAGAAGCAGATATTTCCCTGTGCTTACTGCTGTTTCTTCCCTATGCCGGTAATGGGCTGAAAACGCCTGTTTTGGGACTCTGCAGAGAAAGTCTCTGCAGACTGCTGAATCCACACACGGGTTTAACTCTGGAAGTTGAGTGCACACATTGACAACCGTTCTGTTAGATAGCTGCGTTTTGGTTTTAGAAGCAGATATTTCCCTGTGCTTACTGCTGTTTCTTCCATATGCCGGTAATGGGCTGAAAACGCCTGTTTTGGGACTCTGCAGAGAAAGTCTCTGCAGACTGCTGAATCCACACACGGGTTTAACTCTGGAAGTTGAGTGCACACATTGACAACCGTTCTGTTAGATAGCTGCGTTTTGGATTTAGAAGCAGATATTTCCCTGTGCTTACTGCTGTTTCTTCCATATGCCGGTAATGGGCTGAAAACGCCTGTTTTGGGACTCTGCAGAGAAAGTGTTTGCAGACTGCTGAATCCACACACGGGTTTAACTCTGGAAGTTGAGTGCACACATTGACAACCGTTCTGTTAGATAGCTGCGTTTTGGATTTAGAAGCAGATATTTCCCTGTGCTTACTGCTGTTTCTTCCATATGCCGGTAATGGGCTGAAAACGCCTGTTTTGGCACTCTGAAGAGAAAGTCTCTGCAGACTGCTGAATCCACACACGGGTTTAACTCTGGAAGTTGAGTGCACACATTGACAACCGTTCTGTTAGATAGCTGCGTTTTCGATTTAGAAGCAGATATTTCCCTGTGCTTACTGCTGTTTCTTCCATATGCCGGTAATGGGCTGAAAACGCCTGTTTTGGGACTCTGCAGAGAAAGTCTCTGCAGACTGCTGAATCCACACACGGGTTTAACTCTGGAAGTTCAGTGCACACATTGACAACCGTTCTGTTAGATAGCTGCGTTTTGGATTTAGAAGCAGATATTTCCCTGTGCTTACTGCTGTTTCTTCCATATGCCGGTAATGGGCTGAAAACGCCTGTTTTGGGACTCTGCAGAGAAAGTCTCTGCAGACTGCCGAATCCACACACGGGTTTAACTCTGGAAGTTGAGTGCACACATTGACAACCGTTCTGTTAGATAGCTGCGTTTTGGATTTAGAAGCACATATTTCCCTGTGCTTACTGCTGTTTCTTCCATATGCCGGTAATGGGCTGAAAACGCCTGTTTTGGGACTCTGCAGAGAAAGTGTTTGCAGACTGCTGAATCCACACACGGGTTTAACTCTGGAAGTTGAGTGCACACATTGACAACCGTTCTGTTAGATAGCTGCGTTTTGGATTTAGAAGCAGATATTTCCCTGTGCTTACTGCTGTTTCTTCCATATGCCGGTAATGGGCTGAAAACGCCTGTTTTGGGACTCTGCAGAGAAAGTGTTTGCAGACTGCTGAATCCACACACGGGCTTAACTCTGGAAGTTGAGTGCACACATTGACAACCGTTCTGTTAGATAGCTGCGTTTTGGATTTAGAAGCAGATATTTCCCTGTGCTTACTGCTGTTTCTTCCCTATGCCGGTAATGGACTGAAAACGCCTGTTTTGGGACTCTGCAGAGAAAGTCTCTGCAGACTGCTGAATCCACACACGGGTTTAACTCTGGAAGTTGAGTGCACACATTGACAACCGTTCTGTTAGATAGCTGCGTTTTGGATTTAGAAGCAGATATTTCCCTGTGCTTACTGCTGTTTCTTCCATATGCCGGTAATGGGCTGAAAACGCCTGTTTTGGGACTCTGCAGAGAAAGTCTCTGCAGACTGCTGAATCCACACACGGGTTTAACTCTGGAAGTTGAGTGCACACATTGACAACCGTTCTGTTAGATAGCTGCGTTTTGGATTTAGAAGCAGATATTTCCCTGTGCTTACTGCTGTTTCTTCCATATGCCGGTAATGGGCTGAAAACGCCTGTTTTGGGACTCTGCAGAGAAAGTGTTTGCAGACTGCTGAATCCACACACGGGTTTAACTCTGGAAGTTGAGTGCACACATTGACAACCGTTCTGTTAGATAGCTGCGTTTTGGATTTAGAAGCAGATATTTCCCTGTGCTTACTGCTGTTTCTTCCATATGCCGGTATTGGGCTGAAAACGCCTGTTTTGGGACTCTGCACAGAACGTGTTTGTAGACTGCTGAATCCACACACGAGTTCATCTGTGGAAGGTGAATGCACGCATTGACAACCATTCAGTTACATAGCTGCCTTTTTGTTTTAGAATAAGTTATTTCTCTTTACAGCATATACTCTCATTCACTCTGGAATATCCAATCGCAGCTCCTAAAAGAAACGGGTTTCTACGTATAATCAGATATTTCCCTTTACATCTTGTACCCCAGTACACTCTGATATATGCAAACGCAGCTCCTGGAAGAAACGTGTTTGTAACTCGCTGAATCTGAGCATATATTGAAGTCTCTTAGGTGAATGAACACGCAGCAGAGGAGTTTGAAAAAAACATTTCTTCCATGTTATAGATGCACTGTTACTGCTATTGCTTTTAGGCTGGTGTTTTCCTGGAAATGTTGGTTTTAGAATTTCCATACAAATGGTTTGTAAACTGCTGCATAAGTGGAGCAGTTTAATTCGTTAAGTTGAATGCCCTCATTCACAATCATTCTGTTAGCTAGCTCCGTTTTGGTTTTAGAAGCCTGTGTTTCTAGTTACAGCATATACTCCCATTCATTCTGGAATAGCCAAACGCAGCTCCCAGAATAGACGTGTTTCTAAGTCGCTGAATCTAAACATAGATTCAACTCCCTTAGGTGAACGAACACACAGCACAGCAGTTTGAAAGAAACGTTTTATTTGAGTTTTAGACGCAGTCTTATTGCTATTTCTTAGAGGCCAGTATTTTGCTGGGAATGTCTGTTTTAGAATCTGCACAAAAATCTTTTCTAAACTGCTGCATAGAAACAACAGTTTATCTCAATAAGCTGAATGCACACAGTGACAACCATTCTGTTAGATGGCTCCGTGTTTGTTTTAGAACCAGATATTTCACTTTAAACCTTATACTCCAGTACACTCTGGAATATGCAAATGCAGCTCCTGGAAGAAACGTGTTTCTTACTCGCTGAATCTGAACATATACTCAAGACTCTTAGTTGAATGAACACAGAGCAGAGCATTTTGAAGAAAACGTTTCTTCTATGTTATAGATGCAGTCTTACTGCTACTTCCTTTAGGCTGGTGTTTTGCTGCAAATGTTGATTTTAGAATTTGCATATAAAGGGTTTCTAAACTGCTGCCTAAGAAGAGCAGATTAACCCTTTAAGTTGAATGCACAGATTCACAACCATTCTGTTAGATAGCTCCGTTTTGGTTTTAGAAACAGATATTTCTCTTTACAGCATTTACTCCCATACACTCTGGAATATCGAAATGCAGCTCCTAGAATAAACGTGTTTCAAACTCGCTGAATCCAAACATAGATTCAACGACCTTTGGTGAACGAACACACTGCAGAGCAGTTTGAAAGAAACGTTCCCTCTGAGTTTTAGACGCAGTCTTACTGCTATTTCTTATAGGCCGGTATTTTGCTGGAAATGTCTATTTGAGAATCTACACAGAAATGTTTTCTAAACTGCTGCATACAAACAGCAGTTTAGCTCAGTAAGTTGAATGCACACATTGACAACCATTCCATTAGATCATCCGTTTTTCTTTTGGAACGAGACATTTGTCTTTACATCTTATACTCCAGTATACTCTGGAATAGGCAAACACAGCTCCTGGAAGAAACGTGTTGCTAATTAGCTGAATCTGAACATATATTCAAGTCTCTTATATGAATGAACACACAGCAGAGCAGTTTGAAAACAGTTTCGTCCATGTTAAAGATGCAGTCTTACTGCTATTTCCTTTAGGCTGGTGTTTTGCTGGAAAGGCCTGTATGAGAATTTGCATATAAAGGGTTTCTAAAGTGCTGCATGAGAAGAGCAGTTTACCTCTTTAAGCCAAAGGCACACATTCACAACCACTCTGCTAGATAGATCCATTTTGGTTTTAGAAACAGATATTTCTCTTTACAGCATATACTCCCATTCATTCCGGAATATCCAAAGACAGCTCCTAGAATAAACGTGTTTCTATCTCGCTGAATCTAAACATAGATTAAACTCCCTTAGGTCAAAGAACACACGGCCGAGCAGGTTGAAAGAAACGTTTCTTCTGAGTTTTAGACGCAGTCTTAATGCTCTTTCTTCTATATGCCGGTACCGGGCCGGAAAGGCCTGTTTTCAGACTCTGCACAGAAAGTGTTTGCAGACTGCTGAATCCACACACGGGTTTAACTCTGGAAGTTGAGTGCACACATTGACAACCGTTCTGTTAGATAGCTGCGTTTTGGATTTAGAAGCAGATATTTCCCTGTGCCTACTGCCGTTTCTTCCAAATGCCGGTATTGGGCGGAAAACGCCTGTTTTGGGACTCTGCAGAGAAAGTGTTTGCAGACTGCTGAATCCACACACGGGTTTAACTCTGGAAGTTGAGTGCACACATTGACAACGGTTCTGTTAGATAGCTGCGTTTTGGATTTAGAAGCAGATATTTCCCTTTGCTTACTGCTGTTTCTTCCATATGCCGGTAATGGGCTGAAAACGCCTGTTTTGGGACTCTGCAGAGAAAGTCTCTGCAGACTGCCGAATCCACACACGGGTTTAACTCTTGAAGTTGAGGCACACATTGACAACCGTTCTGTTAGATAGCTGCGTTTTGGATTTAGAAGCAGATATTTCCCTGTGCTTACTGCTGTTTCTTCCATATGCCGGTAATGGGCTGAAAACGCCTGTTTTGGGACTCTGCAGAGAAAGTCTCTGCAGACTGCTGAATCCACACACGGGTTTAACTCTGGAAGTTGAGTGCACACATTGACAACCGTTCTGTTAGATAGCTGCGTTTTGGATTTAGAAGCAGATATTTCCCTGTGCTTACTGCTGTTTCTTCCATATGCCGGTAATGGGCTGAAAACGCCTGTTTTGGGACTCTGCAGAGAAAGTCTCTGCAGACTGCTGAATCCACACACGGGTTTAACTCTGGAAGTTGAGTGCACACATTGACAACCGTTCTGTTAGATAGCTGCGTTTTGGATTTAGAAGCAGATATTTCCCTGTGCTTACTGCTGTTTCTTCCATATGCCGGTAATGGGCTGAAAACGCCGGTTTTGGGACTCTGCAGAGAAAGTCTCTGCAGACTGCTGAATCCACACACGGGTTTAACTCTCGAAGTTGAGTGCACACATTGACAACCGTTCTGTTAGATAGCTGCGTTTTGGATTTAGAAGCAGATATTTCCCTGTGCTTACTGCTGTTTCTTCCATATGCCGGTAATGGGCTGAAAACGCCTGTTTTGGGACTCTGCAGAGAAAGTCTCTGCAGACTGCTGAATCCACACACGGGTTTAACTCTGGAAGTTGAGTGCACACATTGACAACCGTTCTGTTAGATAGCTGCGTTTTGGATTTAGAAGCAGATATTTCCCTGTGCTTACTGCTGTTTCTTCCATATGCCGGTAATGGGCTGAAAACGCCTGTTTTGGGACTCTTCAGAGAAAGTCTCTGCAGACTGCTGAATCCACACACGGGTTTAACTCTGGAAGTTGAGTGCACACATTGACAACCGTTCTGTTAGATAGCTGCGTTTTGGATTTAGAAGCAGATATTTCCCTGTGCTTACTGCTGTTTCTTCCATATGCCGGTAATGGGCTGAAAACGCCTGTTTTGGGACTCTGCAGAGAAAGTCTCTGCAGACTGCTGAATCCACACACGGGTTTAACTCTGGAAGTTGAGTGCACACATTGACAACCGTTCTGCTAGATAGCTGCGTTTTGGATTTAGAAGCAGATATTTCCCTGTGCTTACTGCTGCTTTTCTATACGCCGGTAATGGGCTGAAAACGCCTGTTTTGGGACTCTGCAGAGAAAGTCTCTGCAGACTGCTGAATCCACACACGGGTTTAACTCTGGAAGTTGAGTGCACACATTGACAACCGTTCTGTTAGAAAGCTGCGTTTTGGATTTAGAAGCAGATATTTCCCTGTGCTTACTGCTGTTTCTTCCATATGCCGGTAATCGGCTGAAAATGCCTGTTTTGGGACTCTGCAAAGAAAGTCTCTGCAGACTGCTGAATCCACACACGGGTTTAACTCTGGAAGTTGAGTGCACACATTGACAACCGTTCTGTTAGATAGCTGCGTTTTGGATTTAGAAGCAGATATTTCCCTGTGCTTACTGCTGTTTCTTCCATATGCCGGTAATGGGCTGAAAACGCCGGTTTTGGGACTCTGCAGAGAAAGTCTCTGCAGACTGCTGAATCCACACACGGGTTTAACTCTGGAAGTTGAGTGCACACATTGACAACCGTTCTGTTAGATAGCTGCGTTTTGGATTTAGAAGCAGATATTTCCCTGTGCTTACTGCTGTTGCTTCCATATGCCGGTAATGGGCTGAAAACGCCTGTTTTGGGACTCTGCAGAGAAAGTCTCTGCAGACTGCCGAATCCACACACGGGTTTAACTCTGGAAGTTGAGTGCACACATTGACAACCGTTCTGTTAGATAGCTGCGCTTTGGATTTAGAAGCAGATATTTCCCTGTGCTTACTGCTGTTTCTTCCATATGCCGGTAATGGGCTGAAAACGCCTGTTTTGGGACTCTGCAGAGAAAGTGTTTGCAGACTGCTGAATCCACACACGGGTTTAACTCTGGAAGTTGAGTGCACACATTGACAACCGTTCTGTTAGATAGCTGCGTTTTGGATTTAGAAGCAGATATTTCCCTGTGCTTACTGCTGTTTCTTCCATATGCCGGTAATGGGCTGAAAACGCCTGTTTTGGGACTCTGCAGAGAAAGTGTTTGCAGACTGCTGAATCCACACACGGGTTTAACTCTGGAAGTTGAGTGCACACATTGACAACCGTTCTGTTAGATAGCTGCGTTTTGGATTTAGAAGCAGATATTTCCCTGTGCTTACTGCTGTTTCTTCCATATGCCGGTAATGGGCTGAAAACGCCTGTTTTGGGACTCTGCAGAGAAAGTCTCTGCAGACTGCGGAATCCACACACGGGTTTAACTCTGGAAGTTGAGTGCACACATTGACAACCGTTCTGTTAGATAGCTGCGTTTTGGATTTAGAAGCAGATATTTCCCTGTGCTTACTGCTGTTTCTTCCATATGCCGGTAATGGGCTGAAAACGCCTGTTTTGGGACTCTGCAGAGAAAGTCTCTGCAGACTGCTGAATCCACACACGGGTTTACCTCTGGAAGTTGAGTGCACACATTGACAACCGTTCTGTTAGATAGCTGCGTTTTGGATTTAGAAGCAGATATTTCCCTGTGCTTACTGCTGTTTCTTCCATATGCCGGTAATGGGCTGAAAACGCCTGTTTTGGGACTCTGCAGAGAAAGTCTCTGCAGACTGCTGAATCCACACACGGGTTTAACTCTGGAAGTTGAGTGCACACATTGACAACCGTTCTGTTAGATAGCTGCGTTTTGGATTTAGAAGCAGATATTTCCCTGTGCTTACTGCTGTTTCTTCCATATGCCGGTAATGGGCTGAAAACGCCTGTTTTGGGACTCTGCAGAGAAAGTCTCTGCAGACTGCTGAATCCACACACGGGTTTAACTCTGGAAGTTGAGTGCACACATTGACAACCGTTCTGTTAGATAGCTGCGTTTTGGATTTAGAAGCAGATATTTCCCTGTGCTTACTGCTGTTTCTTCCATATGCCGGTAATGGGCTGAAAACGCCTGTTTTGGGACTCTGCAGAGAAAGTCTCTGCAGACTGCTGAATCCACACACGGGTTTAACTCTGGAAGTTGAGTGCACACATTGACAACCGTTCTGTTAGATAGCTGCGTTTTGGATTTAGAAGCAGATATTTCCCTGTGCTTACTGCTGTTTCTTCCATATGCCGGTAATGGGCTGAAAACGCCTGTTTTGGGACTCTGCAGAGAAAGTCTCTGCAGACTGCTGAATCCACACACGGGTTTAACTCTGGAAGTTGAGTGCACACATTGACAACCGTTCTGTTAGATAGCTGCGTTTTGGATTTAGAAGCAGATATTTCCCTGTGCTTACTGCTGTTTCTTCCCTATGCCGGTAATGGGCTGAAAACGCCTGTTTTGGGACTCTGCAGAGAAAGTCTGTGCAGACTGTTGAATCCACACACGGGTTTAACTCCGGAAGTTGAGTGCACACATTGACAACCGTTCTGTTAGATAGCTGCGTTTTGGATTTAGAAGCAGATATTTCCCTGTGCTTACTGCTGTTTCTTCCATATGCCGGTAATGGGCTGAAAACGCCTGTTTTGGGACTCTGCAGAGAAAGTCTCTGCAGACTGCGGAATCCACACACGGGTTTAACTCTGGAAGTTGAGTGCACACATTGACAACCGTTCTGTTAGATAGCTGCGTTTTGGATTTAGAAGCAGATATTTCCCTGTGCTTACTGCTGTTTCTTCCATATGCCGGTAATGGGCTGAAAACGCCTGTTTTGGGACTCTGCAGAGAAAGTCTCTGCAGACTGCCGAATCCACACACGGGTTTAACTCTGGAAGTTGAGTGCACACATTGACAACCGTTCTGTTAGATAGCTGCGTTTTGGATTTAGAAGCAGATATTTCCCTGTGCTTACTGCTGTTTCTTCCTTATGCCGGTAATGGGCTGAAAACGCCTGTTTTGGGACTCTGCACAGAAAGTCTCTGCAGACTGCCGAATCCACACACGGGTTTAACTCTGGAAGTTGAGTGCACACATTGACAACCGTTCTGTTAGATAGCTGCGTTTTGGATTTAGAAGCAGATATTTCCCTGTGCTTACTGCTGTTTCTTCCATATGCCGGTAATGGGCTGAAAACGCCTGTTTTGGGACTCTGCAGAGAAAGTCTCTGCAGACTGCCGAATCCACACACGGGTTTAACTCTGGAAGTTGAGTGCACACATTGACAACCGTTCTGTTAGATAGCTGCGCTTTGGATTTAGAAGCAGATATTTCCCTGTGCTTACTGCTGTTTCTTCCATATGCCGGTAATGGGCTGAAAACGCCTGTTTTGGGACTCTGCAGAGAAAGTGTTTGCAGACTGCTGAATCCACACACGGGTTTAACTCTGGAAGTTGAGTGCACACATTGAAAACCGTTCTGTTAGATAGCTGCGTTTTGGATTTAGAAGCAGATATTTCCCTGTGCTTACTGCTGTTTCTTCCATATGCCGGTAATGGGCTGAAAACGCCTGTTTTGGGACTCTGCAGAGAAAGTGTTTGCAGACTGCTGAATCCACACACGGGTTTAACTCTGGATGTTGAGTGCACACATTGACAACCGTTCTGTTAGATAGCTGCGTTTTGGATTTAGAAGCAGATATTTCCCTGTGCTTACTGCTGTTTCTTCCATATGCCGGTAATGGGCTGAAAACGCCTGTTTTGGGACTCTGCAGAGACTTTCTCTGCAGACTGCGGAATCCACACACGGGTTTAACTCTGGAAGTTGAGTGCACACATTGACAACCGTTCTGTTAGATAGCTGCGTTTTGGATTTAGAAGCAGATATTTCCCTGTGCTTACTGCTGTTTCTTCCTTATGCCGGTAATGGGCTGAAAACGCCTGTTTTGGGACTCTGCAGAGAAAGTCTCTGCAGACTGCTGAATCCACACACGGGTTTAACTCTGGAAGTTGAGTGCACACATTGACAACCGTTCTGTTAGATAGCTGCGTTTTGGATTTAGAAGCAGATATTTCCCTGTGCTTACTGCTGTTTCTTCCCTATGCCGGTAATGGGCTGAAAACGCCTGTTTTGGGACTCTGCAGAGAAAGTCTCTGCAGACTGCTGAATCCACACACGGGTTTACCTCTGGAAGTTGAGTGCACACATTGACAACCGTTCTGTTAGATAGCTGCGTTTTGGATTTAGAAGCAGATATTTCCCTGTGCTTACTGCTGTTTCTTCCATATGCCGGTAATGGGCTGAAAACGCCTGTTTTGGGACTCTGCAGAGAAAGTCTCTGCAGACTGCTGAATCCACACACGGGTTTAACTCTGGAAGTTGAGTGCACACATTGACAACCGTTCTGTTAGATAGCTGCGTTTTGGATTTAGAAGCAGATATTTCCCTGTGCTTACTGCTGTTTCTTCCATATGCCGGTAATGGGCTGAAAACGCCTGTTTTGGGACTCTGCAGAGAAAGTCTCTGCAGACTGCTGAATCCACACACGGGTTTAACTCTGGAAGTTGAGTGCACACATTGACAACCGTTCTGTTAGATAGCTGCGTTTTGGATTTAGAAGCAGATATTTCCCTGTGCTTACTGCTGTTTCTTCCATATGCCGGTAATGGGCTGAAAACGCCTGTTTTGGGACTCTGCAGAGAAAGTCTCTGCAGACTGCTGAATCCACACACGGGTTTAACTCTGGAAGTTGAGTGCACACATTGACAACCGTTCTGTTAGATAGCTGCGTTTTGGATTTAGAAGCAGATATTTCCCTGTGCTTACTGCTGTTTCTTCCATATGCCGGTAATGGGCTGAAAACGCCTGTTTTGGGACTCTGCAGAGAAAGTCTCTGCAGACTGCTGAATCCACACACGGGTTTAACTCTGGAAGTTGAGTGCACACATTGACAACCGTTCTGTTAGATAGCTGCGTTTTGGATTTAGAAGCAGATATTTCCCTGTGCTTACTGCTGTTTCTTCCCTATGCCGGTAATGGGCTGAAAACGCCTGTTTTGGGACTCTGCAGAGAAAGTCTCTGCAGACTGTTGAATCCACACACGGGTTTAACTCCGGAAGTTGAGTGCACACATTGACAACCGTTCTGTTAGATAGCTGCGTTTTGGATTTAGAAGCAGATATTTCCCTGTGCTTACTGCTGTTTCTTCCATATGCCGGTAATGGGCTGAAAACGCCTGTTTTGGGACTCTGCAGAGAAAGTCTCTGCAGACTGCGGAATCCACACACGGGTTTAACTCTGGAAGTTGAGTGCACACATTGACAACCGTTCTGTTAGATAGCTGCGTTTTGGATTTAGAAGCAGATATTTCCCTGTGCTTACTGCTGTTTCTTCCATATGCCGGTAATGGGCTGAAAACGCCTGTTTTGGGACTCTGCAGAGAAAGTCTCTGCAGACTGCCGAATCCACACACGGGTTTAACTCTGGAAGTTGAGTGCACACATTGACAACCGTTCTGTTAGATAGCTGCGTTTTGGATTTAGAAGCAGATATTTCCCTGTGCTTACTGCTGTTTCTTCCATATGCCGGTAATGGGCTGAAAACGCCTGTTTTGGGACTCTGCAGAGAAAGTCTCTGCAGACTGCTGAATCCACACACGGGTTTAACTCTGGAAGTTGAGTGCACACATTGACAACCGTTCTGTTAGATAGCTGCGTTTTGGATTTAGAAGCAGATATTTCCCTGTGCTTACTGCTGTTTCTTCCATATGCCGGTAATGGGCTGAAAACGCCTGTTTTGGGACTCTGCAGAGAAAGTCTCTGCAGACTGCTGAATCCACACACGGGTTTAACTCTGGAAGTTGAGTGCACACATTGACAACCGTTCTGTTAGATAGCTGCGTTTTGGATTTAGAAGCAGATATTTCCCTGTGCTTACTGCTGTTTCTTCCATATGCCGGTAATGGGCTGAAAACCCCTGTTTTGGGACTCTGCAGAGAAAGTCTCTGCAGACTGCTGAATCCACACACGGGTTTAACTCTGGAAGTTGAGTGCACACATTGACAACCGTTCTGTTAGATAGCTGCGTTTTGGATTTAGAAGCAGATATTTCCCTGTGCTTACTGCTGTTTCTTCCATATGCCGGTAATGGGCTGAAAACGCCTGTTTTGGGACTCTGCAGAGAAAGTCTCTGCAGACTGCTGAATCCACACACGGGTTTAACTCCGGAAGTTGAGTGCACACATTGACAACCGTTCTGTTAGATAGCTGCGTTTTGGATTTAGAAGCAGATATTTCCCTGTGCTTACTGCTGTTTCTTCCATATGCCGGTAATGGGCTGAAAACGCCTGTTTTGGGACTCTGCAGAGAAAGTCTCTGCAGACTGCTGAATCCACACACGGGTTTAACTCTGGAAGTTGAGTGCACACATTGACAACCGTTCTGTTAGATAGCTGCGTTTTGGATTTAGAAGCAGATATTTCCCTGTGCTTACTGCTGTTTCTTCCATATGCCGGTAATGGGCTGAAAACGCCTGTTTTGGGACTCTGCAGAGAAAGTGTTTGCACACTGCTGAATCCACACACGGGTTTACCTCTGGAAGTTGAGTGCACACATTGACAACCGTTCTGTTAGATAGCTGCGTTTTGGATTTAGAAGCAGATATTTCCCTGTGCTTACTGCTGTTTCTTCCATATGCCGGTAATGGGCTGAAAACGCCTGTTTTGGACTCTGCAGAGAAAGTCTCTGCAGACTGCTGAATCCACACACGGGTTTAACTCTGGAAGTTGAGTGCACACATTGACAACCGTTCTGTTAGATAGCTGCGTTTTGGATTTAGAAGCAGATATTTCCCTGTGCTTACTGCTGTTTCTTCCATATGCCGGTAATGGGCTGAAAACGCCTGTTTTGGGACTCTGCAGAGAAAGTCTCTGCAGACTGCTGAATCCACACACGGGTTTAACTCTGGAAGTTGAGTGCACACATTGACAACCGTTCTGTTAGATAGCTGCGTTTTGGATTTAGAAGCAGATATTTCCCTGTGCTTACTGCTGTTTCTTCCATATGCCGGTAATGGGCTGAAAACGCCTGTTTTGGGACTCTGCAGAGAAAGTCTCTGCAGACTGCTGAATCCACACACGGGTTTAACTCTGGAAGTTGAATGCACACATTGACAACCGTTCTGTTAG
Organism: Aotus nancymaae; assembly: GCF_030222135.1. Taxonomy (NCBI): domain Eukaryota; kingdom Metazoa; phylum Chordata; class Mammalia; order Primates; family Aotidae; genus Aotus; species Aotus nancymaae. The sequence goes on from NW_026988592.1 coordinate 285,612, forward strand.
ATAGCTGCGTTTTGGATTTACAAGCAGATATTTCCCTGTGCTTACTGCTGTTTCTTCCATATGCCGGTAATGGGCTGAAAACGCCTGTTTTGGGACTCTGCAGAGAAAGTCTCTGCAGACTGCTGAATCCACACACGGGTTTAACTCTGGAAGTTGAGTGCACACATTGACAACCGTTCTGTTAGATAGCTGCGTTTTGGATTTAGAAGCAGATATTTCCCTGTGCTTACTGCTGTTTCTTCCATATGCCGGTAATGGGCTGAAAACGCCTGTTTTGGGACTCTGCAGAGAAAGTCTCTGCAGACTGCTGAATCCACACACGGGTTTAACTCTGGAAGTTGAGTGCACACATTGACAACCGTTCTGTTAGATAGCTGCGTTTTGGATTTAGAAGCAGATATTTCCCTGTGCTTACTGCTGTTTCTTCCATATGCCGGTAATGGGCTGAAAACGCCTGTTTTGGGACTCTGCAGAGAAAGTCTCTGCAGACTGCCGAATCCACACACGGGTTTAACTCTGGAAGTTGAGTGCACACATTGACAACCGTTCTGTTAGATAGCTGCGTTTTGGATTTAGAAGCAGATATTTCCCTGTGCTTACTGCTGTTTCTTCCCTATGCCGGTAATGGGCTGAAAACGCCTGTTTTGGGACTCTGCAGAGAAAGTGTTTGCAGACTGCTGAATCCACACACCGGTTTAACTCTGGAAGTTGAGTGCACACATTGACAACCGTTCTGTTAGATAGCTGCGTTTTGGATTTAGAAGCAGATATTTCCCTGTGCTTACTGCTGTTTCTTCCATATGCCGGTAATGGGCTGAAAACGCCTGTTTTGGGACTCTGCAGAGAAAGTCTCTGCAGACTGCTGAATCCACACACGGGTTTAACTCTGGAAGTTGAGTGCACACATTGACAACCGTTCTGTTAGATAGCTGCGTTTTGGATTTAGAAGCAGATATTTCCCTGTGCTTACTGCTGTTTCTTCCATATGCCGGTAATGGGCTGAAAACGCCTGTTTTGGGACTCTGCAGAGAAAGTCTCTGCAGACTGCTGAATCCACACACGGGTTTAACTCTGGAAGTTGAGTGCACACATTGACAACCGTTCTGTTAGATAGCTGCGTTTTGGACTTAGAAGCAGATATTTCCCTGTGCTTACTGCTGTTTCTTCCATATGCCGGTAATGGGCTGACAACGCCTGTTTTGTGACTCTGCAGAGAAAGTCTCTGCAGACTGCTGAATCCACACACGGGTTTAACTCTGGAAGTTGAGTGCACACATTGACAACCGTTCTGTTAGATAGCTGCGTTTTGGATTTACAAGCAGATATTTCCCTGTGCTTACTGCTGTTTCTTCCATATGCCGGTAATGGGCTGAAAACGCCTGTTTTGGGACTCTGCAGAGAAAGTCTCTGCAGACTGCTGAATCCACACACGGGTTTAACTCTGGAAGTTGAGTGCACACATTGACAACCGTTCTGTTAGATAGCTGCGTTTTGGATTTAGAAGCAGATATTTCCCTGTGCTTACTGCTGTTTCTTCCATATGCCGGTAATGGGCTGAAAACGCCTGTTTTGGGGACTCTGCAGAGAAAGTCTCTGCAGACTGCCGAATCCACACACGGGTTTAACTCTGGAAGTTGAGTGCACACATTGACAACCGTTCTGTTAGATAGCTGCGTTTTGGATTTAGAAGCAGATATTTCCCTGTGCTTACTGCTGTTTCTTCCATATGCCGGTAATGGGCTGAAAACGCCTGTTTTGGGACTCTGCAGAGAAAGTCTCTGCAGACTGCCGAATCCACACACGGGTTTAACTCTGGAAGTTGAGTGCACACATTGACAACCGTTCTGTTAGATAGCTCCGTTTTGGATTTAGAAGCAGATATTTCCCTGTGCTTACTGCTGTTTCTTCCCTATGCCGGTAATGGGCTGAATACGCCTGTTTTGGACTCTGCAGAGAAAGTCTCTGCAGACTGCTGAATCCACACACGGGTTTAACTCTGGAAGTTGAGTGCACACATTGACAACCGTTCTGTTAGATAGCTGCGTTTTGGATTTAGAAGCAGATATTTCCCTGTGCTTACTGCTGTTTCTTCCCTATGCCGGTAATGGGCTGAAAACGCCTGTTTTGGGACTCTGCAGAGAAAGTCTCTGCAGACTGCAGAATCCACACACGGGTTTAACGCTGATGTTGAGTGCACACATTGACAACCGTTCTGTTAGATAGCTGCGTTTTGGATTTAGAAGCAGATATTTCCCTGTGCTTACTGCTGTTTCTTCCCTATGCCGGTAATGGGCTGAAAACGCCTGTTTTGGGACTCTGCATAGAAAGTCTCTGCAGACTGCTGAATCCACACACGGGTTTAACTCTGGAAGTTGAGTGCACACATTGACAACCGTTCTGCTGGATAGCTGCGTTTTGGATTTAGAAGCAGATATTTCCCTGTGCTTACTGCTGTTTCTTCCATATGCCGGTAATGGGCTGAAAACGCCTGTTTTGGGACTCTGCAGAGAAAGTCTCTGCAGACTGCTGAATCCACACACGGGTTTAACTCTGGAAGTTGAGTGCACACATTGACAACCGTTCTGTTAGATAGCTGCGTTTTGGATTTAGAAGCAGATATTTCCCTGTGCTTACTGCTGTTTCTTCCATATGCCGGTAATGGGCTGAAAACGCCTGTTTTGGGACTCTGCAGAGAAAGTCTCTGCAGACTGCTGAATCCACACACGGGTTTAACTCTGGAAGTTGAGTGCACACATTGACAACCGTTCTGTTAGATAGCTGCGTTTTGGATTTAGAAGCAGATATTTCCCTGTGCTTACTGCTGTTTCTTCCATATGCCGGTAATGGGCTGAAAACGCCTGTTTTGGGACTCTGCAGAGAAAGTCTCTGCAGACTGCTGAATCCACACACGGGTTTAACTCTGGAAGTTGAGTGCACACATTGACAACCGTTCTGTTAGATAGCTGCGTTTTGGATTTAGAAGCAGATATTTCCCTGTGCTTACTGCTGTTTCTTCCATATGCCGGTAATGGGCTGAAAACGCCTGTTTTGGGACTCTGCAGAGAAAGTCTCTGCAGACTGCTGAATCCACACACGGGTTTAACTCTGGAAGTTGAGTGCACACATTGACAACCGTTCTGTTAGATAGCTGCGTTTTGGATTTAGAAGCAGATATTTCCCTGTGCTTACTGCTGTTTCTTCCATATGCCGGTAATGGGCTGAAAACGCCTGTTTTGGGACTCTGCAGAGAAAGTCTCTGCAGACTGCGGAATCCACACACGGGTTTAACTCTGGAAGTTGAGTGCACACATTGACAACCGTTCTGTTAGATAGCTGCGTTTTGGATTTAGAAGCAGATATTTCCCTGTGCTTACTGCTGTTTCTTCCATATGCCGGTAATGGGCTGAAAACGCCTGTTTTGGGACTCTGCAGAGAAAGTCTCTGCAGACTGCCGACTCCACACACGGGTTTAACTCTGGAAGTTGAGTGCACACATTGACAACCGTTCTGTTAGATAGCTGCGTTTTGGATTTAGAAGCAGATATTTCCCTGTGCTTACTGCTGTTTCTTCCATATGCCGGTAATAGGCTGAAAACGCCTGTTTTGGGACTCTGCAGAGAAAGTCTCTGCAGACTGCCGAATCCATACACGGGTTTAACTCTGGAAGTTGAGTGCACACATTGACAACCGTTCTGTTAGATAGCTGCGTTTTGGATTTAGAAGCAGATATTTCCCTGTGCTTACTGCTGTTTCTTCCATATGCCGGTAATGGGCTGAAAACGCCTGTTTTGGGACTCTGCAGAGAAAGTCTCTGCAGACTGCTGAATCCACACACGGGTTTAACTCTGGAAGTTGAGTGCACACATTGACAACCGTTCTGTTAGATAGCTGCGTTTTGGATTTAGAAGCAGATATTTCCCTGTGCTTACTGCTGTTTCTTCCATATGCCGGTAATGGGCTGAAAACGCCTGTTTTGGGACTCTGCAGAGAAAGTCTCTGCAGACTGCTGAATCCACACACGGGTTTAACTCTGGAAGTTGAGTGCACACATTGACAACCGTTCTGTTAGATAGCTGCGTTTTGGATTTAGAAGCAGATATTTCCCTGTGCTTACTGCTGTTTCTTCCATATGCCGGTAATGGGCTGAAAACGCCTGTTTTGGGACTCTGCAGAGAAAGTCTCTGCAGACTGCTGAATCCACACACGGGTTTAACTCTGGAAGTTGAGTGCACACATTGACAACCGTTCTGTTAGATAGCTGCGTTTTGGATTTAGAAGCAGATATTTCCCTGTGCTTACTGCTGTTTCTTCCATATGCCGGTAATGGGCTGAAAACGCCTGTTTTGGGACTCTGCAGAGAAAGTCTCTGCAGACTGCTGAATCCACACACGGGTTTAACTCTGGAAGTTGAGTGCACACATTGACAACCGTTCTGTTAGATAGCTGCGTTTTGGATTTAGAAGCAGATATTTCCCTGTGCTTACTGCTGTTTCTTCCATATGCCGGTAATGGGCTGAAAACGCCTGTTTTGGGACTCTGCAGAGAAAGTCTCTGCAGACTGCTGAATCCACACACGGGTTTAACTCCGGAAGTTGAGTGCACACATTGACAACCGTTCTGTTAGATAGCTGCGTTTTGGATTTAGAAGCAGATATTTCCCTGTGCTTACTGCTGTTTCTTCCATATGCCGGTAATGGGCTGAAAACGCCTGTTTTGGGACTCTGCTGAGAAAGTCTCTGCAGACTGCTGAATCCACACACGGGTTTAACTCTGGAAGTTGAGTGCACACATTGACAACCGTTCTGTTAGATAGCTGCGTTTTGGATTTAGAAGCAGATATTTCCCTGTGCTTACTGCTGTTTCTTCCATATGCCGGTAATGGGCTGAAAACGCCTGTTTTGGGACTCTGCAGAGAAAGTCTCTGCAGACTGCTGAATCCACACACGGGTTTAACTCTGGAAGTTGAGTGCACACATTGACAACCGTTCTGTTAGATAGCTGCGTTTTGGATTTAGAAGCAGATATTTCCCTGTGCTTACTGCTGTTTCTTCCATATGCCGGTAATGGGCTGAAAACGCCTGTTTTGGGACTCTGCAGAGAAAGTCTCTGCAGACTGCTGAATCCACACACGGGTTTAACTCTGGAAGTTGAGTGCACACATTGACAACCGTTCTGTTAGATAGCTGCGTTTTGGATTTAGAAGCAGATATTTCCCTGTGCTTACTGCTGTTTCTTCCATATGCCGGTAATGGGCTGAAAACGCCTGTTTTGGGACTCTGCAGAGAAAGTCTCTGCAGACTGTTGAATCCACACACGGGTTTAACTCCGGAAGTTGAGTGCACACATTGACAACCGTTCTGTTAGATAGCTGCGTTTTGGATTTAGAAGCAGATATTTCCCTGTGCTTACTGCTGTTTCTTCCATATGCCGGTAATGGGCTGAAAACGCCTGTTTTGGGACTCTGCAGAGAAAGTCTCTGCAGACTGCGGAATCCACACACGGGTTTAACTCTGGAAGTTGAGTGCACACATTGACAACCGTTCTGTTAGATAGCTGCGTTTTGGATTTAGAAGCAGATATTTCCCTGTGCTTACTGCTGTTTCTTCCATATGCCGGTAATGGGCTGAAAACGCCTGTTTTGGGACTCTGCAGAGAAAGTCTCTGCAGACTGCCGAATCCACACACGGGTTTAACTCTTGAAGTTGAGTGCACACATTGACAACCGTTCTGTTAGATAGCTGCGTTTTGGATTTAGAAGCAGATATTTCCCTGTGCTTACTGCTGTTTCTTCCATATGCCGGTAATGGGCTGAAAACGCCTGTTTTGGGACTCTGCAGAGAAAGTCTCTGCAGACTGCTGAATCCACACACGGGTTTAACTCTGGAAGTTGAGTGCACACATTGACAACCGTTCTGTTAGATAGCTGCGTTTTGGATTTAGAAGCAGATATTTCCCTGTGCTTACTGCTGTTTCTTCCATATGCCGGTAATGGGCTGAAAACGCCTGTTTTGGGACTCTGCAGAGAAAGTCTCTGCAGACTGCTGAATCCACACACGGGTTTAACTCCGGAAGTTGAGTGCACACATTGACAACCGTTCTGTTAGATAGCTGCGTTTTGGATTTAGAAGCAGATATTTCCCTGTGCTTACTGCTGTTTCTTCCATATGCCGGTAATGGGCTGAAAACGCCTGTTTTGGGACTCTGCAGAGAAAGTCTCTGCAGACTGCTGAATCCACACACGGGTTTAACTCTGGAAGTTGAGTGCACACATTGACAACCGTTCTGTTAGATAGCTGCGTTTTGGATTTAGAAGCAGATATTTCCCTGTGCTTACTGCTGTTTCTTCCATATGCCGGTAATGGGCTGAAAACGCCTGTTTTGGGACTCTGCAGAGAAAGTCTCTGCAGACTGCTGAATCCACACACGGGTTTAACTCTGGAAGTTGAGTGCACACATTGACAACCGTTCTGTTAGATAGCTGCGTTTTGGATTTAGAAGCAGATATTTCCCTGTGCTTACTGCTGTTTCTTCCATATGCCGGTAATGGGCTGAAAACGCCTGTTTTGGGACTCTGCAGAGAAAGTCTCTGCAGACTGCTGAATCCACACACGGGTTTAACTCTGGAAGTTGAGTGCACACATTGACAACCGTTCTGTTAGATAGCTGCGTTTTGGATTTAGAAGCAGATATCTCCCTGTGCTTACTGCTGTTTCTTCCATATGCCGGTAATGGGCTGAAAACGCCTGTTTTGGGACTCTGCAGAGAAAGTCTCTGCAGACTGTTGAATCCACACACGGGTTTAACTCCGGAAGTTGAGTGCACACATTGACAACCGTTCTGTTAGATAGCTGCGTTTTGGATTTAGAAGCAGATATTTCCCTGTGCTTACTGCTGTTTCTTCCATATGCCGGTAATGGGCTGAAAACGCCTGTTTTGGGACTCTGCAGAGAAAGTCTCTGCAGACTGCGGAACCCACACACGGGTTTAACTCTGGAAGTTGAGTGCACACATTGACAACCGTTCTGTTAGATAGCTGCGTTTTGGATTTAGAAGCAGATATTTCCCTGTGCTTACTGCTGTTTCTTCCATATGCCGGTAATGGGCTGAAAACGCCTGTTTTGGGACTCTGCAGAGAAAGTCTCTGCAGACTGCCGAATCCACACACGGGTTTAACTCTGGAAGTTGAGTGCACACATTGACAACCGTTCTGTTAGATAGCTGCGTTTTGGATTTAGAAGCAGATATTTCCCTGTGCTTACTACTGTTTCTTCCATATGCCGGTAATGGGCTGAAAACGCCTGTTTTGGGACTCTGCAGAGAAAGTCTCTGCAGACTGCTGAATCCACACACGGGTTTAACTCTGGAAGTTGAGTGCACACATTGACAACCGTTCTGTTAGATAGCTGCGTTTTGGATTTAGAAGCAGATATTTCCCTGTGCTTACTGCTGTTTCTTCCATATGCCGGTAATGGGCTGAAAACGCCTGTTTTGGGACTCTGCAGAGAAAGTGTTTGCACACTGCTGAATCCACACACGGGTTTAACTCTGGAAGTTGAGTGCACACATTGACAACCGTTCTGTTAGATAGCTGCGTTTTGGATTTAGAAGCAGATATTTCCCTGTGCTTACTGCTGTTTCTTCCATATGCCGGTAATGGGCTGAAAACGCCTGTTTTGGACTCTGCAGAGAAAGTCTCTGCAGACTGCTGAATCCACACACGGGTTTAACTCTGGAAGTTGAGTGCACACATTGACAACCGTTCTGTTAGATAGCTGCGTTTTGGATTTAGAAGCAGATATTTCCCTGTGCTTACTGCTGTTTCTTCCATATGCCGGTAATGGGCTGAAAACGCCTGTTTTGGGACTCTGCAGAGAAAGTCTCTGCAGACTGCTGAATCCACACACGGGTTTAACTCTGGAAGTTGAGTGCACACATTGACAACCGTTCTGTTAGATAGCTGCGTTTTGGATATAGAAGCAGATATTTCCCTGTGCTTACTGCTGTTTCTTCCATATGCCGGTAATGGGCTGAAAACGCCTGTTTTGGGACTCTGCAGAGAAAGTCTCTGCAGACTGCTGAATCCACACACGGGTTTAACTCTGGAAGTTGAATGCACACATTGACAACCGTTCTGTTAGATAGCTGCGTTTTGGATTTACAAGCAGATATTTCCCTGTGCTTACTGCTGTTTCTTCCATATGCCGGTAATGGGCTGAAAACGCCTGTTTTGGGACTCTGCAGAGAAAGTCTCTGCAGACTGCTGAATCCACACACGGGTTTAACTCTGGAAGTTGAGTGCACACATTGACAACCGTTCTGTTAGATAGCTGCGTTTTGGATTTACAAGCAGATATTTCCCTGTGCTTACTGCTGTTTCTTCCATATGCCGGTAATGGGCTGAAAACGCCTGTTTTGGGACTCTGCAGAGAAAGTCTCTGCAGACTGCTGAATCCACACACGGGTTTAACTCTGGAAGTTGAGTGCACACATTGACAACCGTTCTGTTAGATAGCTGCGTTTTGGATTTAGAAGCAGATATTTCCCTGTGCTTACTGCTGTTTCTTCCATATGCCGGTAATGGGCTGAAAACGCCTGTTTTGGGACTCTGCAGAGAAAGTCTCTGCAGACTGCCGAATCCACACACGGGTTTAACTCTGGAAGTTGAGTGCACACATTGACAACCGTTCTGTTAGATAGCTGCGTTTTGGATTTAGAAGCAGATATTTCCCTGTGCTTACTGCTGTTTCTTCCCTATGCCGGTAATGGGCTGAAAACGCCTGTTTTGGGACTCTGCAGAGAAAGTGTTTGCAGACTGCTGAATCCACACACCGGTTTAACTCTGGAAGTTGAGTGCACACATTGACAACCGTTCTGTTAGATAGCTGCGTTTTGGATTTAGAAGCAGATATTTCCCTGTGCTTACTGCTGTTTCTTCCATATGCCGGTAATGGGCTGAAAACGCCTGTTTTGGGACTCTGCAGAGAAAGTCTCTGCAGACTGCTGAATCCACACACGGGTTTAACTCTGGAAGTTGAGTGCACACATTGACAACCGTTCTGTTAGATAGCTGCGTTTTGGATTTAGAAGCAGATATTTCCCTGTGCTTACTGCTGTTTCTTCCATATGCCGGTAATGGGCTGAAAACGCCTGTTTTGGGACTCTGCAGAGAAAGTCTCTGCAGACTGCCGAATCCACACACGGGTTTAACTCTGGAAGTTGAGTGCACACATTGACAACCGTTCTGTTAGATAGCTGCGTTTTGGATTTAGAAGCAGATATTTCCCTGTGCTTACTGCTGTTTCTTCCCTATGCCGGTAATGGGCTGAAAACGCCTGTTTTGGGACTCTGCAGAGAAAGTCTCTGCAGACTGCCGAATCCACACACGGGTTTAACTCTGGAAGTTGAGTGCACACATTGACAACCGTTCTGTTAGATAGCTGCGTTTTGGATTTAGAAGCAGATATTTCCCTGTGCTTACTGCTGTTTCTTCCCTATGCCGGTAATGGGCTGAAAACGCCTGTTTTGGGACTCTGCATAGAAAGTCTCCGCAGACTGCTGAATCCACACACGGGTTTAACTCTGGAAGTTGAGTGCACACATTGACAACCGTTCTGCTAGATAGCTGCGTTTTGGATTTAGAAGCAGATATTTCCCTGTGCTTACTGCTGCTTCTTCTATATGCCGGTAATGGGCTGAAAACGCCTGTTTTGGGACTCTGCAGAGAAAGTCTCTGCAGACTGCTGAATCCACACACGGGTTTAACTCTGGAAGTTGAGGGCACACATTGACAACCGTTCTGTTAGAAAGCTGCGTTTTGGATTTAGAAGCAGATATTTCCCTGTGCTTACTGCTGTTTCTTCCATATGCCGGTAATGGGCTGAAAACGCCTGTTTTGGGACTCTGCAGAGAAAGTCTCTGCAGACTGCTGAATCCACACACGGGTTTAACTCTGGAAGTTGAGTGCACACATTGACAACCGTTCTGTTAGATAGCTGCGTTTTGGATTTAGAAGCAGATATTTCCCTGTGCTTACTGCTGTTTCTTCCATATGCCGGTAATGGGCTGAAAACGCCGGTTTTGGGACTCTGCAGAGAAAGTCTCTGCAGACTGCCGAATCCACACACGGGTTTAACTCTGGAAGTTGAGTGCACACATTGACAACCTTTCTGTTAGATAGCTGCGTTTTGGATTTAGAAGCAGATATTTCCCTGTGCTTACTGCTGTTTCTTCCATATGCCGGTAATGGGCTGAAAACGCCTGTTTTGGGACTCTGCAGAGAAAGTGTTTGCAGACTGCTGAATCCACACACGGGTTTAACTCTGGAAGTTGAGTGCACACATTGACAACCGTTCTGTTAGATAGCTGCGTTTTGGATTTAGAAGCAGATATTTCCCTGTGCTTACTGCTGTTTCTTCCATATGCCGGTAATGGGCTGAAAACGCCTGTTTTGGGACTCTGCAGAGAATGTGTTTGCAGACTGCTGAATCCACACACGGGTTTAACGCTGGAAGTTGAGTGCACACATTGACAACCGTTCTGTTAGATAGCTGCGTTTTGGATTTAGAAGCAGATATTTCCCTGTGCTTACTGCTGTTTCTTCCCTATGCCGGTAATGGACTGAAAACGCCGGTTTTGGGACTCTGCAGAGAAAGTTTCTGCAGACTGCTGAATCCACACACGGGTTTAACTCTGGAAGTTGAGTGCACACATTGACAACCGTTCTGTTAGATAGCTGCGTTTTGGATTTAGAAGCAGATATTTCCCTGTGCTTACTGCTGTTTCTTCCATATGCCGGTAATGGGCTGAAAACGCCTGTTTTGGGACTCTGCAGAGAAAGTCTCTGCAGACTGCTGAATCCACACACGGGTTTAACTCTGGAAGTTGAGTGCACCCATTGACAACCGTTCTGTTAGAGAGCTGCGTTTTGGATTTAGAAGCAGATATTTCCCTGTGCTTACTGCTGTTTCTTCCATATGCCGGTAATGGGCTGAAAACGCCTTTTTTGGGACTCTGCAGAGAAAGTCTCTGCAGACTGCTGAATCCACACACGGGTTTAACTCTGGAAGTTGAGTGCACACATTGACAACCGTTCTGTTAGATAGCTGCGTTTTGGATTTAGAAGCAGATATTTCCCTGTGCTTACTGCTGTTTCTTCCATATGCCGGTAATGGGCTGAAAACGCCTGTTTTGGGACTCTGCAGAGAAAGTCTCTGCAGACTGCTGAATCCACACACGGGTTTAACTCTGGAAGTTGAGTGCACACATTGACAACCGTTCTGTTAGATAGCTGCGTTTTGGATTTAGAAGCAGATATTTCCCTGTGCTTACTGCTGTTTCTTCCATATGCCGGTAATGGGCTGAAAACGCCTGTTTTGGGACTCTGCAGAGAAAGTCTCTGCAGACTGCTGAATCCACACACGGGTTTAACTCTGGAAGTTGAGTGCACACATTGACAACCGTTCTGTTAGATAGCTGCGTTTTGGATTTAGAAGCAGATATTTCCCTGAGCTTACTGCTGTTTCTTCCATATGCCGGTAATGGGCTGAAAACGCCTGTTTTGGGACTCTGCAGAGAAAGTCTCTGCAGACTGCTGAATCCACACACGGGTTTAACTCTGGAAGTTGAGTGCACACATTGACAACCGTTCTGTTAGATAGCTGCGTTTTGGATTTAGAAGCAGATATTTCCCTGTGCTTACTGCTGTTTCTTCCATATGCCGGTAATGGGCTGAAAACGCCTGTTTTGGGACTCTGCAGAGAAAGTCTCTGCAGACTGCTGAATCCACACACGGGTTTAACTCTGGAAGTTGAGTGCACACATTGACAACCGTTCTGTTAGATAGCTGCGTTTTGGATTTAGAAGCAGATATTTCCCTGTGCTTACTGCTGTTTCTTCCATATGCCGGTAATGGACTGAAAACGCCTGTTTTGGGACTCTGCAGAGAAAGTCTCTGCAGACTGCTGAATCCACACACGGGTTTAACTCTGGAAGTTGAGTGCACACATTGACAACCGTTCTGTTAGATAGCTGCGTTTTGGATTTAGAAGCAGATATTTCCCTGTGCTTACTGCTGTTTCTTCCCTATGCCGGTAATGGGCTGAAAACGCCTGTTTTGGGACTCTGCAGAGAAAGTCTCTGCAGACTGCTGAATCCACACACGGGTTTAACTCTGGAAGTTGAGTGCACACATTGACAACCGTTCTGTTAGAGAGCTGCGTTTTGGATTTAGAAGCAGATATTTCCCTGTGCTTACTGCTGTTTCTTCCATATGCCGGTAATGGGCTGAAAACGCCTTTTTTGGGACTCTGCAGAGAAAGTCTCTGCAGACTGCTGAATCCACACACGGGTTTAACTCTGGAAGTTGAGTGCACACATTGACAACCGTTCTGTTAGATAGCTGCGTTTTGGATTTAGAAGCAGATATTTCCCTGTGCTTACTGCTGTTTCTTCCCTATGCCGGTAATGGGCTGAAAACGCCTGTTTTGGGACTCTGCAGAGAAAGTCTCTGAAGACTGCTGAATCCACACACGGGTTTAACTCTGGAAGTTGAGTGCACACACTGACAACCGTTCTGTTAGATAGCTGCGTTTTGGATTTAGAAGCAGATATTTCCCTGTGCTTACTGCTGTTTCTTCCATATGCCGGTAATGGGCTGAAAACGCCTGTTTTGGGACTCTGCAGAGAAAGTCTCTGCAGACTGCTGAATCCACACACGGGTTTAACTCTGGAAATTGAGTGCACACATTGACAACCGTTCTGTTAGATAGCTGCGTTTTGGATTTAGAAGCAGATATTTCCCTGTGCTTACTGCTGTTTCTTCCATATGCCGGTAATGGGCTGAAAACGCCTGTTTTGGGACTCTGCAGAGAATGTCTCTGCAGACTGCTGAATCCACACACGGGTTTAACTCTGGAAGTTGAGTGCACACATTGACAACCGTTCTGTTAGATAGCTGCGTTTTGGATTTAGAAGCAGATATTTCCCTGTGCTTACTGCTGTTTCTTCCCTATGCCGGTAATGGGCTGAAAACGCCTGTTTTGGGACTCTGCAGAGAAAGTCTCTGCAGACTGCTGAATCCACACACGGGTTTAACTCTGGAAGTTGAGTGCACACATTGACAACCGTTCTGTTAGATAGCTGCGTTTTGGATTTAGAAGCAGATATTTCCCTGTGCTTACTGCTGTTTCTTCCATATGCCGGTAATGGGCTGAAAACGCCTGTTTTGGGACTCTGCAGAGAAAGTCTCTGCAGACTGCTGAATCCACACACGGGTTTAACTCTGGAAGTTGAGTGCACACATTGACAACCGTTCTGTTAGATAGCTGCGTTTTGGATTTAGAAGCAGATATTTCCCTGTGCTTACTGCTGTTTCTTCCATATGCCGGTAATGGGCTGAAAACGCCTGTTTTGGGACTCTGCAGAGAAAGTCTCTGCAGACTGCTGAATCCACACACGGGTTTAACTCTGGAAGTTGAGTGCACACATTGACAACCGTTCTGTTAGATAGCTGCGTTTTGGATTTAGAAGCAGATATTTCCCTGAGCTTACTGCTGTTTCTTCCATATGCCGGTAATGGGCTGAAAACGCCTGTTTTGGGACTCTGCAGAGAAAGTCTCTGAAGACTGCTGAATCCACACACGGGTTTAACTCTGGAAGTTGAGTGCACACATTGACAACCGTTCTGTTAGATAGCTGCGTTTTGGATTTAGAAGCAGATATTTCCCTGTGCTTACTGCTGTTTCTTCCCTATGCCGGTAATGGGCTGAAAACGCCTGTTTTGGGACTCTGCAGAGAAAGTCTCTGCAGACTGCTGAATCCACACACGGGTTTAACTCTGGAAGTTGAGTGCACACATTGACAACCGTTCTGTTAGATAGCTGCGTTTTGGATTTAGAAGCAGATATTTCCCTGTGCTTACTGCTGTTTCTTCCATATGCCGGTAATGGGCTGAAAACGCCTGTTTTGGGACTCTGCAGAGAAAGTCTCTGCAGACTGCTGAATCCACACACGGGTTTAACTCTGGAAGTTGAGTGCACACATTGACAACCGTTCTGTTAGATAGCTGCGTTTTGGATTTAGAAGCAGATATTTCCCTGTGCTTACTGCTGTTTCTTCCATATGCCGGTAATGGGCTGAAAACGCCTGTTTTGGGACTCTGCAGAGAAAGTCTCTGCAGACTGCTGAATCCACACACGGGTTTAACTCTGGAAGTTGAGTGCACACATTGACAACCGTTCTGTTAGATAGCTGCGTTTTGGATTTAGAAGCAGATATTTCCCTGAGCTTACTGCTGTTTCTTCCATATGCCGGTAATGGGCTGAAAACGCCTGTTTTGGGACTCTGCAGAGAAAGTCTCTGAAGACTGCTGAATCCACACACGGGTTTAACTCTGGAAGTTGAGTGCACACATTGACAACCGTTCTGTTAGATAGCTGCGTTTTGGATTTAGAAGCAGATATTTCCCTGTGCTTACTGCTGTTTCTTCCCTATGCCGGTAATGGACTGAAAACGCCTGTTTTGGGACTCTGCAGAGAAAGTCTCTGCAGACTGCTGAATCCACACACGGGTTTAACTCTGGAAGTTGAGTGCACACATTGACAACCGTTCTGTTAGATAGCTGCGTTTTGGATTTAGAAGCAGATATTTCCCTGTGCTTACTGCTGTTTCTTCCATATGCCGGTAATGGGCTGAAAACGCCTGTTTTGGGACTCTGCAGAGAAAGTCTCTGCAGACTGCTGAATCCACACACGGGTTTAACTCTGGAAGTTGAGTGCACACATTGACAACCGTTCTGTTAGATAGCTGCGTTTTGGATTTACAAGCAGATATTTCCCTGTGCTTACTGCTGTTTCTTCCATATGCAGGTAATGGGCTGAAAACGCCTGTTTTGGGACTCTGCAGAGAAAGTCTCTGCAGACTGCTGAATCCACACACGGGTTTAACTCTGGAAGTTGAGTGCACACATTGACAACCGTTCTGTTAGAGAGCTGCGTTTTGGATTTAGAAGCAGATATTTCCCTGTGCTTACTGCTGTTTCTTCCATATGCCGGTAATGGGCTGAAAACGCCTTTTTTGGGACTCTGCAGAGAAAGTCTCTGCAGACTGCTGAATCCACACACGGGTTTAACTCTGGAAGTTGAGTGCACACTTTGACAACCGTTCTGTTAGATAGCTGCGTTTTGGATTTAGAAGCAGATATTTCCCTGTGCTTACTGCTGTTTCTTCCCTATGCCGGTAATGGGCTGAAAACGCCTGTTTTGGGACTCTGCAGAGAAAGTCTCTGCAGACTGCTGAATCCACACACGGGTTTAACTCTGGAAGTTGAGTGCACACATTGACAACCGTTCTGTTAGATAGCTGCGTTTTGGATTTAGAAGCAGATATTTCCCTGTGCTTACTGCTGTTTCTTCCATATGCCGGTAATGGGCTGAAAACGCCTGTTTTGGGACTCTGCAGAGAAAGTCTCTGCAGACTGCTGAATCCACACACGGGTTTAACTCTGGAAATTGAGTGCACACATTGACAACCGTTCTGTTAGATAGCTGCGTTTTGGATTTAGAAGCAGATATTTCCCTGTGCTTACTGCTGTTTCTTCCATATGCCGGTAATGGGCTGAAAACGCCTGTTTTGGGACTCTGCAGAGAAAGTCTCTGCAGACTGCTGAATCCACACACGGGTTTAACTCTGGAAGTTGAGTGCACACATTGACAACCGTTCTGTTAGATAGCTGCGTTTTGGATTTAGAAGCAGATATTTCCCTGTGCTTACTGCTGTTTCTTCCATATGCCGGTAATGGGCTGAAAACGCTTGTTTTGGGACTCTGCAGAGAAAGTCTCTGCAGACTGCTGAATCCACACACGGGTTTAACTCTGGAAGTTGAGTGCACACATTGACAACCGTTCTGTTAGATAGCTGCGTTTTGGATTTAGAAGCAGATATTTCCCTGTGCTTACTGCTGTTTCTTCCATATGCCGGTAATGGGCTGAAAACGCCTGTTTTGGGACTCTGCAGAGAAAGTCTCTGCAGACTGCTGAATCCACACACGGGTTTAACTCTGGAAGTTGAGTGCACACATTGACAACCGTTCTGTTAGATAGCTGCATTTTGGATTTAGAAGCAGATATTTCCCTGTGCTTACTGCTGTTTCTTCCATATGCCGGTAATGGGCTGAAAACGCCTGTTTTGGGACTCTGCAGAGAAAGTCTCTGCAGACTGCTGAATCCACACACGGGTTTAACTCTGGAAATTGAGTGCACACATTGACAACCGTTCTGTTAGATAGCTGCGTTTTGGATTTAGAAGCAGATATTTCCCTGTGCTTACTGCTGTTTCTTCCATATGCCGGTAATGGGCTGAAAACGCCTGTTTTGGGACTCTGCAGAGAAAGTCTCTGCAGACTGCTGAATCCACACACGGGTTTAACTCTGGAAGTTGAGTGCACACATTGACAACCGTTCTGTTAGATAGCTGCGTTTTGGATTTAGAAGCAGATATTTCCCTGTGCTTACTGCTGTTTCTTCCATAGGCCGGTAATGGGCTGAAAACGCCTGTTTTGGGACTCTGCAGAGAAAGTCTCTGCAGACTGCTGAATCCACACACGTGTTTAACTCTGGAAGTTGAGTGCACACATTGACAACCGTTCTGTTACATTGCTGCGTTTTGGATTTAGAAGCAGATATTTCCCTGTGCTTACTGCTGTTTCTTCCATATGCCGGTAATGGGCTGAAAACGCCTGTTTTGGGACTCTGCAGAGAAAGTCTCTGCAGACTGCTGAATCCACACACGGGTTTAACTCTGGAAGTTGAGTGCACACATTGACAACCGTTCTGCTAGATAGCTGCGTTTTGGATTTAGAAGCAGATATTTCCCTGTGCTTACTGCTGTTTCTTCCATATGCCGGTAATGGGCTGAAAACGCCTGTTTTGGGACTCTGCAGAGAAAGTCTCTGCAGACTGCTGAATCCACACACGGGTTTAACTCTGGAAGTTGAGGGCACACATTGACAACCGTTCTGTTAGATAGCTGCGTTTTGGATTTAGAAGCAGATATTTCCCTGTGCTTACTGCTGTTTCTTCCATATGCCGGTAATGGGCTGAAAACGCCTGTTTTGGGACTCTGCAGAGAAAGTCTCTGCAGACTGCTGAATCCACACACGGGTTTAACTCTGGAAGTTGAGTGCACACATTGACAACCTTTCTGTTAGATAGCTGCGTTTTGGATTTAGAAGCAGATATTTCCCTGTGCTTACTGCTGTTTCTTCCATATGCCGGTAATGGGCTGAAAACGCCTGTTTTGGGACTCTGCAGAGAAAGTCTCTGCAGACTGCTGAATCCACACACGGGTTTAACTCTGGAAGTTGAGTGCACACATTGACAACCGTTCTGTTAGATAGCTGCGTTTTGGATTTAGAAGCAGATATTTCCCTGTGCTTACTGCTGTTTCTTCCATATGCCGGTAATGGACTGAAAACGCCTGTTTTGGGACTCTGCAGAGAAAGTCTCTGCAGACTGCTGAATCCACACACGGGTTTAACTCTGGAAGTTGAGTGCACACATTGACAACCGTTCTGTTAGATAGCTGCGTTTTGGATTTAGAAGCAGATATTTCCCTGTGCTTACTGCTGTTTCTTCCCTATGCCGGTAATGGGCTGAAAACGCCTGTTTTGGGACTCTGCAGAGAAAGTCTCTGCAGACTGCTGAATCCACACACGGGTTTAACTCTGGAAGTTGAGTGCACACATTGACAACCGTTCTGTTAGATAGCTGCGTTTTGGATTTAGAAGCAGATATTTCCCTGTGCTTACTGCTGTTTCTTCCATATGCCGGTAATGGGCTGAAAACGCCTGTTTTGGGACTCTGCAGAGAAAGTCTCTGCAGACTGCTGAATCCGCACACGGGTTTAACTCTGGAAGTTGAGTGCACACATTGACAACCGTTCTGTTAGATAGCTGCGTTTTGGATTTAGAAGCAGATATTTCCCTGTGCTTACTGCTGTTTCTTCCATATGCCGGTAATGGGCTGAAAACGCCTGTTTTGGGACTCTGCAGAGAAAGTCTCTGCAGACTGCTGAATCCACACACGGGTTTAACTCTGGAAGTTGAGTGCACACATTGACAACCGTTCTGTTAGATAGCTGCGTTTTGGATTTAGAAGCAGATATTTCCCTGTGCTTACTGCTGTTTCTTCCATATGCCGGTAATGGGCTGAAAACGCCTGTTTTGGGACTCTGCAGAGAAAGTCTCTGCAGACTGCTGAATCCACACACGGGTTTAACTCTGGAAGTTGAGTGCACACATTGACAACCGTTCTGTTAGATAGCTGCGTTTTGGATTTAGAAGCAGATATTTCCCTGTGCTTACTGCTGTTTCTTCCATATGCCGGTAATGGGCTGAAAACGCCTGTTTTGGGACTCTGCAGAGAAAGTCTCTGCAGACTGCTGAATCCACACAGGGGTTTAACTCTGGAAGTTGAGTGCACACATTGACAACCGTTCTGTTAGATAGCTGCGTTTTGGATTTAGAAGCAGATATTTCCCTGTGCTTACTGCTGTTTCTTCCATATGCCGGTAATGGGCTGAAAACGCCTGTTTTGGGACTCTGCAGAGAAAGTCTCTGCAGACTGCTGAATCCACACACGGGTTTAACTCTGGAAGTTGAGTGCACACATTGACAACCGTTCTGTTAGATAGCTGCGTTTTGGATTTAGAAGCAGATATTTCCCTGTGCTTACTGCTGTTTCTTCCATATGCCGGTAATGGGCTGAAAACGCCTGTTTTGGGACTCTGCAGAGAAAGTCTCTGCAGACTGCTGAATCCACACACGGGTTTAACTCTGGAAGTTGAGTGCACACATTGACAACCGTTCTGTTAGATAGCTGCGTTTTGGATTTAGAAGCAGATATTTCCCTGTGCTTACTGCTGTTTCTTCCATAGGCCGGTAATGGGCTGAAAACGCCTGTTTTGGGACTCTGCAGAGAAAGTCTCTGCAGACTGCTGAATCCACACACGGGTTTAACTCTGGAAGTTGAGTGCACACATTGACAACCGTTCTGTTAGATAGCTGCGTTTTGGATTTAGAAGCAGATATTTCCCTGTGCTTACTGCTGTTTCTTCCCTATGCCGGTAATGGGCTGAAAACGCCTGTTTTGGGACTCTGCAGAGAAAGTCTCTGCAGACTGCTGAATCCACACACGGGTTTAACTCTGGAAGTTGAGTGCACACATTGACAACCGTTCTGTTAGATAGCTGCGTTTTGGATTTAGAAGCAGATATTTCCCTGTGCTTACTGCTGTTTCTTCCATATGCCGGTAATGGGCTGAAAACGCCTGTTTTGGGACTCTGCAGAGAAAGTCTCTGCAGACTGCTGAATCCACACACGGGTTTAACTCTGGAAGTTGAGTGCACACATTGACAACCGTTCTGTTAGATAGCTGCGTTTTGGATTTAGAAGCAGATATTTCCCTGTGCTTACTGCTGTTTCTTCCATATGCCGGTAATGGGCTGAAAACGCCTGTTTTGGGACTCTGCAGAGAAAGTCTCTGCAGACTGCTGAATCCACACAGGGGTTTAACTCTGGAAGTTGAGTGCACACATTGACAACCGTTCTGTTAGATAGCTGCGTTTTGGATTTAGAAGCAGATATTTCCCTGTGCTTACTGCTGTTTCTTCCATATGCCGGTAATGGGCTGAAAACGCCTGTTTTGGGACTCTGCAGAGAAAGTCTCTGCAGACTGCTGAATCCACACACGGGTTTAACTCTGGAAGTTGAGTGCACACATTGACAACCGTTCTGTTAGATAGCTGCGTTTTGGATTTAGAAGCAGATATTTCCCTGTGCTTACTGCTGTTTCTTCCATATGCCGGTAATGGGCTGAAAACGCCTGTTTTGGGACTCTGCAGAGAAAGTCTCTGCAGACTGCTGAATCCACACACGGGTTTAACTCTGGAAGTTGAGTGCACACATTGACAACCGTTCTGTTAGATAGCTGCGTTTTGGATTTAGAAGCAGATATTTCCCTGTGCTTACTGCTGTTTCTTCCATATGCCGGTAATGGGCTGAAAACGCCTGTTTTGGGACTCTGCAGAGAAAGTCTCTGCAGACTGCTGAATCCACACACGGGTTTAACTCTGGAAGTTGAGTGCACACATTGACAACCGTTCTGTTAGATAGCTGCGTTTTGCATTTAGAAGCAGATATTTCCCTGTGCTTACTGCAGTTTCTTCCATATGCCGGTAATGGGCTGAAAACGCCTGTTTTGGGACTCTGCAGAGAAAGTCTCTGCAGACTGCTGAATCCACACACGGGTTTAACTCTGGAAGTTGAGTGCACACATTGACAACCGTTCTGTTAGATAGCTGCGTTTTGGATTTAGAAGCAGATATTTCCCTGTGCTTACTGCTGTTTCTTCCATATGCCGGTAATGGGCTGAAAACGCCTGTTTTGGGACTCTGCAGAGAAAGTCTCTGCAGACTGCTGAATCCACACACGGGTTTAACTCTGGAAGTTGAGTGCACACATTGACAACCGTTCTGTTAGAGAGCTGCGTTTTGGATTTAGAAGCAGATATTTCCCTGTGCTTACTGCTGTTTCTTCCATATGCCGGTAATGGGCTGAAAACGCCTGTTTTGGGACTCTGCAGAGAAAGTCTCTGCAGACTGCTGAATCCACACACGGGTTTAACTCTGGAAGTTGAGTGCACACATTGACAACCGTTCTGTTAGATAGCTGCGTTTTGGATTTACAAGCAGATATTTCCCTGTGCTTACTGCTGTTTCTTCCCTATGCCGGTAATGGGCTGAAAACGCCTGTTTTGGGACTCTGCAGAGAAAGTCTCTGCAGACTGCTGAATCCACACACGGGTTTAACTCTGGAAGTTGAGTGCACACATTGACAACCGTTCTGTTAGAGAGCTGCGTTTTGGATTTAGAAGCAGATATTTCCCTGTGCTTACTGCTGTTTCTTCCATATGCCGGTAATGGGCTGAAAACGCCTTTTTTGGGACTCTGCAGAGAAAGTCTCTGCAGACTGCTGAATCCACACACGGGTTTAACTCTGGAAGTTGAGTGCACACATTGACAACCGTTCTGTTAGATAGCTGCGTTTTGGATTTAGAAGCAGATATTTCCCTGTGCTTACTGCTGTTTCTTCCATATGCCGGTAATGGGCTGAAAACGCCTGTTTTGGGACTCTGCAGAGAAAGTCTCTGCAGACTGCTGAATCCACACACGGGTTTAACTCTGGAAGTTGAGTGCACACATTGACAACCGTTCTGTTAGATAGCTGCGTTTTGGATTTAGAAGCAGATATTTCCCTGTGCTTACTGCTGTTTCTTCCCTATGCCGGTAATGGGCTGAAAACGCCTGTTTTGGGACTCTGCAGAGAAAGTCTCTGCAGACTGCTGAATCCACACACGGGTTTAACTCTGGAAGTTGAGTGCACACATTGACAACCGTTCTGTTAGATAGCTGCGTTTTGGATTTAGAAGCAGATATTTCCCTGTGCTTACTGCTGTTTCTTCCATATGCCGGTAATGGGCTGAAAACGCCTGTTTTGGGACTCTGCAGAGAAAGTCTCTGCAGACTGCTGAATCCACACACGGGTTTAACTCTGGAAGTTGAGTGCACACATTGACAACCGTTCTGTTAGATAGCTGCGTTTTGGATTTAGAAGCAGATATTTCCCTGTGCTTACTGCTGTTTCTTCCATATGCCGGTAATGGGCTGAAAACGCCTGTTTTGGGACTCTGCAGAGAATGTCTCTGCAGACTGCTGAATCCACACACGGGTTTAACTCTGGAAGTTGAGTGCACACATTGACAACCGTTCTGTTAGATAGCTGCGTTTTGGATTTAGAAGCAGATATTTCCCTGAGCTTACTGCTGTTTCTTCCATATGCCGGTAATGGGCTGAAAACGCCTGTTTTGGGACTCTGCAGAGAAAGTCTCTGAAGACTGCTGAATCCACACACGGGTTTAACTCTGGAAGTTGAGTGCACACATTGACAACCGTTCTGTTAGATAGCTGCGTTTTGGATTTAGAAGCAGATATTTCCCTGTGCTTACTGCTGTTTCTTCCCTATGCCGGTAATGGGCTGAAAACGCCTGTTTTGGGACTCTGCAGAGAAAGTCTCTGCAGACTGCTGAATCCACACACGGGTTTAACTCTGGAAGTTGAGTGCACACATTGACAACCGTTCTGTTAGATAGCTGCGTTTTGGATTTAGAAGCAGATATTTCCCTGTGCTTACTGCTGTTTCTTCCATATGCCGGTAATGGGCTGAAAACGCCTGTTTTGGGACTCTGCAGAGAAAGTCTCTGCAGACTGCTGAATCCACACACGGGTTTAACTCTGGAAGTTGAGTGCACACATTGACAACCGTTCTGTTAGATAGCTGCGTTTTGGATTTAGAAGCAGATATTTCCCTGTGCTTACTGCTGTTTCTTCCATATGCCGGTAATGGGCTGAAAACGCCTGTTTTGGGACTCTGCAGAGAAAGTCTCTGCAGACTGCTGAATCCACACACGGGTTTAACTCTGGAAGTTGAGTGCACACATTGACAACCGTTCTGTTAGATAGCTGCGTTTTGGATTTAGAAGCAGATATTTCCCTGAGCTTACTGCTGTTTCTTCCATATGCCGGTAATGGGCTGAAAACGCCTGTTTTGGGACTCTGCAGAGAAAGTCTCTGAAGACTGCTGAATCCACACACGGGTTTAACTCTGGAAGTTGAGTGCACACATTGACAACCGTTCTGTTAGATAGCTGCGTTTTGGATTTAGAAGCAGATATTTCCCTGTGCTTACTGCTGTTTCTTCCCTATGCCGGTAATGGACTGAAAACGCCTGTTTTGGTACTCTGCAGAGAAAGTTTCTGCAGACTGCTGAATCCACACACGGGTTTAACTCTGGAAGTTGAGTGCACACATTGACAACCGTTCTGTTAGATAGCTGCGTTTTGGATTTAGAAGCAGATATTTCCCTGTGCTTACTGCTGTTTCTTCCATATGCCGGTAATGGGCTGAAAACGCCTGTTTTGGGACTCTGCAGAGAAAGTCTCTGCAGACTGCTGAATCCACACACGGGTTTAACTCTGGAAGTTGAGTGCACACATTGACAACCGTTCTGTTAGATAGCTGCGTTTTGGATTTACAAGCAGATATTTCCCTGTGCTTACTGCTGTTTCTTCCATATGCCGGTAATGGGCTGAAAACGCCTGTTTTGGGACTCTGCAGAGAAAGTCTCTGCAGACTGCTGAATCCACACACGGGTTTAACTCTGGAAGTTGAGTGCACACATTGACAACCGTTCTGTTAGAGAGCTGGGTTTTGGATTTAGAAGCAGATATTTCCCTGTGCTTACTGCTGTTTCTTCCATATGCCGGTAATGGGCTGAAAACGCCTTTTTTGGGACTCTGCAGAGAAAGTCTCTGCAGACTGCTGAATCCACACACGGGTTTAACTCTGGAAGTTGAGTGCACACATTGACAACCGTTCTGTTAGATAGCTGCGTTTTGGATTTAGAAGCAGATATTTCCCTGTGCTTACTGCTGTTTCTTCCATATGCCGGTAATGGGCTGAAAACGCCTGTTTTGGGACTCTGCAGAGAAAGTCTCTGCAGACTGCTGAATCCACACACGGGTTTAACTCTGGAAGTTGAGTGCACACATTGACAACCGTTCTGTTAGAGAGCTGCGTTTTGGATTTAGAAGCAGATATTTCCCTGTGCTTACTGCTGTTTCTTCCATATGCCGGTAATGGGCTGAAAACGCCTGTTTTGGGACTCTGCAGAGAAAGTCTCTGCAGACTGCTGAATCCACACACGGGTTTAACTCTGGAAATTGAGTGCACACATTGACAACCGTTCTGTTAGATAGCTGCGTTTTGGATTTAGAAGCAGATATTTCCCTGTGCTTACTGCTGTTTCTTCCATATGCCGGTAATGGGCTGAAAACGCCTGTTTTGGGACTCTGCAGAGAAAGTCTCTGCAGACTGCTGAATCCACACACGGGTTTAACTCTGGAAGTTGAGTGCACACATTGACAACCGTTCTGTTAGATAGCTGCGTTTTGGATTTAGAAGCAGATATTTCCCTGTGCTTACTGCTGTTTCTTCCATATGCCGGTAATGGGCTGAAAACGCCTGTTTTGGGACTCTGCAGAGAAAGTCTCTGCAGACTGCTGAATCCACACACGGGTTTAACTCTGGAAGTTGAGTGCACACATTGACAACCGTTCTGTTAGATAGCTGCGTTTTGGATTTAGAAGCAGATATTTCCCTGTGCTTACTGCTGTTTCTTCCATATGCCGGTAATGGGCTGAAAACGCCTGTTTTGGGACTCTGCAGAGAAAGTCTCTGCAGACTGCTGAATCCACACACGGGTTTAACTCTGGAAGTTGAGTGCACACATTGACAACCGTTCTGTTAGATAGCTGCATTTTGGATTTAGAAGCAGATATTTCCCTGTGCTTACTGCTGTTTCTTCCATATGCCGGTAATGGGCTGAAAACGCCTGTTTTGGGACTCTGCAGAGAAAGTCTCTGCAGACTGCTGAATCCACACACGGGTTTAACTCTGGAAATTGAGTGCACACATTGACAACCGTTCTGTTAGATAGCTGCGTTTTGGATTTAGAAGCAGATATTTCCCTGTGCTTACTGCTGTTTCTTCCATATGCCGGTAATGGGCTGAAAACGCCTGTTTTGGGACTCTGCAGAGAAAGTCTCTGCAGACTGCTGAATCCACACACGGGTTTAACTCTGGAAGTTGAGTGCACACATTGACAACCGTTCTGTTAGATAGCTGCGTTTTGGATTTAGAAGCAGATATTTCCCTGTGCTTACTGCTGTTTCTTCCATAGGCCGGTAATGGGCTGAAAACGCCTGTTTTGGGACTCTGCAGAGAAAGTCTCTGCAGACTGGTGAATCCACACACGTGTTTAACTCTGGAAGTTGAGTGCACACATTGACAACCGTTCTGTTACATTGCTGCGTTTTGGATTTAGAAGCAGATATTTCCCTGTGCTTACTGCTGTTTCTTCCATATGCCGGTAATGGGCTGAAAACGCCTGTTTTGGGACTCTGCAGAGAAAGTCTCTGCAGACTGCTGAATCCACACACGGGTTTAACTCTGGAAGTTGAGTGCACACATTGACAACCGTTCTGCTAGATAGCTGCGTTTTGGATTTAGAAGCAGATATTTCCCTGTGCTTACTGCTGTTTCTTCCATATGCCGGTAATGGGCTGAAAACGCCTGTTTTGGGACTCTGCAGAGAAAGTCTCTGCAGACTGCTGAATCCACACACGGGTTTAACTCTGGAAGTTGAGGGCACACATTGACAACCGTTCTGTTAGATAGCTGCGTTTTGGATTTAGAAGCAGATATTTCCCTGTGCTTACTGCTGTTTCTTCCATATGCCGGTAATGGGCTGAAAACGCCTGTTTTGGGACTCTGCAGAGAAAGTCTCTGCAGACTGCTGAATCCACACACGGGTTTAACTCTGGAAGTTGAGTGCACACATTGACAACCGTTCTGTTAGATAGCTGCGTTTTGGATTTAGAAGCAGATATTTCCCTGTGCTTACTGCTGTTTCTTCCATATGCCGGTAATGGGCTGAAAACGCCTGTTTTGGGACTCTGCAGAGAAAGTCTCTGCAGACTGCTGAATCCACACACGGGTTTAACTCTGGAAGTTGAGTGCACACATTGACAACCGTTCTGTTAGATAGCTGCGTTTTGGATTTAGAAGCAGATATTTCCCTGTGCTTACTGCTGTTTCTTCCATATGCCGGTAATGGACTGAAAACGCCTGTTTTGGGACTCTGCAGAGAAAGTCTCTGCAGACTGCTGAATCCACACACGGGTTTAACTCTGGAAGTTGAGTGCACACATTGACAACCGTTCTGTTAGATAGCTGCGTTTTGGATTTAGAAGCAGATATTTCCCTGTGCTTACTGCTGTTTCTTCCCTATGCCGGTAATGGGCTGAAAACGCCTGTTTTGGGACTCTGCAGAGAAAGTCTCTGCAGACTGCTGAATCCACACACGGGTTTAACTCTGGAAGTTGAGTGCACACATTGACAACCGTTCTGTTAGATAGCTGCGTTTTGGATTTAGAAGCAGATATTTCCCTGTGCTTACTGCTGTTTCTTCCATATGCCGGTAATGGGCTGAAAACGCCTGTTTTGGGACTCTGCAGAGAAAGTCTCTGCAGACTGCTGAATCCACACACGGGTTTAACTCTGGAAATTGAGTGCACACATTGACAACCGTTCTGTTAGATAGCTGCGTTTTGGATTTAGAAGCAGATATTTCCCTGTGCTTACTGCTGTTTCTTCCATATGCCGGTAATGGGCTGAAAACGCCTGTTTTGGGACTCTGCAGAGAAAGTCTCTGAAGACTGCTGAATCCACACACGGGTTTAACTCTGGAAGTTGAGTGCACACATTGACAACCGTTCTGTTAGATAGCTGCGTTTTGGATTTAGAAGCAGATATTTCCCTGTGCTTACTGCTGTTTCTTCCATAGGCCGGTAATGGGCTGAAAACGCCTGTTTTGGGACTCTGCAGAGAAAGTCTCTGCAGACTGCTGAATCCACACACGTGTTTAACTCTGGAAGTTGAGTGCACACATTGACAACCGTTCTGTTACATTGCTGCGTTTTGGATTTAGAAGCAGATATTTCCCTGTGCTTACTGCTGTTTCTTCCATATGCCGGTAATGGGCTGAAAACGCCTGTTTTGGGACTCTGCAGAGAAAGTCTCTGCAGACTGCTGAATCCACACACGGGTTTAACTCTGGAAGTTGAGTGCACACATTGACAACCGTTCTGCTAGATAGCTGCGTTTTGGATTTAGAAGCAGATATTTCCCTGTGCTTACTGCTGTTTCTTCCATATGCCGGTAATGGGCTGAAAACGCCTGTTTTGGGACTCTGCAGAGAAAGTCTCTGCAGACTGCTGAATCCACACACGGGTTTAACTCTGGAAGTTGAGGGCACACATTGACAACCGTTCTGTTAGATAGCTGCGTTTTGGATTTAGAAGCAGATATTTCCCTGTGCTTACTGCTGTTTCTTCCATATGCCGGTAATGGGCTGAAAACGCCTGTTTTGGGACTCTGCAGAGAAAGTCTCTGAAGACTGCTGAATCCACACACGGGTTTAACTCTGGAAGTTGAGTGCACACATTGACAACCGTTCTGTTAGATAGCTGCGTTTTGGATTTAGAAGCAGATATTTCCCTGTGCTTAC
Organism: Aotus nancymaae; assembly: GCF_030222135.1. Lineage (NCBI taxonomy): Eukaryota > Metazoa > Chordata > Mammalia > Primates > Aotidae > Aotus > Aotus nancymaae. The sequence goes on from NW_026988592.1 coordinate 312,850, forward strand.
TGCTGTTTCTTCCATATGCCGGTAATGGGCTGAAAACGCCTGTTTTGGGACTCTGCAGAGAAAGTCTCTGCAGACTGCTGAATCCACACACGGGTTTAACTCTGGAAGTTGAGTGCACACATTGACAACCGTTCTGTTAGATAGCTGCGTTTTGGATTTAGAAGCAGATATTTCCCTGTGCTTACTGCTGTTTCTTCCATATGCCGGTAATGGACTGAAAACGCCTGTTTTGGGACTCTGCAGAGAAAGTCTCTGCAGACTGCTGAATCCACACACGGGTTTAACTCTGGAAGTTGAGTGCACACATTGACAACCGTTCTGTTAGATAGCTGCGTTTTGGATTTAGAAGCAGATATTTCCCTGTGCTTACTGCTGTTTCTTCCCTATGCCGGTAATGGGCTGAAAACGCCTGTTTTGGGACTCTGCAGAGAAAGTCTCTGCAGACTGCTGAATCCACACACGGGTTTAACTCTGGAAGTTGAGTGCACACATTGACAACCGTTCTGTTAGATAGCTGCGTTTTGGATTTAGAAGCAGATATTTCCCTGTGCTTACTGCTGTTTCTTCCATATGCCGGTAATGGGCTGAAAACGCCTGTTTTGGGACTCTGCAGAGAAAGTCTCTGCAGACTGCTGAATCCACACACGGGTTTAACTCTGGAAGTTGAGTGCACACATTGACAACCGTTCTGTTAGATAGCTGCGTTTTGGATTTAGAAGCAGATATTTCCCTGTGCTTACTGCTGTTTCTTCCATATGCCGGTAATGGGCTGAAAACGCCTGTTTTGGGACTCTGCAGAGAAAGTCTCTGCAGACTGCTGAATCCACACACGGGTTTAACTCTGGAAGTTGAGTGCACACATTGACAACCGTTCTGTTAGATAGCTGCGTTTTGGATTTAGAAGCAGATATTTCCCTGTGCTTACTGCTGTTTCTTCCATATGCCGGTAATGGGCTGAAAACGCCTGTTTTGGGACTCTGCAGAGAAAGTCTCTGCAGACTGCTGAATCCACACACGGGTTTAACTCTGGAAGTTGAGTGCACACATTGACAACCGTTCTGTTAGATAGCTGCGTTTTGGATTTAGAAGCAGATATTTCCCTGTGCTTACTGCTGTTTCTTCCATATGCCGGTAATGGGCTGAAAACGCCTGTTTTGGGACTCTGCAGAGAAAGTCTCTGCAGACTGCTGAATCCACACAGGGGTTTAACTCTGGAAGTTGAGTGCACACATTGACAACCGTTCTGTTAGATAGCTGCGTTTTGGATTTAGAAGCAGATATTTCCCTGTGCTTACTGCTGTTTCTTCCATATGCCGGTAATGGGCTGAAAACGCCTGTTTTGGGACTCTGCAGAGAAAGTCTCTGCAGACTGCTGAATCCACACACGGGTTTAACTCTGGAAGTTGAGTGCACACATTGACAACCGTTCTGTTAGATAGCTGCGTTTTGGATTTAGAAGCAGATATTTCCCTGTGCTTACTGCTGTTTCTTCCATATGCCGGTAATGGGCTGAAAACGCCTGTTTTGGGACTCTGCAGAGAAAGTCTCTGCAGACTGCTGAATCCACACACGGGTTTAACTCTGGAAGTTGAGTGCACACATTGACAACCGTTCTGTTAGATAGCTGCGTTTTGGATTTAGAAGCAGATATTTCCCTGTGCTTACTGCTGTTTCTTCCATATGCCGGTAATGGGCTGAAAACGCCTGTTTTGGGACTCTGCAGAGAAAGTCTCTGCAGACTGCTGAATCCACACACGGGTTTAACTCTGGAAGTTGAGTGCACACATTGACAACCGTTCTGTTAGATAGCTGCGTTTTGGATTTAGAAGCAGATATTTCCCTGTGCTTACTGCTGTTTCTTCCATATGCCGGTAATGGGCTGAAAACGCCTGTTTTGGGACTCTGCAGAGAAAGTCTCTGCAGACTGCTGAATCCACACACGGGTTTAACTCTGGAAGTTGAGTGCACACATTGACAACCGTTCTGTTAGATAGCTGCGTTTTGGATTTAGAAGCAGATATTTCCCTGTGCTTACTGCTGTTTCTTCCATATGCCGGTAATGGGCTGAAAACGCCTGTTTTGGGACTCTGCAGAGAAAGTCTCTGCAGACTGCTGAATCCACACACGGGTTTAACTCTGGAAGTTGAGTGCACACATTGACAACCGTTCTGTTAGATAGCTGCGTTTTGGATTTAGAAGCAGATATTTCCCTGTGCTTACTGCTGTTTCTTCCATATGCCGGTAATGGGCTGAAAACGCCTGTTTTGGGACTCTGCAGAGAAAGTCTCTGCAGACTGCTGAATCCACACAGGGGTTTAACTCTGGAAGTTGAGTGCACACATTGACAACCGTTCTGTTAGATAGCTGCGTTTTGGATTTAGAAGCAGATATTTCCCTGTGCTTACTGCTGTTTCTTCCATATGCCGGTAATGGGCTGAAAACGCCTGTTTTGGGACTCTGCAGAGAAAGTCTCTGCAGACTGCTGAATCCACACACGGGTTTAACTCTGGAAGTTGAGTGCACACATTGACAACCGTTCTGTTAGATAGCTGCGTTTTGGATTTAGAAGCAGATATTTCCCTGTGCTTACTGCTGTTTCTTCCATATGCCGGTAATGGGCTGAAAACGCCTGTTTTGGGACTCTGCAGAGAAAGTCTCTGCAGACTGCTGAATCCACACACGGGTTTAACTCTGGAAGTTGAGTGCACACATTGACAACCGTTCTGTTAGATAGCTGCGTTTTGGATTTAGAAGCAGATATTTCCCTGTGCTTACTGCTGTTTCTTCCATATGCCGGTAATGGGCTGAAAACGCCTGTTTTGGGACTCTGCAGAGAAAGTCTCTGCAGACTGCTGAATCCACACACGGGTTTAACTCTGGAAGTTGAGTGCACACATTGACAACCGTTCTGTTAGATAGCTGCGTTTTGGATTTAGAAGCAGATATTTCCCTGTGCTTACTGCTGTTTCTTCCATATGCCGGTAATGGGCTGAAAACGCCTGTTTTGGGACTCTGCAGAGAAAGTCTCTGCAGACTGCTGAATCCACACACGGGTTTAACTCTGGAAGTTGAGTGCACACATTGACAACCGTTCTGTTAGATAGCTGCGTTTTGGATTTAGAAGCAGATATTTCCCTGTGCTTACTGCTGTTTCTTCCATATGCCGGTAATGGGCTGAAAACGCCTGTTTTGGGACTCTGCAGAGAAAGTCTCTGCAGACTGCTGAATCCACACACGGGTTTAACTCTGGAAGTTGAGTGCACACATTGACAACCGTTCTGTTAGATAGCTGCGTTTTGGATTTAGAAGCAGATATTTCCCTGTGCTTACTGCTGTTTCTTCCATATGCCGGTAATGGACTGAAAACGCCGGTTTTGGGACTCTGCAGAGAAAGTCTCTGCAGACTGCTGAATCCACACACGGGTTTAACTCTGAAAGTTGAGTGCACACATTGACAACCGTTCTGTTAGATAGCTGCGTTTTGGATTTAGAAGCAGATATTTCCCTGTGCTTACTGCTGTTTCTTCCCTATGCCGGTAATGGGCTGAAAACGCCTGTTTTGGGACTCTGCAGAGAAAGTCTCTGCAGACTGCTGAATCCACACACGGGTTTAACTCTGGAAGTTGAGTGCACACATTGACAACCGTTCTGTTAGATAGCTGCGTTTTGGATTTAGAAGCAGATATTTCCCTGTGCTTACTGCTGTTTCTTCCATATGCCGGTAATGGGCTGAAAACGCCTGTTTTGGGACTCTGCAGAGAAAGTCTCTGCAGACTGCTGAATCCACACACGGGTTTAACTCTGGAAGTTGAGTGCACACATTGACAACCGTTCTGTTAGATAGCTGCGTTTTGGATTTAGAAGCAGATATTTCCCTGTGCTTACTGCTGTTTCTTCCATATGCCGGTAATGGGCTGAAAACGCCTGTTTTGGGACTCTGCAGAGAAAGTCTCTGCAGACTGCTGAATCCACACACGGGTTTAACTCTGGAAGTTGAGTGCACACACTGACAACCGTTCTGTTAGATAGCTGCGTTTTGGATTTAGAAGCAGATATTTCCCTGTGCTTACTGCTGTTTCTTCCATATGCCGGTAATGGGCTGAAAACGCCTGTTTTGGGACTCTGCAGAGAAAGTCTCTGCAGACTGCTGAATCCACACACGGGTTTAACTCCGGAAGTTGAGTGCACACATTGACAACCGTTCTGTTAGATAGCTGCGTTTTGGATTTAGAAGCAGATATTTCCCTGTGCTTACTGCTGTTTCTTCCATATGCCGGTAATGGGCTGAAAACGCCTGTTTTGGGACTCTGCAGAGAAAGTCTCTGCAGACTGCTGAATCCACACACGGGTTTAACTCTGGAAGTTGAGTGCACACATTGACAACCGTTCTGTTAGATAGCTGCGTTTTGGATTTAGAAGCAGATATTTCCCTGTGCTTACTGCTGTTTCTTCCATATGCCGGTAATGGACTGAAAACGCCTGTTTTGGGACTCTGCAGAGAAAGTCTCTGCAGACTGCTGAATCCACACACGGGTTTAACTCTGGAAGTTGAGTGCACACATTGACAACCGTTCTGTTAGATAGCTGCGTTTTGGATTTAGAAGCAGATATTTCCCTGTGCTTACTGCTGTTTCTTCCCTATGCCGGTAATGGGCTGAAAACGCCTGTTTTGGGACTCTGCAGAGAAAGTCTCTGCAGACTGCTGAATCCACACACGGGTTTAACTCTGGAAGTTGAGTGCACACATTGACAACCGTTCTGTTAGATAGCTGCGTTTTGGATTTAGAAGCAGATATTTCCCTGTGCTTACTGCTGTTTCTTCCATATGCCGGTAATGGGCTGAAAACGCCTGTTTTGGGACTCTGCAGAGAAAGTCTCTGCAGACTGCTGAATCCACACACGGGTTTAACTCTGGAAGTTGAGTGCACACATTGACAACCGTTCTGTTAGATAGCTGCGTTTTGGATTTAGAAGCAGATATTTCCCTGTGCTTACTGCTGTTTCTTCCATATGCCGGTAATGGGCTGAAAACGCCTTTTTTGGGACTCTGCAGAGAAAGTCTCTGCAGACTGCTGAATCCACACACGGGTTTAACTCTGGAAGTTGAGTGCACACACTGACAACCGTTCTGTTAGATAGCTGCGTTTTGGATTTAGAAGCAGATATTTCCCTGTGCTTACTGCTGTTTCTTCCATATGCCGGTAATGGGCTGAAAACGCCTGTTTTGGGACTCTGCAGAGAAAGTCTCTGCAGACTGCTGAATCCACACACGGGTTTAACTCTGGAAGTTGAGTGCACACATTGACAACCGTTCTGTTAGATAGCTGCGTTTTGGATTTAGAAGCAGATATTTCCCTGTGCTTACTGCTGTTTCTTCCATATGCCGGTAATGGGCTGAAAACGCCTGTTTTGGGACTCTGCAGAGAAAGTCTCTGCAGACTGCCGAATCCACACACGGGTTTAACTCTGGAAGTTGAGTGCACACATTGACAACCGTTCTGTTAGATAGCTGCGTTTTGGATTTAGAAGCAGATATTTCCCTGTGCTTACTGCTGTTTCTTCCCTATGCCGGTAATGGGCTGAAAACGCCTGTTTTGGGACTCTGCAGAGAAAGTCTCTGCAGACTGCTGAATCCACACACGGGTTTAACTCTGGAAGTTGAGTGCACACATTGACAACCGTTCTGTTAGAGAGCTGCGTTTTGGATTTAGAAGCAGATATTTCCCTGTGCTTACTGCTGTTTCTTCCCTATGCCGGTAATGGGCTGAATACGCCTGTTTTGGACTCTGCAGAGAAAGTCTCTGCAGACTGCTGAATCCACACACGGGTTTAACTCTGGAAGTTGAGTGCACACATTGACAACCGTTCTGTTAGATAGCTGCGTTTTGGATTTAGAAGCAGATATTTCCCTGTGCTTACTGCTGTTTCTTCCCTATGCCGGTAATGGGCTGAAAACGCCTGTTTTGGGACTCTGCATAGAAAGTCTCTGCAGACTGCTGAATCCACACACGGGTTTAACTCTGGAAGTTGAGTGCACACATTGACAACCGTTCTGCTAGATAGCTGCGTTTTGGATTTAGAAGCAGATATTTCCCTGTGCTTACTGCTGCTTCTTCTATATGCCGGTAATGGGCTGAAAACGCCTGTTTTGGGACTCTGCAGAGAAAGTCTCTGCAGACTGCTGAATCCACACACGGGTTTAACTCTGGAAGTTGAGTGCACACATTGACAACCGTTCTGTTAGATAGCTGCGTTTTGGATTTAGAAGCAGATATTTCCCTGTGCTTACTGCTGTTTCTTCCATATGCCGGTAATGGGCTGAAAACGCCGGTTTTGGGACTCTGCAGAGAAAGTCTCTGCAGACTGCTGAATCCACACACGGGTTTAACTCTGGAAGTTGAGTGCACACATTGACAACCGTTCTGTTAGATAGCTGCGTTTTGGATTTAGAAGCAGATATTTCCCTGTGCTTACTGCTGTTTCTTCCATATGCCGGTAATGGGCTGAAAACGCCTGTTTTGGGACTCTGCAGAGAAAGTGTTTGCAGACTGCTGAATCCACACACGGGTTTAACTCTGGAAGTTGAGTGCACACATTGACAACCGTTCTGTTAGATAGCTGCGTTTTGGATTTAGAAGCAGATATTTCCCTGTGCTTACTGCTGTTTCTTCCATATGCCGGTAATGGGCTGAAAACGCCTGTTTTGGGACTCTGCAGAGAATGTGTTTGCAGACTGCTGAATCCACACACGGGTTTAACTCTGGAAGTTGAGTGCACACATTGACAACCGTTCTGTTAGATAGCTGCGTTTTGGATTTAGAAGCAGATATTTCCCTGTGCTTACTGCTGTTTCTTCCCTATGCCGGTAATGGACTGAAAACGCCTGTTTTGGGACTCTGCAGAGAAAGTTTCTGCAGACTGCTGAATCCACACACAGGTTTAACTCTGGAAGTTGAGTGCACACATTGACAACCGTTCTGTTAGATAGCTGCGTTTTGGATTTAGAAGCAGATATTTCCCTGTGCTTACTGCTGTTTCTTCCATATGCCGGTAATGGGCTGAAAACGCCTGTTTTGGGACTCTGCAGAGAAAGTCTCTGCAGACTGCTGAATCCACACACGGGTTTAACTCTGGAAGTTGAGTGCACACATTGACAACCGTTCTGTTAGATAGCTGCGTTTTGGATTTAGAAGCAGATATTTCCCTGTGCTTACTGCTGTTTCTTCCATATGCCGGTAATGGGCTGAAAACGCCTGTTTTGGGACTCTGCAGAGAAAGTCTCTGCAGACTGCTGAATCCACACACGGGTTTAACTCTGGAAGTTGAGTGCACACATTGACAACCGTTCTGTTAGAGAGCTGCGTTTTGGATTTAGAAGCAGATATTTCCCTGTGCTTACTGCTGTTTCTTCCATATGCCGGTAATGGGCTGAAAACGCCTTTTTTGGGACTCTGCAGAGAAAGTCTCTGAAGACTGCTGAATCCACACACGGGTTTAACTCTGGAAGTTGAGTGCACACATTGACAACCGTTCTGTTAGATAGCTGCGTTTTGGATTTAGAAGCAGATATTTCCCTGTGCTTACTGCTGTTTCTTCCATATGCCGGTAATGGGCTGAAAACGCCTGTTTTGGGACTCTGCAGAGAAAGTCTCTGCAGACTGCTGAATCCACACACGGGTTTAACTCTGGAAGTTGAGTGCACACATTGACAACCGTTCTGTTAGATAGCTGCGTTTTGGATTTAGAAGCAGATATTTCCCTGTGCTTACTGCTGTTTCTTCCATATGCCGGTAATGGGCTGAAAACGCCTGTTTTGGGACTCTGCAGAGAAAGTCTCTGCAGACTGCTGAATCCACACACGGGTTTAACTCTGGAAGTTGAGTGCACACATTGACAACCGTTCTGTTAGATAGCTGCGTTTTGGATTTAGAAGCAGATATTTCCCTGTGCTTACTGCTGTTTCTTCCCTATGCCGGTAATGGGCTGAAAACGCCTGTTTTGGGACTCTGCAGAGAAAGTCTCTGCAGACTGCTGAATCCACACACGGGTTTAACTCTGGAAGTTGAGTGCACACATTGACAACCGTTCTGTTAGATAGCTGCGTTTTGGATTTAGAAGCAGATATTTCCCTGTGCTTACTGCTGTTTCTTCCATATGCCGGTAATGGGCTGAAAACGCCTGTTTTGGGACTCTGCAGAGAAAGTCTCTGCAGACTGCTGAATCCACACACGGGTTTAACTCTGGAAGTTGAGTGCACACATTGACAACCGTTCTGTTAGATAGCTGCGTTTTGGATTTAGAAGCAGATATTTCCCTGAGCTTACTGCTGTTTCTTCCATATGCCGGTAATGGGCTGAAAACGCCTGTTTTGGGACTCTGCAGAGAAAGTCTCTGAAGACTGCTGAATCCACACACGGGTTTAACTCTGGAAGTTGAGTGCACACATTGACAACCGTTCTGTTAGATAGCTGCGTTTTGGATTTAGAAGCAGATATTTCCCTGTGCTTACTGCTGTTTCTTCCCTATGCCGGTAATGGGCTGAAAACGCCTGTTTTGGGACTCTGCAGAGAAAGTCTCTGCAGACTGCTGAATCCACACACGGGTTTAACTCTGGAAGTTGAGTGCACACATTGACAACCGTTCTGTTAGATAGCTGCGTTTTGGATTTAGAAGCAGATATTTCCCTGTGCTTACTGCTGTTTCTTCCATATGCCGGTAATGGGCTGAAAACGCCTGTTTTGGGACTCTGCAGAGAAAGTCTCTGCAGACTGCTGAATCCACACACGGGTTTAACTCTGGAAGTTGAGTGCACACATTGACAACCGTTCTGTTAGATAGCTGCGTTTTGGATTTAGAAGCAGATATTTCCCTGTGCTTACTGCTGTTTCTTCCATATGCCGGTAATGGGCTGAAAACGCCTGTTTTGGGACTCTGCAGAGAAAGTCTCTGCAGACTGCTGAATCCACACACGGGTTTAACTCTGGAAGTTGAGTGCACACATTGACAACCGTTCTGTTAGATAGCTGCGTTTTGGATTTAGAAGCAGATATTTCCCTGTGCTTACTGCTGTTTCTTCCATATGCCGGTAATGGGCTGAAAACGCCTGTTTTGGGACTCTGCAGAGAAAGTCTCTGCAGACTGCTGAATCCACACACGGGTTTAACTCTGGAAGTTGAGTGCACACATTGACAACCGTTCTGTTAGATAGCTGCGTTTTGGATTTAGAAGCAGATATTTCCCTGTGCTTACTGCTGTTTCTTCCATATGCCGGTAATGGGCTGAAAACGCCTGTTTTGGGACTCTGCAGAGAAAGTCTCTGCAGACTGCTGAATCCACACACGGGTTTAACTCTGGAAGTTGAGTGCACACATTGACAACCGTTCTGTTAGATAGCTGCATTTTGGATTTAGAAGCAGATATTTCCCTGTGCTTACTGCTGTTTCTTCCATATGCCGGTAATGGGCTGAAAACGCCTTTTTTGGGACTCTGCAGAGAAAGTCTCTGCAGACTGCTGAATCCACACACGGGTTTAACTCTGGAAGTTGAGTGCACACATTGACAACCGTTCTGTTAGATAGCTGCGTTTTGGATTTAGAAGCAGATATTTCCCTGTGCTTACTGCTGTTTCTTCCCTATGCCGGTAATGGGCTGAAAACGCCTGTTTTGGGACTCTGCAGAGAAAGTCTCTGCAGACTGCTGAATCCACACACGGGTTTAACTCTGGAAGTTGAGTGCACACATTGACAACCGTTCTGTTAGATAGCTGCGTTTTGGATTTAGAAGCAGATATTTCCCTGTGCTTACTGCTGTTTCTTCCATATGCCGGTAATGGGCTGAAAACGCCTGTTTTGGGACTCTGCAGAGAAAGTCTCTGCAGACTGCTGAATCCACACACGGGTTTAACTCTGGAAGTTGAATGCACACATTGACAACCGTTCTGTTAGATAGCTGCGTTTTGGATTTAGAAGCAGATATTTCCCTGTGCTTACTGCTGTTTCTTCCATATGCCGGTAATGGGCTGAAAACGCCTGTTTTGGGACTCTGCAGAGAAAGTCTCTGCAGACTGCTGAATCCACACACGGGTTTAACTCTGGAAGTTGAGTGCACACATTGACAACCGTTCTGTTAGATAGCTGCGTTTTGGATTTAGAAGCAGATATTTCCCTGAGCTTACTGCTGTTTCTTCCATATGCCGGTAATGGGCTGAAAACGCCTGTTTTGGGACTCTGCAGAGAAAGTCTCTGAAGACTGCTGAATCCACACACGGGTTTAACTCTGGAAGTTGAGTGCACACATTGACAACCGTTCTGTTAGATAGCTGCGTTTTGGATTTAGAAGCAGATATTTCCCTGTGCTTACTGCTGTTTCTTCCATATGCCGGTAATGGGCTGAAAACGCCTGTTTTGGGACTCTGCAGAGAAAGTCTCTGCAGACTGCTGAATCCACACACGGGTTTAACTCTGGAAGTTGAGTGCACACATTGACAACCGTTCTGTTAGATAGCTGCGTTTTGGATTTAGAAGCAGATATTTCCCTGTGCTTACTGCTGTTTCTTCCCTATGCCGGTAATGGACTGAAAACGCCTGTTTTGGGACTCTGCAGAGAAAGTCTCTGCAGACTGCTGAATCCACACACGGGTTTAACTCTGGAAGTTGAGTGCACACATTGACAACCGTTCTGTTAGATAGCTGCGTTTTGGATTTAGAAGCAGATATTTCCCTGTGCTTACTGCTGTTTCTTCCCTATGCCGGTAATGGGCTGAAAACGCCTGTTTTGGGACTCTGCAGAGAAAGTCTCTGCAGACTGCTGAATCCACACACGGGTTTAACTCTGGAAGTTGAGTGCACACATTGACAACCGTTCTGTTAGATAGCTGCGTTTTGGATTTAGAAGCAGATATTTCCCTGTGCTTACTGCTGTTTCTTCCATATGCCGGTAATGGGCTGAAAACGCCTGTTTTGGGACTCTGCAGAGAAAGTCTCTGCAGACTGCTGAATCCACACACGGGTTTAACTCTGGAAGTTGAGTGCACACATTGACAACCGTTCTGTTAGATAGCTGCGTTTTGGATTTAGAAGCAGATATTTCCCTGTGCTTACTGCTGTTTCTTCCATATGCCGGTAATGGGCTGAAAACGCCTGTTTTGGGACTCTGCAGAGAAAGTCTCTGCAGACTGCTGAATCCACACACGGGTTTAACTCTGGAAGTTGAGTGCACACATTGACAACCGTTCTGTTAGATAGCTGCGTTTTGGATTTAGAAGCAGATATTTCCCTGAGCTTACTGCTGTTTCTTCCATATGCCGGTAATGGGCTGAAAACGCCTGTTTTGGGACTCTGCAGAGAAAGTCTCTGAAGACTGCTGAATCCACACACGGGTTTAACTCTGGAAGTTGAGTGCACACATTGACAACCGTTCTGTTAGATAGCTGCGTTTTGGATTTAGAAGCAGATATTTCCCTGTGCTTACTGCTGTTTCTTCCCTATGCCGGTAATGGGCTGAAAACGCCTGTTTTGGGACTCTGCAGAGAAAGTCTCTGCAGACTGCTGAATCCACACACGGGTTTAACTCTGGAAGTTGAGTGCACACATTGACAACCGTTCTGTTAGATAGCTGCGTTTTGGATTTAGAAGCAGATATTTCCCTGTGCTTACTGCTGTTTCTTCCATATGCCGGTAATGGGCTGAAAACGCCTGTTTTGGGACTCTGCAGAGAAAGTCTCTGCAGACTGCTGAATCCACACACGGGTTTAACTCTGGAAGTTGAGTGCACACATTGACAACCGTTCTGTTAGATAGCTGCGTTTTGGATTTAGAAGCAGATATTTCCCTGTGCTTACTGCTGTTTCTTCCATATGCCGGTAATGGGCTGAAAACGCCTGTTTTGGGACTCTGCAGAGAAAGTCTCTGCAGACTGCTGAATCCACACACGGGTTTAACTCTGAAGTTGAGTGGACACATTGACAACCGTTCTGTTAGATAGCTGCGTTTTGGATTTAGAAGCAGATATTTCCCTGTGCTTACTGCTGTTTCTTCCATATGCCGGTAATGGGCTGAAAACGCCTGTTTTGGGACTCTGCAGAGAAAGTCTCTGCAGACTGCTGAATCCACACACGGGTTTAACTCTGGAAGTTGAGTGCACACATTGACAACCGTTCTGTTAGATAGCTGCATTTTGGATTTAGAAGCAGATATTTCCCTGTGCTTACTGCTGTTTCTTCCATATGCCGGTAATGGGCTGAAAACGCCTGTTTTGGGACTCTGCAGAGAAAGTCTCTGCAGACTGCTGAATCCACACACGGGTTTAACTCTGGAAGTTGAGTGCACACATTGACAACCGTTCTGTTAGATAGCTGCGTTTTGGATTTAGAAGCAGATATTTCCCTGTGCTTACTGCTGTTTCTTCCCTATGCCGGTAATGGGCTGAAAACGCCTGTTTTGGGACTCTGCAGAGAAAGTCTCTGCAGACTGCTGAATCCACACACGGGTTTAACTCTGGAAGTTGAGTGCACACATTGACAACCGTTCTGTTAGATAGCTGCGTTTTGGATTTAGAAGCAGATATTTCCCTGTGCTTACTGCTGTTTCTTCCATATGCCGGTAATGGGCTGAAAACGCCTGTTTTGGGACTCTGCAGAGAAAGTCTCTGCAGACTGCTGAATCCACACACGGGTTTAACTCTGGAAGTTGAATGCACACATTGACAACCGTTCTGTTAGATAGCTGCGTTTTGGATTTAGAAGCAGATATTTCCCTGTGCTTACTGCTGTTTCTTCCATATGCCGGTAATGGGCTGAAAACGCCTGTTTTGGGACTCTGCAGAGAAAGTCTCTGCAGACTGCTGAATCCACACACGGGTTTAACTCTGGAAGTTGAGTGCACACATTGACAACCGTTCTGTTAGATAGCTGCGTTTTGGATTTAGAAGCAGATATTTCCCTGTGCTTACTGCTGTTTCTTCCATATGCCGGTAATGGGCTGAAAACGCCTGTTTTGGGACTCTGCAGAGAAAGTCTCTGCAGACTGCTGAATCCACACACGGGTTTAACTCTGGAAGTTGAGTGCACACATTGACAACCGTTCTGTTAGATAGCTGCGTTTTGGATTTAGAAGCAGATATTTCCCTGAGCTTACTGCTGTTTCTTCCATATGCCGGTAATGGGCTGAAAACGCCTGTTTTGGGACTCTGCAGAGAAAGTCTCTGAAGACTGCTGAATCCACACACGGGTTTAACTCTGGAAGTTGAGTGCACACATTGACAACCGTTCTGTTAGATAGCTGCGTTTTGGATTTAGAAGCAGATATTTCCCTGTGCTTACTGCTGTTTCTTCCCTATGCCGGTAATGGGCTGAAAACGCCTGTTTTGGGACTCTGCAGAGAAAGTCTCTGCAGACTGCTGAATCCACACACGGGTTTAACTCTGGAAGTTGAGTGCACACATTGACAACCGTTCTGTTAGATAGCTGCGTTTTGGATTTAGAAGCAGATATTTCCCTGTGCTTACTGCTGTTTCTTCCATATGCCGGTAATGGGCTGAAAACGCCTGTTTTGGGACTCTGCAGAGAAAGTCTCTGCAGACTGCTGAATCCACACACGGGTTTAACTCTGGAAGTTGAGTGCACACATTGACAACCGTTCTGTTAGATAGCTGCGTTTTGGATTTAGAAGCAGATATTTCCCTGTGCTTACTGCTGTTTCTTCCATATGCCGGTAATGGGCTGAAAACGCCTGTTTTGGGACTCTGCAGAGAAAGTCTCTGCAGACTGCTGAATCCACACACGGGTTTAACTCTGGAAGTTGAGTGGACACATTGACAACCGTTCTGTTAGATAGCTGCGTTTTGGATTTAGAAGCAGATATTTCCCTGTGCTTACTGCTGTTTCTTCCATATGCCGGTAATGGGCTGAAAACGCCTGTTTTGGGACTCTGCAGAGAAAGTCTCTGCAGACTGCTGAATCCACACACGGGTTTAACTCTGGAAGTTGAGTGCACACATTGACAACCGTTCTGTTAGATAGCTGCATTTTGGATTTAGAAGCAGATATTTCCCTGTGCTTACTGCTGTTTCTTCCATATGCCGGTAATGGGCTGAAAACGCCTGTTTTGGGACTCTGCAGAGAAAGTCTCTGCAGACTGCTGAATCCACACACGGGTTTAACTCTGGAAGTTGAGTGCACACATTGACAACCGTTCTGTTAGATAGCTGCGTTTTGGATTTAGAAGCAGATATTTCCCTGTGCTTACTGCTGTTTCTTCCCTATGCCGGTAATGGGCTGAAAACGCCTGTTTTGGACTCTGCAGAGAAAGTCTCTGCAGACTGCTGAATCCACACACGGGTTTAACTCTGGAAGTTGAGTGCACACATTGACAACCGTTCTGTTAGATAGCTGCGTTTTGGATTTAGAAGCAGATATTTCCCTGTGCTTACTGCTGTTTCTTCCATATGCCGGTAATGGACTGAAAACGCCTGTTTTGGGACTCTGCAGAGAAAGTCTCTGCAGACTGCTGAATCCACACACGGGTTTAACTCTGGAAGTTGAATGCACACATTGACAACCGTTCTGTTAGATAGCTGCGTTTTGGATTTAGAAGCAGATATTTCCCTGTGCTTACTGCTGTTTCTTCCATATGCCGGTAATGGGCTGAAAACGCCTGTTTTGGGACTCTGCAGAGAAAGTCTCTGCAGACTGCTGAATCCACACACGGGTTTAACTCTGGAAGTTGAGTGCACACATTGACAACCGTTCTGTTAGATAGCTGCGTTTTGGATTTAGAAGCAGATATTTCCCTGAGCTTACTGCTGTTTCTTCCATATGCCGGTAATGGGCTGAAAACGCCTGTTTTGGGACTCTGCAGAGAAAGTCTCTGAAGACTGCTGAATCCACACACGGGTTTAACTCTGGAAGTTGAGTGCACACATTGACAACCGTTCTGTTAGATAGCTGCGTTTTGGATTTAGAAGCAGATATTTCCCTGTGCTTACTGCTGTTTCTTCCCTATGCCGGTAATGGACTGAAAACGCCTGTTTTGGGACTCTGCAGAGAAAGTTTCTGCAGACTGCTGAATCCACACACGGGTTTAACTCTGGAAGTTGAGTGCACACATTGACAACCGTTCTGTTAGATAGCTGCGTTTTGGATTTAGAAGCAGATATTTCCCTGTGCTTACTGCTGTTTCTTCCATATGCCGGTAATGGGCTGAAAACGCCTGTTTTGGGACTCTGCAGAGAAAGTCTCTGCAGACTGCTGAATCCACACACGGGTTTAACTCTGGAAGTTGAGTGCACACATTGACAACCGTTCTGTTAGATAGCTGCGTTTTGGATTTACAAGCAGATATTTCCCTGTGCTTACTGCTGTTTCTTCCCTATGCCGGTAATGGGCTGAAAACGCCTGTTTTGGGACTCTGCAGAGAAAGTCTCTGCAGACTGCTGAATCCACACACGGGTTTAACTCTGGAAGTTGAGTGCACACATTGACAACCGTTCTGTTAGATAGCTGCGTTTTGGATTTAGAAGCAGATATTTCCCTGTGCTTACTGCTGTTTCTTCCATATGCCGGTAATGGGCTGAAAACGCCTGTTTTGGGACTCTGCAGAGAAAGTCTCTGCAGACTGCTGAATCCACACACGGGTTTAACTCTGGAAGTTGAGTGCACACATTGACAACCGTTCTGTTAGATAGCTGCGTTTTGGATTTAGAAGCAGATATTTCCCTGTGCTTACTGCTGTTTCTTCCATATGCCGGTAATGGGCTGAAAACGCCTGTTTTGGGACTCTGCAGAGAAAGTCTCTGCAGACTGCTGAATCCACACACGGGTTTAACTCTGGAAGTTGAGTGCACACATTGACAACCGTTCTGTTAGATAGCTGCGTTTTGGATTTAGAAGCAGAT
Organism: Aotus nancymaae; assembly: GCF_030222135.1. NCBI lineage: Eukaryota > Metazoa > Chordata > Mammalia > Primates > Aotidae > Aotus > Aotus nancymaae. Next base: position 328,741 of record NW_026988592.1, read on the forward strand.
ATTTCCCTGAGCTTACTGCTGTTTCTTCCATATGCCGGTAATGGGCTGAAAACGCCTGTTTTGGGACTCTGCAGAGAAAGTCTCTGAAGACTGCTGAATCCACACACGGGTTTAACTCTGGAAGTTGAGTGCACACATTGACAACCGTTCTGTTAGATAGCTGCGTTTTGGATTTAGAAGCAGATATTTCCCTGTGCTTACTGCTGTTTCTTCCCTATGCCGGTAATGGGCTGAAAACGCCTGTTTTGGGACTCTGCAGAGAAAGTCTCTGCAGACTGCTGAATCCACACACGGGTTTAACTCTGGAAGTTGAGTGCACACATTGACAACCGTTCTGTTAGATAGCTGCGTTTTGGATTTAGAAGCAGATATTTCCCTGTGCTTACTGCTGTTTCTTCCATATGCCGGTAATGGGCTGAAAACGCCTGTTTTGGGACTCTGCAGAGAAAGTCTCTGCAGACTGCTGAATCCACACACGGGTTTAACTCTGGAAGTTGAGTGCACACATTGACAACCGTTCTGTTAGATAGCTGCGTTTTGGATTTAGAAGCAGATATTTCCCTGTGCTTACTGCTGTTTCTTCCATATGCCGGTAATGGGCTGAAAACGCCTGTTTTGGGACTCTGCAGAGAAAGTCTCTGCAGACTGCTGAATCCACACACGGGTTTAACTCTGGAAGTTGAGTGGACACATTGACAACCGTTCTGTTAGATAGCTGCGTTTTGGATTTAGAAGCAGATATTTCCCTGTGCTTACTGCTGTTTCTTCCATATGCCGGTAATGGGCTGAAAACGCCTGTTTTGGGACTCTGCAGAGAAAGTCTCTGCAGACTGCTGAATCCACACACGGGTTTAACTCTGGAAGTTGAGTGCACACATTGACAACCGTTCTGTTAGATAGCTGCATTTTGGATTTAGAAGCAGATATTTCCCTGTGCTTACTGCTGTTTCTTCCATATGCCGGTAATGGGCTGAAAACGCCTGTTTTGGGACTCTGCAGAGAAAGTCTCTGCAGACTGCTGAATCCACACACGGGTTTAACTCTGGAAGTTGAGTGCACACATTGACAACCGTTCTGTTAGATAGCTGCGTTTTGGATTTAGAAGCAGATATTTCCCTGTGCTTACTGCTGTTTCTTCCATATGCCGGTAATGGGCTGAAAACGCCTGTTTTGGGACTCTGCAGAGAAAGTCTCTGCAGACTGCTGAATCCACACACGGGTTTAACTCTGGAAGTTGAGTGCACACATTGACAACCGTTCTGTTAGATAGCTGCGTTTTGGATTTAGAAGCAGATATTTCCCTGTGCTTACTGCTGTTTCTTCCATATGCCGGTAATGGGCTGAAAACGCCTGTTTTGGGACTCTGCAGAGAAAGTCTCTGCAGACTGCTGAATCCACACACGGGTTTAACTCTGGAAGTTGAATGCACACATTGACAACCGTTCTGTTAGATAGCTGCGTTTTGGATTTAGAAGCAGATATTTCCCTGTGCTTACTGCTGTTTCTTCCATATGCCGGTAATGGGCTGAAAACGCCTGTTTTGGGACTCTGCAGAGAAAGTCTCTGCAGACTGCTGAATCCACACACGGGTTTAACTCTGGAAGTTGAGTGCACACATTGACAACCGTTCTGTTAGATAGCTGCGTTTTGGATTTAGAAGCAGATATTTCCCTGTGCTTACTGCTGTTTCTTCCATATGCCGGTAATGGGCTGAAAACGCCTGTTTTGGGACTCTGCAGAGAAAGTCTCTGCAGACTGCTGAATCCACACACGGGTTTAACTCTGGAAGTTGAGTGCACACATTGACAACCGTTCTGTTAGATAGCTGCGTTTTGGATTTAGAAGCAGATATTTCCCTGAGCTTACTGCTGTTTCTTCCATATGCCGGTAATGGGCTGAAAACGCCTGTTTTGGGACTCTGCAGAGAAAGTCTCTGAAGACTGCTGAATCCACACACGGGTTTAACTCTGGAAGTTGAGTGCACACATTGACAACCGTTCTGTTAGATAGCTGCGTTTTGGATTTAGAAGCAGATATTTCCCTGTGCTTACTGCTGTTTCTTCCCTATGCCGGTAATGGGCTGAAAACGCCTGTTTTGGGACTCTGCAGAGAAAGTCTCTGCAGACTGCTGAATCCACACACGGGTTTAACTCTGGAAGTTGAGTGCACACATTGACAACCGTTCTGTTAGATAGCTGCGTTTTGGATTTAGAAGCAGATATTTCCCTGTGCTTACTGCTGTTTCTTCCATATGCCGGTAATGGGCTGAAAACGCCTGTTTTGGGACTCTGCAGAGAAAGTCTCTGCAGACTGCTGAATCCACACACGGGTTTAACTCTGGAAGTTGAGTGCACACATTGACAACCGTTCTGTTAGATAGCTGCGTTTTGGATTTAGAAGCAGATATTTCCCTGTGCTTACTGCTGTTTCTTCCATATGCCGGTAATGGGCTGAAAACGCCTGTTTTGGGACTCTGCAGAGAAAGTCTCTGCAGACTGCTGAATCCACACACGGGTTTAACTCTGGAAGTTGAGTGGACACATTGACAACCGTTCTGTTAGATAGCTGCGTTTTGGATTTAGAAGCAGATATTTCCCTGTGCTTACTGCTGTTTCTTCCATATGCCGGTAATGGGCTGAAAACGCCTGTTTTGGGACTCTGCAGAGAAAGTCTCTGCAGACTGCTGAATCCACACACGGGTTTAACTCTGGAAGTTGAGTGCACACATTGACAACCGTTCTGTTAGATAGCTGCATTTTGGATTTAGAAGCAGATATTTCCCTGTGCTTACTGCTGTTTCTTCCATATGCCGGTAATGGGCTGAAAACGCCTGTTTTGGGACTCTGCAGAGAAAGTCTCTGCAGACTGCTGAATCCACACACGGGTTTAACTCTGGAAGTTGAGTGCACACATTGACAACCGTTCTGTTAGATAGCTGCGTTTTGGATTTAGAAGCAGATATTTCCCTGTGCTTACTGCTGTTTCTTCCCTATGCCGGTAATGGGCTGAAAACGCCTGTTTTGGGACTCTGCAGAGAAAGTCTCTGCAGACTGCTGAATCCACACACGGGTTTAACTCTGGAAGTTGAGTGCACACATTGACAACCGTTCTGTTAGATAGCTGCGTTTTGGATTTAGAAGCAGATATTTCCCTGTGCTTACTGCTGTTTCTTCCATATGCCGGTAATGGGCTGAAAACGCCTGTTTTGGGACTCTGCAGAGAAAGTCTCTGCAGACTGCTGAATCCACACACGGGTTTAACTCTGGAAGTTGAATGCACACATTGACAACCGTTCTGTTAGATAGCTGCGTTTTGGATTTAGAAGCAGATATTTCCCTGTGCTTACTGCTGTTTCTTCCATATGCCGGTAATGGGCTGAAAACGCCTGTTTTGGGACTCTGCAGAGAAAGTCTCTGCAGACTGCTGAATCCACACACGGGTTTAACTCTGGAAGTTGAGTGCACACATTGACAACCGTTCTGTTAGATAGCTGCGTTTTGGATTTAGAAGCAGATATTTCCCTGAGCTTACTGCTGTTTCTTCCATATGCCGGTAATGGGCTGAAAACGCCTGTTTTGGGACTCTGCAGAGAAAGTCTCTGAAGACTGCTGAATCCACACACGGGTTTAACTCTGGAAGTTGAGTGCACACATTGACAACCGTTCTGTTAGATAGCTGCGTTTTGGATTTAGAAGCAGATATTTCCCTGTGCTTACTGCTGTTTCTTCCCTATGCCGGTAATGGACTGAAAACGCCTGTTTTGGGACTCTGCAGAGAAAGTTTCTGCAGACTGCTGAATCCACACACGGGTTTAACTCTGGAAGTTGAGTGCACACATTGACAACCGTTCTGTTAGATAGCTGCGTTTTGGATTTAGAAGCAGATATTTCCCTGTGCTTACTGCTGTTTCTTCCATATGCCGGTAATGGGCTGAAAACGCCTGTTTTGGGACTCTGCAGAGAAAGTCTCTGCAGACTGCTGAATCCACACACGGGTTTAACTCTGGAAGTTGAGTGCACACATTGACAACCGTTCTGTTAGATAGCTGCGTTTTGGATTTACAAGCAGATATTTCCCTGTGCTTACTGCTGTTTCTTCCCTATGCCGGTAATGGGCTGAAAACGCCTGTTTTGGGACTCTGCAGAGAAAGTCTCTGCAGACTGCTGAATCCACACACGGGTTTAACTCTGGAAGTTGAGTGCACACATTGACAACCGTTCTGTTAGAGAGCTGCGTTTTGGATTTAGAAGCAGATATTTCCCTGTGCTTACTGCTGTTTCTTCCATATGCCGGTAATGGGCTGAAAACGCCTTTTTTGGGACTCTGCAGAGAAAGTCTCTGCAGACTGCTGAATCCACACACGGGTTTAACTCTGGAAGTTGAGTGCACACATTGACAACCGTTCTGTTAGATAGCTGCGTTTTGGATTTAGAAGCAGATATTTCCCTGTGCTTACTGCTGTTTCTTCCCTATGCCGGTAATGGGCTGAAAACGCCTGTTTTGGGACTCTGCAGAGAAAGTCTCTGCAGACTGCTGAATCCACACACGGGTTTAACTCTGGAAGTTGAGTGCACACATTGACAACCGTTCTGTTAGATAGCTGCGTTTTGGATTTAGAAGCAGATATTTCCCTGTGCTTACTGCTGTTTCTTCCATATGCCGGTAATGGGCTGAAAACGCCTGTTTTGGGACTCTGCAGAGAAAGTCTCTGCAGACTGCTGAATCCACACACGGGTTTAACTCTGGAAATTGAGTGCACACATTGACAACCGTTCTGTTAGATAGCTGCGTTTTGGATTTAGAAGCAGATATTTCCCTGTGCTTACTGCTGTTTCTTCCATATGCCGGTAATGGGCTGAAAACGCCTGTTTTGGGACTCTGCAGAGAAAGTCTCTGCAGACTGCTGAATCCACACACAGGTTTAACTCTGGAAGTTGAGTGCACACATTGACAACCGTTCTGTTAGATAGCTGCGTTTTGGATTTAGAAGCAGATATTTCCCTGTGCTTACTGCTGTTTCTTCCATATGCCGGTAATGGGCTGAAAACGCCTGTTTTGGGACTCTGCAGAGAAAGTCTCTGCAGACTGCTGAATCCACACACGGGTTTAACTCTGGAAGTTGAGTGCACACATTGACAACCGTTCTGTTAGATAGCTGCGTTTTGGATTTAGAAGCAGATATTTCCCTGTGCTTACTGCTGTTTCTTCCATATGCCGGTAATGGGCTGAAAACGCCTGTTTTGGGACTCTGCAGAGAAAGTCTCTGCAGACTGCTGAATCCACACACGGGTTTAACTCTGGAAGTTGAGTGCACACATTGACAACCGTTCTGTTAGATAGCTGCATTTTGGATTTAGAAGCAGATATTTCCCTGTGCTTACTGCTGTTTCTTCCATATGCCGGTAATGGGCTGAAAACGCCTGTTTTGGGACTCTGCAGAGAAAGTCTCTGCAGACTGCTGAATCCACACACGGGTTTAACTCTGGAAATTGAGTGCACACATTGACAACCGTTCTGTTAGATAGCTGCGTTTTGGATTTAGAAGCAGATATTTCCCTGTGCTTACTGCTGTTTCTTCCATATGCCGGTAATGGGCTGAAAACGCCTGTTTTGGGACTCTGCAGAGAAAGTCTCTGCAGACTGCTGAATCCACACACGGGTTTAACTCTGGAAGTTGAGTGCACACATTGACAACCGTTCTGTTACATTGCTGCGTTTTGGATTTAGAAGCAGATATTTCCCTGTGCTTACTGCTGTTTCTTCCATATGCCGGTAATGGGCTGAAAACGCCTGTTTTGGGACTCTGCAGAGAAAGTCTCTGCAGACTGCTGAATCCACACACGGGTTTAACTCTGGAAGTTGAGTGCACACATTGACAACCGTTCTGCTAGATAGCTGCGTTTTGGATTTAGAAGCAGATATTTCCCTGTGCTTACTGCTGTTTCTTCCATATGCCGGTAATGGGCTGAAAACGCCTGTTTTGGGACTCTGCAGAGAAAGTCTCTGCAGACTGCTGAATCCACACACGGGTTTAACTCTGGAAGTTGAGGGCACACATTGACAACCGTTCTGTTAGATAGCTGGGTTTTGGATTTAGAAGCAGATATTTCCCTGTGCTTACTGCTGTTTCTTCCATATGCCGGTAATGGGCTGAAAACGCCTGTTTTGGGACTCTGCAGAGAAAGTCTCTGAAGACTGCTGAATCCACACACGGGTTTAACTCTGGAAGTTGAGTGCACACATTGACAACCGTTCTGTTAGATAGCTGCGTTTTGGATTTAGAAGCAGATATTTCCCTGTGCTTACTGCTGTTTCTTCCATATGCCGGTAATGGGCTGAAAACGCCTGTTTTGGGACTCTGCAGAGAAAGTCTCTGCAGACTGCTGAATCCACACACGGGTTTAACTCTGGAAGTTGAGTGCACACATTGACAACCGTTCTGTTAGATAGCTGCGTTTTGGATTTAGAAGCAGATATTTCCCTGTGCTTACTGCTGTTTCTTCCATATGCCGGTAATGGACTGAAAACGCCTGTTTTGGGACTCTGCAGAGAAAGTCTCTGCAGACTGCTGAATCCACACACGGGTTTAACTCTGGAAGTTGAGTGCACACATTGACAACCGTTCTGTTAGATAGCTGCGTTTTGGATTTAGAAGCAGATATTTCCCTGTGCTTACTGCTGTTTCTTCCATATGCCGGTAATGGGCTGAAAACGCCTGTTTTGGGACTCTGCAGAGAAAGTCTCTGCAGACTGCTGAATCCACACACGGGTTTAACTCTGGAAGTTGAGTGCACACATTGACAACCGTTCTGTTAGATAGCTGCGTTTTGGATTTAGAAGCAGATATTTCCCTGTGCTTACTGCTGTTTCTTCCATATGCCGGTAATGGGCTGAAAACGCCTGTTTTGGGACTCTGCAGAGAAAGTCTCTGCAGACTGCTGAATCCACACACGGGTTTAACTCTGGAAGTTGAGTGCACACATTGACAACCGTTCTGTTAGATAGCTGCGTTTTGGATTTAGAAGCAGATATTTCCCTGTGCTTACTGCTGTTTCTTCCATATGCCGGTAATGGGCTGAAAACGCCTGTTTTGGGACTCTGCAGAGAAAGTCTCTGCAGACTGCTGAATCCACACACGGGTTTAACTCTGGAAGTTGAGTGCACACATTGACAACCGTTCTGTTAGATAGCTGCGTTTTGGATTTAGAAGCAGATATTTCCCTGTGCTTACTGCTGTTTCTTCCATATGCCGGTAATGGGCTGAAAACGCCTGTTTTGGGACTCTGCAGAGAAAGTCTCTGCAGACTGCTGAATCCACACACGGGTTTAACTCTGGAAGTTGAGTGCACACATTGACAACCGTTCTGTTAGATAGCTGCGTTTTGGATTTAGAAGCAGATATTTCCCTGTGCTTACTGCTGTTTCTTCCATATGCCGGTAATGGGCTGAAAACGCCTGTTTTGGGACTCTGCAGAGAAAGTCTCTGCAGACTGCTGAATCCACACAGGGGTTTAACTCTGGAAGTTGAGTGCACAGATTGACAACCGTTCTGTTAGATAGCTGCATTTTGGATTTAGAAGCAGATATTTCCCTGTGCTTACTGCTGTTTCTTCCATATGCCGGTAATGGGCTGAAAACGCCTGTTTTGGGACTCTGCAGAGAAAGTCTCTGCAGACTGCTGAATCCACACACGGGTTTAACTCTGGAAGTTGAGTGCACACATTGACAACCGTTCTGTTAGAGAGCTGCGTTTTGGATTTAGAAGCAGATATTTCCCTGTGCTTACTGCTGTTTCTTCCATATGCCGGTAATGGGCTGAAAACGCCTTTTTTGGGACTCTGCAGAGAAAGTCTCTGCAGACTGCTGAATCCACACACGGGTTTAACTCTGGAAGTTGAGTGCACACATTGACAACCGTTCTGTTAGATAGCTGCATTTTGGATTTAGAAGCAGATATTTCCCTGTGCTTACTGCTGTTTCTTCCCTATGCCGGTAATGGGCTGAAAACGCCTGTTTTGGGACTCTGCAGAGAAAGTCTCTGCAGACTGCTGAATCCACACACGGGTTTAACTCTGGAAGTTGAGTGCACACATTGACAACCGTTCTGTTAGATAGCTGCGTTTTGGATTTAGAAGCAGATATTTCCCTGTGCTTACTGCTGTTTCTTCCATATGCCGGTAATGGGCTGAAAACGCCTGTTTTGGGACTCTGCAGAGAAAGTCTCTGCAGACTGCTGAATCCACACACGGGTTTAACTCTGGAAATTGAGTGCACACATTGAAAACCGTTCTGTTAGATAGCTGCGTTTTGGATTTAGAAGCAGATATTTCCCTGTGCTTACTGCTGTTTCTTCCATATGCCGGTAATGGGCTGAAAACGCCTGTTTTGGGACTCTGCAGAGAAAGTCTCTGCAGACTGCTGAATCCACACACGGGTTTAACTCTGGAAGTTGAGTGCACACATTGACAACCGTTCTGTTAGATAGCTGCGTTTTGGATTTAGAAGCAGATATTTCCCTGTGCTTACTGCTGTTTCTTCCATATGCCGGTAATGGGCTGAAAACGCCTGTTTTGGGACTCTGCAGAGAAAGTCTCTGCAGACTGCTGAATCCACACACGGGTTTAACTCTGGAAGTTGAGTGCACACATTGACAACCGTTCTGTTAGATAGCTGCGTTTTGGATTTAGAAGCAGATATTTCCCTGTGCTTACTGCTGTTTCTTCCATATGCCGGTAATGGGCTGAAAACGCCTGTTTTGGGACTCTGCAGAGAAAGTCTCTGCAGACTGCTGAATCCACACACGGGTTTAACTCTGGAAGTTGAGTGCACACATTGACAACCGTTCTGTTAGATAGCTGCATTTTGGATTTAGAAGCAGATATTTCCCTGTGCTTACTGCTGTTTCTTCCATATGCCGGTAATGGGCTGAAAACGCCTGTTTTGGGACTCTGCAGAGAAAGTCTCTGCAGACTGCTGAATCCACACACGGGTTTAACTCTGGAAATTGAGTGCACACATTGACAACCGTTCTGTTAGATAGCTGCGTTTTGGATTTAGAAGCAGATATTTCCCTGTGCTTACTGCTGTTTCTTCCATATGCCGGTAATGGGCTGAAAACGCCTGTTTTGGGACTCTGCAGAGAAAGTCTCTGCAGACTGCTGAATGCACACACGGGTTTAACTCTGGAAGTTGAGTGCACACATTGACAACCGTTCTGTTAGATAGCTGCGTTTTGGATTTAGAAGCAGATATTTCCCTGTGCTTACTGCTGTTTCTTCCATAGGCCGGTAATGGACTGAAAACGCCTGTTTTGGGACTCTGCAGAGAAAGTCTCTGCAGACTGCTGAATCCACACACGGGTTTAACTCTGGAAGTTGAGTGCACACATTGACAACCGTTCTGTTACATTGCTGCGTTTTGGATTTAGAAGCAGATATTTCCCTGTGCTTACTGCTGTTTCTTCCATATGCCGGTAATGGGCTGAAAACGCCTGTTTTGGGACTCTGCAGAGAAAGTCTCTGCAGACTGCTGAATCCACACACGGGTTTAACTCTGGAAGTTGAGTGCACACATTGACAACCGTTCTGCTAGATAGCTGCGTTTTGGATTTAGAAGCAGATATTTCCCTGTGCTTACTGCTGTTTCTTCCATATGCCGGTAATGGGCTGAAAACGCCTGTTTTGGGACTCTGCAGAGAAAGTCTCTGCAGACTGCTGAATCCACACACGGGTTTAACTCTGGAAATTGAGGGCACACATTGACAACCGTTCTGTTAGATAGCTGGGTTTTGGATTTAGAAGCAGATATTTCCCTGTGCTTACTGCTGTTTCTTCCATATGCCGGTAATGGGCTGAAAACGCCTGTTTTGGGACTCTGCAGAGAAAGTCTCTGAAGACTGCTGAATCCACACACGGGTTTAACTCTGGAAGTTGAGTGCACACATTGACAACCGTTCTGTTAGATAGCTGCGTTTTGGATTTAGAAGCAGATATTTCCCAGTGCTTACTGCTGTTTCTTCCATATGCCGGTAATGGGCTGAAAACGCCTGTTTTGGGACTCTGCAGAGAAAGTCTCTGCAGACTGCTGAATCCACACACGGGTTTAACTCTGGAAGTTGAGTGCACACATTGACAACCGTTCTGTTAGATAGCTGCGTTTTGGATTTAGAAGCAGATATTTCCCTGTGCTTACTGCTGTTTCTTCCCTATGCCGGTAATGGACTGAAAACGCCTGTTTTGGGACTCTGCAGAGAAAGTCTCTGCAGACTGCTGAATCCACACACGGGTTTAACTCTGGAAGTTGAGTGCACACATTGACAACCGTTCTGTTAGATAGCTGCGTTTTGGATTTAGAAGCAGATATTTCCCTGTGCTTACTGCTGTTTCTTCCCTATGCCGGTAATGGGCTGAAAACGCCTGTTTTGGGACTCTGCAGAGAAAGTCTCTGCAGACTGCTGAATCCACACACGGGTTTAACTCTGGAAGTTGAGTGCACACATTGACAACCGTTCTGTTAGATAGCTGCATTTTGGATTTAGAAGCAGATATTTCCCTGTGCTTACTGCTGTTTCTTCCATATGCCGGTAATGGGCTGAAAACGCCTGTTTTGGGACTCTGCAGAGAAAGTCTCTGCAGACTGCTGAATCCACACACGGGTTTAACTCTGGAAGTTGAGTGCACACATTGACAACCGTTCTGTTAGATAGCTGCGTTTTGGATTTAGAAGCAGATATTTCCCTGTGCTTACTGCTGTTTCTTCCATATGCCGGTAATGGGCTGAAAACGCCTGTTTTGGGACTCTGCAGAGAAAGTCTCTGCAGACTGCTGAATCCACACACGGGTTTAACTCTGGAAGTTGAGTGCACACATTGACAACCGTTCTGTTAGATAGCTGCGTTTTGGATTTAGAAGCAGATATTTCCCTGTGCTTACTGCTGTTTCTTCCATATGCCGGTAATGGGCTGAAAACGCCTGTTTTGGGACTCTGCAGAGAAAGTCTCTGCAGACTGCTGAATCCACACACGGGTTTAACTCTGGAAGTTGAGTGCACACATTGACAACCGTTCTGTTAGATAGCTGCGTTTTGGATTTAGAAGCAGATATTTCCCTGTGCTTACTGCTGTTTCTTCCATATGCCGGTAATGGGCTGAAAACGCCTGTTTTGGGACTCTGCAGAGAAAGTCTCTGCAGACTGCTGAATCCACACAGGGGTTTAACTCTGGAAGTTGAGTGCACACATTGACAACCGTTCTCTTAGATAGCTGCATTTTGGATTTAGAAGCAGATATTTCCCTGTGCTTACTGCTGTTTCTTCCATATGCCGGTAATGGGCTGAAAACGCCTGTTTTGGGACTCTGCAGAGAAAGTCTCTGCAGACTGCTGAATCCACACAGGGGTTTAACTCTGGAAGTTGAGTGCACACATTGACAACCGTTCTGTTAGATAGCTGCGTTTTGGATTTAGAAGCAGATATTTCCCTGTGCTTACTGCTGTTTCTTCCATATGCCGGTAATGGGCTGAAAACGCCTGTTTTGGGACTCTGCAGAGAAAGTCTCTGCAGACTGCTGAATCCACACACGGGTTTAACTCTGGAAGTTGAGTGCACACATTGACAACCGTTCTGTCAGATAGCTGCGTTTTGGATTTAGAAGCAGATATTTCCCTGTGCTTACTGCTGTTTCTTCCATATGCCGGTAATGGGCTGAAAACGCCTGTTTTGGGACTCTGCAGAGAAAGTCTCTGCAGACTGCTGAATCCACACACGGGTTTAACTCTGGAAGTTGAGTGCACACATTGACAACCGTTCTGTTAGATAGCTGCGTTTTGGATTTAGAAGCAGATATTTCCCTGTGCTTACTGCTGTTTCTTCCATATGCCGGTAATGGGCTGAAAACGCCTGTTTTGGGACTCTGCAGAGAAAGTCTCTGCAGACTGCTGAATCCACACACGGGTTTAACTCTGGAAGTTGAGTGCACACATTGACAACCGTTCTGTTAGATAGCTGCGTTTTGGATTTAGAAGCAGATATTTCCCTGTGCTTACTGCTGTTTCTTCCATATGCCGGTAATGGGCTGAAAACGCCTGTTTTGGGACTCTGCAGAGAAAGTCTCTGCAGACTGCTGAATCCACACACGGGTTTAACTCTGGAAGTTGAGTGCACACATTGACAACCGTTCTGTTAGATAGCTGCGTTTTGGATTTAGAAGCAGATATTTCCCTGTGCTTACTGCTGTTTCTTCCATATGCCGGTAATGGGCTGAAAACGCCTGTTTTGGGACTCTGCAGAGAAAGTCTCTGCAGACTGCTGAATCCACACACGGGTTTAACTCTGGAAGTTGAGTGCACACATTGACAACCGTTCTGTTAGATAGCTGCGTTTTGGATTTAGAAGCAGATATTTCCCTGTGCTTACTGCTGTTTCTTCCATATGCCGGTAATGGGCTGAAAACGCCTGTTTTGGGACTCTGCAGAGAAAGTCTCTGCAGACTGCTGAATCCACACAGGGGTTTAACTCTGGAAGTTGAGTGCACACATTGACAACCGTTCTGTTAGATAGCTGCGTTTTGGATTTAGAAGCAGATATTTCCCTGTGCTTACTGCTGTTTCTTCCATATGCCGGTAATGGGCTGAAAACGCCTGTTTTGGGACTCTGCAGAGAAAGTCTCTGCAGACTGCTGAATCCACACACGGGTTTAACTCTGGAAGTTGAGTGCACACATTGACAACCGTTCTGTTAGATAGCTGCGTTTTGGATTTAGAAGCAGATATTTCCCTGTGCTTACTGCTGTTTCTTCCATATGCCGGTAATGGGCTGAAAACGCCTGTTTTGGGACTCTGCAGAGAAAGTCTCTGCAGACTGCTGAATCCACACACGGGTTTAACTCTGGAAGTTGAGTGCACACATTGACAACCGTTCTGTTAGATAGCTGCGTTTTGGATTTAGAAGCAGATATTTCCCTGTGCTTACTGCTGTTTCTTCCATATGCCGGTAATGGGCTGAAAACGCCTGTTTTGGGACTCTGCAGAGAAAGTCTCTGCAGACTGCTGAATCCACACACGGGTTTAACTCTGGAAGTTGAGTGCACACATTGACAACCGTTCTGTTAGATAGCTGCGTTTTGGATTTAGAAGCAGATATTTCCCTGTGCTTACTGCTGTTTCTTCCATATGCCGGTAATGGGCTGAAAACGCCTGTTTTGGGACTCTGCAGAGAAAGTCTCTGCAGACTGCTGAATCCACACACGGGTTTAACTCTGGAAGTTGAGTGCACACATTGACAACCGTTCTGTTAGATAGCTGCGTTTTGGATTTAGAAGCAGATATTTCCCTGTGCTTACTGCTGTTTCTTCCATATGCCGGTAATGGACTGAAAACGCCTGTTTTGGGACTCTGCAGAGAAAGTCTCTGCAGACTGCTGAATCCACACACGGGTTTAACTCTGGAAGTTGAGTGCACACATTGACAACCGTTCTGTTAGATAGCTGCGTTTTGGATTTAGAAGCAGATATTTCCCTGTGCTTACTGCTGTTTCTTCCCTATGCCGGTAATGGGCTGAAAACGCCTGTTTTGGGACTCTGCAGAGAAAGTCTCTGCAGACTGCTGAATCCACACACGGGTTTAACTCTGGAAGTTGAGTGCACACATTGACAACCGTTCTGTTAGATAGCTGCGTTTTGGATTTAGAAGCAGATATTTCCCTGTGCTTACTGCTGTTTCTTCCCTATGCCGGTAATGGGCTGAAAACGCCTGTTTTGGGACTCTGCAGAGAAAGTCTCTGCAGACTGCTGAATCCACACACGGGTTTAACTCTGGAAGTTGAGTGCACACATTGACAACCGTTCTGTTAGATAGCTGCGTTTTGGATTTAGAAGCAGATATTTCCCTGTGCTTACTGCTGTTTCTTCCATATGCCGGTAATGGGCTGAAAACGCCTGTTTTGGGACTCTGCAGAGAAAGTCTCTGCAGACTGCTGAATCCACACACGGGTTTAACTCTGGAAGTTGAGTGCACACACTGACAACCGTTCTGTTAGATAGCTGCGTTTTGGATTTAGAAGCAGATATTTCCCTGTGCTTACTGCTGTTTCTTCCATATGCCGGTAATGGGCTGAAAACGCCTGTTTTGGGACTCTGCAGAGAAAGTCTCTGCAGACTGCTGAATCCACACACGGGTTTAACTCTGGAAGTTGAGTGCACACATTGACAACCGTTCTGTTAGATAGCTGCGTTTTGGATTTAGAAGCAGATATTTCCCTGTGCTTACTGCTGTTTCTTCCATATGCCGGTAATGGGCTGAAAACGCCTGTTTTGGGACTCTGCAGAGAAAGTCTCTGCAGACTGCCGAATCCACACACGGGTTTAACTCTGGAAGTTGAGTGCACACATTGACAACCGTTCTGTTAGATAGCTGCGTTTTGGATTTAGAAGCAGATATTTCCCTGTGCTTACTGCTGTTTCTTCCATATGCCGGTAATGGACTGAAAACGCCTGTTTTGGGACTCTGCAGAGAAAGTCTCTGCAGACTGCTGAATCCACACACGGGTTTAACTCTGGAAGTTGAGTGCACACATTGACAACCGTTCTGTTAGATAGCTGCGTTTTGGATTTAGAAGCAGATATTTCCCTGTGCTTACTGCTGTTTCTTCCCTATGCCGGTAATGGGCTGAAAACGCCTGTTTTGGGACTCTGCAGAGAAAGTCTCTGCAGACTGCTGAATCCACACACGGGTTTAACTCTGGAAGTTGAGTGCACACATTGACAACCGTTCTGTTAGATAGCTGCGTTTTGGATTTAGAAGCAGATATTTCCCTGTGCTTACTGCTGTTTCTTCCCTATGCCGGTAATGGGCTGAAAACGCCTGTTTTGGGACTCTGCAGAGAAAGTCTCTGCAGACTGCTGAATCCACACACGGGTTTAACTCTGGAAGTTGAGTGCACACATTGACAACCGTTCTGTTAGATAGCTGCGTTTTGGATTTAGAAGCAGATATTTCCCTGTGCTTACTGCTGTTTCTTCCATATGCCGGTAATGGGCTGAAAACGCCTGTTTTGGGACTCTGCAGAGAAAGTCTCTGCAGACTGCTGAATCCACACACGGGTTTAACTCTGGAAGTTGAGTGCACACACTGACAACCGTTCTGTTAGATAGCTGCGTTTTGGATTTAGAAGCAGATATTTCCCTGTGCTTACTGCTGTTTCTTCCATATGCCGGTAATGGGCTGAAAACGCCTGTTTTGGGACTCTGCAGAGAAAGTCTCTGCAGACTGCTGAATCCACACACGGGTTTAACTCTGGAAGTTGAGTGCACACATTGACAACCGTTCTGTTAGATAGCTGCGTTTTGGATTTAGAAGCAGATATTTCCCTGTGCTTACTGCTGTTTCTTCCATATGCCGGTAATGGGCTGAAAACGCCTGTTTTGGGACTCTGCAGAGAAAGTCTCTGCAGACTGCCGAATCCACACACGGGTTTAACTCTGGAAGTTGAGTGCACACATTGACAACCGTTCTGTTAGATAGCTGCGTTTTGGATTTAGAAGCAGATATTTCCCTGTGCTTACTGCTGTTTCTTCCCTATGCCGGTAATGGGCTGAAAACGCCTGTTTTGGGACTCTGCAGAGAAAGTCTCTGCAGACTGCTGAATCCACACACGGGTTTAACTCTGGAAGTTGAGTGCACACATTGACAACCGTTCTGTTAGATAGCTGCGTTTTGGATTTAGAAGCAGATATTTCCCTGTGCTTACTGCTGTTTCTTCCATATGCCGGTAATGGGCTGAAAACGCCTGTTTTGGGACTCTGCAGAGAAAGTCTCTGCAGACTGCTGAATCCACACACGGGTTTAACTCTGGAAGTTGAGTGCACACATTGACAACCGTTCTGTTAGATAGCTGCGTTTTGGATTTAGAAGCAGATATTTCCCTGTGCTTACTGCTGTTTCTTCCATATGCCGGTAATGGGCTGAAAACGCCTGTTTTGGGACTCTGCAGAGAAAGTCTCTGCAGACTGCTGAATCCACACACGGGTTTAACTCTGGAAGTTGAGTGCACACACTGACAACCGTTCTGTTAGATAGCTGCGTTTTGGATTTAGAAGCAGATATTTCCCTGTGCTTACTGCTGTTTCTTCCATATGCCGGTAATGGGCTGAAAACGCCTGTTTTGGGACTCTGCAGAGAAAGTCTCTGCAGACTGCTGAATCCACACACGGGTTTAACTCTGGAAGTTGAGTGCACACATTGACAACCGTTCTGTTAGATAGCTGCGTTTTGGATTTAGAAGCAGATATTTCCCTGTGCTTACTGCTGTTTCTTCCATATGCCGGTAATGGGCTGAAAACGCCTGTTTTGGGACTCTGCAGAGAAAGTCTCTGCAGACTGCTGAATCCACACACGGGTTTAACTCTGGAAGTTGAGTGCACACATTGACAACCGTTCTGTTAGATAGCTGCGTTTTGGATTTAGAAGCAGATATTTCCCTGTGCTTACTGCTGTTTCTTCCATATGCCGGTAATGGACTGAAAACGCCTGTTTTGGGACTCTGCAGAGAAAGTCTCTGCAGACTGCTGAATCCACACACGGGTTTAACTCTGGAAGTTGAGTGCACACATTGACAACCGTTCTGTTAGATAGCTGCGTTTTGGATTTAGAAGCAGATATTTCCCTGTGCTTACTGCTGTTTCTTCCCTATGCCGGTAATGGGCTGAAAACGCCTGTTTTGGGACTCTGCAGAGAAAGTCTCTGCAGACTGCTGAATCCACACACGGGTTTAACTCTGGAAGTTGAGTGCACACATTGACAACCGTTCTGTTAGATAGCTGCGTTTTGGATTTAGAAGCAGATATTTCCCTGTGCTTACTGCTGTTTCTTCCATATGCCGGTAATGGGCTGAAAACGCCTGTTTTGGGACTCTGCAGAGAAAGTCTCTGCAGACTGCTGAATCCACACACGGGTTTAACTCTGGAAGTTGAGTGCACACACTGACAACCGTTCTGTTAGATAGCTGCGTTTTGGATTTAGAAGCAGATATTTCCCTGTGCTTACTGCTGTTTCTTCCATATGCCGGTAATGGGCTGAAAACGCCTGTTTTGGGACTCTGCAGAGAAAGTCTCTGCAGACTGCTGAATCCACACACGGGTTTAACTCTGGAAGTTGAGTGCACACATTGACAACCGTTCTGTTAGATAGCTGCGTTTTGGATTTAGAAGCAGATATTTCCCTGTGCTTACTGCTGTTTCTTCCATATGCCGGTAATGGGCTGAAAACGCCTGTTTTGGGACTCTGCAGAGAAAGTCTCTGCAGACTGCCGAATCCACACACGGGTTTAACTCTGGAAGTTGAGTGCACACATTGACAACCGTTCTGTTAGATAGCTGCGTTTTGGATTTAGAAGCAGATATTTCCCTGTGCTTACTGCTGTTTCTTCCATATGCCGGTAATGGGCTGAAAACGCCTGTTTTGGGACTCTGCAGAGAAAGTCTCTGCAGACTGCCGAATCCACACACGGGTTTAACTCTGGAAGTTGAGTGCACACATTGACAACCGTTCTGTTAGATAGCTGCGTTTTGGATTTAGAAGCAGATATTTCCCTGTGCTTACTGCTGTTTCTTCCCTATGCCGGTAATGGGCTGAATACGCCTGTTTTGGACTCTGCAGAGAAAGTCTCTGCAGAGTGCTGAATCCACACACGGGTTTAACTCTGGAAGTTGAGTGCACACATTGACAACCGTTCTGTTAGATAGCTGCGTTTTGGATTTAGAAGCAGATATTTCCCTGTGCTTACTGCTGTTTCTTCCCTATGCCGGTAATGGGCTGAAAACGCCTGTTTTGGGACTCTGCAGAGAAAGTCTCTGCAGACTGCTGAATCCACACACGGGTTTAACGCTGGATGTTGAGTGCACACATTGACAACCGTTCTGTTAGATAGCTGCGTTTTGGATTTAGAAGCAGATATTTCCCTGTGCTTACTGCTGTTTCTTCCATATGCCGGTAATGGGCTGAAAACGCCTGTTTTGGGACTCTGCAGAGAAAGTCTCTGCAGACTGCTGAATCCACACACGGGTTTAACTCTGGAAGTTGAGTGCACACATTGACAACCGTTCTGCTAGATAGCTGCGTTTTGGATTTAGAAGCAGATATTTCCCTGTGCTTACTGCTGCTTCTTCTATATGCCGGTAATGGGCTGAAAACGCCTGTTTTGGGACTCTGCAGAGAAAGTCTCTGCAGACTGCTGAATCCACACACGGGTTTAACTCTGGAAGTTGAGGGCACACATTGACAACCGTTCTGTTAGAAAGCTGCGTTTTGGATTTAGAAGCAGATATTTCCCTGTGCTTACTGCTGTTTCTTCCATATGCCGGTAATCGGCTGAAAATGCCTGTTTTGGGACTCTGCAAAGAAAGTCTCTGCAGACTGCTGAATCCACACACGGGTTTAACTCTGGAAGTTGAGTGCACACATTGACAACCGTTCTGTTAGATAGCTGCGTTTTGGATTTAGAAGCAGATATTTCCCTGTGCTTACTGCTGTTTCTTCCATATGCCGGTAATGGGCTGAAAACGCCTGTTTTGGGACTCTGCAGAGAAAGTCTCTGCAGACTGCTGAATCCACACACGGGTTTAACTCTGGAAGTTGAGTGCACACATTGACAACGGTTCTGTTAGATAGCTGCGTTTTGGATTTAGAAGCAGATATTTCCCTTTGCTTACTGCTGTTTCTTCCATATGCCGGTAATGGGCTGAAAACGCCTGTTTTGGGACTCTGCAGAGAAAGTCTCTGCAGACTGCCGAATCCACACACGGGTTTAACTCTGGAAGTTGAGTGCACACATTGACAACCGTTCTGTTAGATAGCTGCGTTTTGGATTTAGAAGCAGATATTTCCCTGTGCTTACTGCTGTTTCTTCCATATGCCGGTAATGGGCTGAAAACGCCTGTTTTGGGACTCTGCAGAGAAAGTCTCTGCAGACTGCTGAATCCACACACAGGTTTAACTCTGGAAGTTGAGTGCACACATTGACAACCGTTCTGTTAGATAGCTGCGTTTTGGATTTAGAAGCAGATATTTCCCTGTGCTTACTGCTGTTTCTTCCATATGCCGGTAATGGGCTGAAAACGCCTGTTTTGGGACTCTGCAGAGAAAGTCTCTGCAGACTGCTGAATCCACACACGGGTTTAACTCTGGAAGTTGAGTGCACACATTGACAACCGTTCTGTTAGATAGCTGCGTTTTGGATTTAGAAGCAGATATTTCCCTGTGCTTACTGCTGTTTCTTCCATATGCCGGAAATGGGCTGAAAACGCCGGTTTTGGGACTCTGCAGAGAAAGTCTCTGCAGACTGCTGAATCCACACACGGGTTTAACTCTGGAAGTTGAGTGCACACATTGACAACCGTTCTGTTAGATAGCTGCGTTTTGGATTTAGAAGCAGATATTTCCCTGTGCTTACTGCTGTTTCTTCCATATGCCGGTAATGGGCTGAAAACGCCTGTTTTGGGACTCTGCAGAGAAAGTCTCTGCAGACTGCTGAATCCACACACGGGTTTAACTCTGGAAGTTGAGTGCACACATTGACAACCGTTCTGTTAGATAGCTGCGTTTTGGATTTAGAAGCAGATATTTCCCTGAGCTTACTGCTGTTTCTTCCATATGCCGGTAATGGGCTGAAAACGCCTGTTTTGGGACTCTGCAGAGAAAGTCTCTGAAGACTGCTGAATCCACACACGGGTTTAACTCTGGAAGTTGAGTGCACACATTGACAACCGTTCTGTTAGATAGCTGCGTTTTGGATTTAGAAGCAGATATTTCCCTGTGCTTACTGCTGTTTCTTCCCTATGCCGGTAATGGACTGAAAACGCCTGTTTTGGGACTCTGCAGAGAAAGTTTCTGCAGACTGCTGAATCCACACACGGGTTTAACTCTGGAAGTTGAGTGCACACATTGACAACCGTTCTGTTAGATAGCTGCGTTTTGGATTTAGAAGCAGATATTTCCCTGTGCTTACTGCTGTTTCTTCCATATGCCGGTAATGGGCTGAAAACGCCTGTTTTGGGACTCTGCAGAGAAAGTCTCTGCAGACTGCTGAATCCACACACGGGTTTAACTCTGGAAGTTCAGTGCACACATTGACAACCGTTCTGTTAGATAGCTGCGTTTTGGATTTACAAGCAGATATTTCCCTGTGCTTACTGCTGTTTCTTCCATATGCCGGTAATGGGCTGAAAACGCCTGTTTTGGGACTCTGCAGAGAAAGTCTCTGCAGACTGCTGAATCCACACACGGGTTTAACTCTGGAAGTTGAGTGCACACATTGACAACCGTTCTGTTAGAGAGCTGCGTTTTGGATTTAGAAGCAGATATTTCCCTGTGCTTACTGCTGTTTCTTCCATATGCCGGTAATGGGCTGAAAACGCCTTTTTTGGGACTCTGCAGAGAAAGTCTCTGAAGACTGCTGAATCCACACACGGGTTTAACTCTGGAAGTTGAGTGCACACATTGACAACCGTTCTGTTAGATAGCTGCGTTTTGGATTTAGAAGCAGATATTTCCCTGTGCTTACTGCTGTTTCTTCCATATGCCGGTAATGGGCTGAAAACGCCTGTTTTGGGACTCTGCAGAGAAAGTCTCTGCAGACTGCTGAATCCACACACGGGTTTAACTCTGGAAGTTGAGTGCACACATTGACAACCGTTCTGTTAGATAGCTGCGTTTTGGATTTAGAAGCAGATATTTCCCTGTGCTTACTGCTGTTTCTTCCCTATGCCGGTAATGGACTGAAAACGCCTGTTTTGGGACTCTGCAGAGAAAGTCTCTGCAGACTGCTGAATCCACACACGGGTTTAACTCTGGAAGTTGAGTGCACACATTGACAACCGTTCTGTTAGATAGCTGCGTTTTGGATTTAGAAGCAGATATTTCCCTGTGCTTACTGCTGTTTCTTCCCTATGCCGGTAATGGGCTGAAAACGCCTGTTTTGGGACTCTGCAGAGAAAGTCTCTGCAGACTGCTGAATCCACACACGGGTTTAACTCTGGAAGTTGAGTGCACACATTGACAACCGTTCTGTTAGATAGCTGCGTTTTGGATTTAGAAGCAGATATTTCCCTGTGCTTACTGCTGTTTCTTCCATATGCCGGTAATGGGCTGAAAACGCCTGTTTTGGGACTCTGCAGAGAAAGTCTCTGCAGACTGCTGAATCCACACACGGGTTTAACTCTGGAAGTTGAGTGCACACATTGACAACCGTTCTGTTAGATAGCTGCGTTTTGGATTTAGAAGCAGATATTTCCCTGTGCTTACTGCTGTTTCTTCCATATGCCGGTAATGGGCTGAAAACGCCTGTTTTGGGACTCTGCAGAGAAAGTCTCTGCAGACTGCTGAATCCACACACGGGTTTAACTCTGGAAGTTGAGTGCACACATTGACAACCGTTCTGTTAGATAGCTGCGTTTTGGATTTAGAAGCAGATATTTCCCTGTGCTTACTGCTGTTTCTTCCATATGCCGGTAATGGGCTGAAAACGCCTGTTTTGGGACTCTGCAGAGAAAGTCTCTGCAGACTGCCGAATCCACACACGGGTTTAACTCTGGAAGTTGAGTGCACACATTGACAACCGTTCTGTTAGATAGCTGCGTTTTGGATTTAGAAGCAGATATTTCCCTGTGCTTACTGCTGTTTCTTCCATATGCCGGTAATGGGCTGAAAACGCCTGTTTTGGGACTCTGCAGAGAAAGTCTCTGCAGACTGCCGAATCCACACACGGGTTTAACTCTGGAAGTTGAGTGCACACATTGACAACCGTTCTGTTAGATAGCTGCGTTTTGGATTTAGAAGCAGATATTTCCCTGTGCTTACTGCTGTTTCTTCCCTATGCCGGTAATGGGCTGAATACGCCTGTTTTGGACTCTGCAGAGAAAGTCTCTGCAGACTGCTGAATCCACACACGGGTTTAACTCTGGAAGTTGAGTGCACACATTGACAACCGTTCTGTTAGATAGCTGCGTTTTGGATTTAGAAGCAGATATTTCCCTGTGCTTACTGCTGTTTCTTCCCTATGCCGGTAATGGGCTGAAAACGCCTGTTTTGGGACTCTGCAGAGAAAGTCTCTGCAGACTGCTGAATCCACACACGGGTTTAACGCTGGATGTTGAGTGCACACATTGACAACCGTTCTGTTAGATAGCTGCGTTTTGGATTTACAAGCAGATATTTCCCTGTGCTTACTGCTGTTTCTTCCCTATGCCGGTAATGGGCTGAAAACGCCTGTTTTGGGACTCTGCATAGAAAGTCTCTGCAGACTGCTGAATCCACACACGGGTTTAACTCTGGAAGTTGAGTGCACACATTGACAACCGTTCTGCTAGATAGCTGCGTTTTGGATTTAGAAGCAGATATTTCCCTGTGCTTACTGCTGCTTCTTCTATATGCCGGTAATGGGCTGAAAACGCCTGTTTTGGGACTCTGCAGAGAAAGTCTCTGCAGACTGCTGAATCCACACACGGGTTTAACTCTGGAAGTTGAGGGCACACATTGACAACCGTTCTGTTAGAAAGCTGCGTTTTGGATTTAGAAGCAGATATTTCCCTGTGCTTACTGCTGTTTCTTCCATATGCCGGTAATCGGCTGAAAATGCCTGTTTTGGGACTCTGCAAAGAAAGTCTCTGCAGACTGCTGAATCCACACACGGGTTTAACTCTGGAAGTTGAGTGCACACATTGACAACCGTTCTGTTAGATAGCTGCGTTTTGGATTTAGAAGCAGATATTTCCCTGTGCTTACTGCTGTTTCTTCCATATGCCGGTAATGGGCTGAAAACGCCTGTTTTGGGACTCTGCAGAGAAAGTCTCTGCAGACTGCTGAATCCACACACGGGTTTAACTCTGGAAGTTGAGTGCACACATTGACAACGGTTCTGTTAGATAGCTGCGTTTTGGATTTAGAAGCAGATATTTCCCTTTGCTTACTGCTGTTTCTTCCATATGCCGGTAATGGGCTGAAAACGCCTGTTTTGGGACTCTGCAGAGAAAGTCTCTGCAGACTGCCGAATCCACACACGGGTTTAACTCTGGAAGTTGAGTGCACACATTGACAACCGTTCTGTTAGATAGCTGCGTTTTGGATTTAGAAGCAGATATTTCCCTGTGCTTACTGCTGTTTCTTCCATATGCCGGTAATGGGCTGAAAACGCCTGTTTTGGGACTCTGCAGAGAAAGTCTCTGCAGACTGCTGAATCCACACACGGGTTTAACTCTGGAAGTTGAGTGCACACATTGACAACCGTTCTGTTAGATAGCTGCGTTTTGGATTTAGAAGCAGATATTTCCCTGTGCTTACTGCTGTTTCTTCCATATGCCGGTAATGGGCTGAAAACGCCTGTTTTGGGACTCTGCAGAGAAAGTCTCTGCAGACTGCTGAATCCACACACGGGTTTAACTCTGGAAGTTGAGTGCACACATTGACAACCGTTCTGTTAGATAGCTGCGTTTTGGATTTAGAAGCAGATATTTCCCTGTGCTTACTGCTGTTTCTTCCATATGCCGGTAATGGGCTGAAAACGCCGGTTTTGGGACTCTGCAGAGAAAGTCTCTGCAGACTGCTGAATCCACACACGGGTTTAACTCTGGAAGTTGAGTGCACACATTGACAACCGTTCTGTTAGATAGCTGCGTTTTGGATTTAGAAGCAGATATTTCCCTGTGCTTACTGCTGTTTCTTCCATATGCCGGTAATGGGCTGAAAACGCCTGTTTTGGGACTCTGCAGAGAAAGTCTCTGCAGACTGCTGAATCCACACACGGGTTTAACTCTGGAAGTTGAGTGCACACATTGACAACCGTTCTGTTAGATAGCTGCGTTTTGGATTTAGAAGCAGATATTTCCCTGAGCTTACTGCTGTTTCTTCCATATGCCGGTAATGGGCTGAAAACGCCTGTTTTGGGACTCTGCAGAGAAAGTCTCTGAAGACTGCTGAATCCACACACGGGTTTAACTCTGGAAGTTGAGTGCACACATTGACAACCGTTCTGTTAGATAGCTGCGTTTTGGATTTAGAAGCAGATATTTCCCTGTGCTGACTGCTGTTTCTTCCATATGCCGGTAATGGGCTGAAAACGCCTGTTTTGGGACTCTGCAGAGAAAGTCTCTGCAGACTGCTGAATCCACACACGGGTTTAACTCTGGAAGTTGAGTGCACACATTGACAACCGTTCTGTTAGATAGCTGCGTTTTGGATTTACAAGCAGATATTTCCCTGTGCTTACTGCTGTTTCTTCCATATGCCGGTAATGGGCTGAAAACGCCTGTTTTGGGACTCTGCAGAGAAAGTCTCTGCAGACTGCTGAATCCACACACGGGTTTAACTCTGGAAGTTGAGTGCACACATTGACAACCGTTCTGTTAGAGAGCTGCGTTTTGGATTTAGAAGCAGATATTTCCCTGTGCTTACTGCTGTTTCTTCCATATGCCGGTAATGGGCTGAAAACGCCTTTTTTGGGACTCTGCAGAGAAAGTCTCTGAAGACTGCTGAATCCACACACGGGTTTAACTCTGGAAGTTGAGTGCACACATTGACAACCGTTCTGTTAGATAGCTGCGTTTTGGATTTAGAAGCAGATATTTCCCTGTGCTTACTGCTGTTTCTTCCATATGCCGGTAATGGGCTGAAAACGCCTGTTTTGGGACTCTGCAGAGAAAGTCTCTGCAGACTGCTGAATCGACACACGGGTTTAACTCTGGAAGTTGAGTGCACACATTGACAACCGTTCTGTTAGATAGCTGCGTTTTGGATTTAGAAGCAGATATTTCCCTGTGCTTACTGCTGTTTCTTCCCTATGCCGGTAATGGACTGAAAACGCCTGTTTTGGGACTCTGCAGAGAAAGTCTCTGCAGACTGCTGAATCCACACACGGGTTTAACTCTGGAAGTTGAGTGCACACATTGACAACCGTTCTGTTAGATAGCTGCGTTTTGGATTTAGAAGCAGATATTTCCCTGTGCTTACTGCTGTTTCTTCCCTATGCCGGTAATGGGCTGAAAACGCCTGTTTTGGGACTCTGCAGAGAAAGTCTCTGCAGACTGCTGAATCCACACACGGGTTTAACTCTGGAAGTTGAGTGCACTCATTGACAACCGTTCTGTTAGATAGCTGCGTTTTGGATTTAGAAGCAGATATTTCCCTGTGCTTACTGCTGTTTCTTCCATATGCCGGTAATGGGCTGAAAACGCCTGTTTTGGGACTCTGCAGAGAAAGTCTCTGCAGACTGCTGAATCCACACACGGGTTTAACTCTGGAAGTTGAGTGCACACATTGACAACCGTTCTGTTAGATAGCTGCGTTTTGGATTTAGAAGCAGATATTTCCCTGTGCTTACTGCTGTTTCTTCCATATGCCGGTAATGGGCTGAAAACGCCTGTTTTGGGACTCTGCAGAGAAAGTCTCTGCAGACTGCTGAATCCACACACGGGTTTAACTCTGGAAGTTGAGTGCACACATTGACAACCGTTCTGTTAGATAGCTGCGTTTTGGATTTAGAAGCAGATATTTCCCTGAGCTTACTGCTGTTTCTTCCATATGCCGGTAATGGGCTGAAAACGCCTGTTTTGGGACTCTGCAGAGAAAGTCTCTGAAGACTGCTGAATCCACACACGGGTTTAACTCTGGAAGTTGAGTGCACACATTGACAACCGTTCTGTTAGATAGCTGCGTTTTGGATTTAGAAGCAGATATTTCCCTGTGCTTACTGCTGTTTCTTCCCTATGCCGGTAATGGGCTGAAAACGCCTGTTTTGGGACTCTGCAGAGAAAGTCTCTGCAGACTGCTGAATCCACACACGGGTTTAACTCTGGAAGTTGAGTGCACACATTGACAACCGTTCTGTTAGATAGCTGCGTTTTGGATTTAGAAGCAGATATTTCCCTGTGCTTACTGCTGTTTCTTCCATATGCCGGTAATGGGCTGAAAACGCCTGTTTTGGGACTCTGCAGAGAAAGTCTCTGCAGACTGCTGAATCCACACACGGGTTTAACTCTGGAAGTTGAGTGCACACATTGACAACCGTTCTGTTAGATAGCTGCGTTTTGGATTTAGAAGCAGATATTTCCCTGTGCTTACTGCTGTTTCTTCCATATGCCGGTAATGGGCTGAAAACGCCTGTTTTGGGACTCTGCAGAGAAAGTCTCTGCAGACTGCTGAATCCACACACGGGTTTAACTCTGGAAGTTGAGTGCACACATTGACAACCGTTCTGTTAGATAGCTGCGTTTTGGATTTAGAAGCAGATATTTCCCTGTGCTTACTGCTGTTTCTTCCATATGCCGGTAATGGGCTGAAAACGCCTGTTTTGGGACTCTGCAGAGAAAGTCTCTGCAGACTGCTGAATCCACACACGGGTTTAACTCTGGAAGTTGAGTGGACACATTGACAACCGTTCTGTTAGATAGCTGCGTTTTGGATTTAGAAGCAGATATTTCCCTGTGCTTACTGCTGTTTCTTCCATATGCCGGTAATGGGCTGAAAACGCCTGTTTTGGGACTCTGCAGAGAAAGTCTCTGCAGACTGCTGAATCCACACACGGGTTTAACTCTGGAAATTGAGTGCACACATTGACAACCGTTCTGTTAGATAGCTGCGTTTTGGATTTAGAAGCAGATATTTCCCTGTGCTTACTGCTGTTTCTTCCATATGCCGGTAATGGGCTGAAAACGCCTGTTTTGGGACTCTGCAGAGAAAGTCTCTGCAGACTGCCGAATCCACACACGGGTTTAACTCTGGAAGTTGAGTGCACACATTGACAACCGTTCTGTTAGATAGCTGCGTTTTGGATTTAGAAGCAGATATTTCCCTGTGCTTACTGCTGTTTCTTCCCTATGCCGGTAATGGGCTGAAAACGCCTGTTTTGGGACTCTGCAGAGAAAGTCTCTGCAGACTGCTGAATCCACACACGGGTTTAACTCTGGAAGTTGAGTGCACACATTGACAACCGTTCTGTTAGATAGCTGCGTTTTGGATTTAGAAGCAGATATTTCCCTGTGCTTACTGCTGTTTCTTCCATATGCCGGTAATGGGCTGAAAACGCCTGTTTTGGGACTCTGCAGAGAAAGTCTCTGCAGACTGCTGAATCCACACACGGGTTTAACTCTGGAAGTTGAGTGCACACATTGACAACCGTTCTGTTAGATAGCTGCGTTTTGGATTTAGAAGCAGATATTTCCCTGTGCTTACTGCTGTTTCTTCCATATGCCGGTAATGGGCTGAAAACGCCTGTTTTGGGACCCTGCAGAGAAAGTCTCTGCAGACTGCTGAACCCACACACGGGTTTAACTCTGGAAGTTGAGTGCACACATTGACAACCGTTCTGTTAGATAGCTGCGTTTTGGATTTAGAAGCAGATATTTCCCTGTGCTTACTGCTGTTTCTTCCATATGCCGGTAATGGGCTGAAAACGCCTGTTTTGGGACTCTGCAGAGAAAGTCTCTGAAGACTGCCGAATCCACACACGGGTTTAACTCTGGAAGTTGAGTGCACACATTGACAACCGTTCTGTTAGATAGCTGCGTTTTGGATTTAGAAGCAGATATTTCCCTGTGCTTACTGCTGTTTCTTCCATATGCCGGTAATGGGCTGAAAACGCCTGTTTTGGGACTCTGCAGAGAAAGTCTCTGCAGACTGCCGAATCCACACACGGGTTTAACTCTGGAAGTTGAGTGCACACATTGACAACCGTTCTGTTAGATAGCTGCGTTTTGGATTTAGAAGCAGATATTTCCCTGTGCTTACTGCTGTTTCTTCCCTATGCCGGTAATGGGCTGAATACGCCTGTTTTGGACTCTGCAGAGAAAGTCTCTGCAGACTGCTGAATCCACACACGGGTTTAACTCTGGAAGTTGAGTGCACACATTGACAACCGTTCTGTTAGATAGCTGCGTTTTGGATTTAGAAGCAGATATTTCCCTGTGCTTACTGCTGTTTCTTCCCTATGCCGGTAATGGGCTGAAAACGCCTGTTTTGGGACTCTGCAGAGAAAGTCTCTGCAGACTGCTGAATCCACACACGGGTTTAACGCTGGATGTTGAGTGCACACATTGACAACCGTTCTGTTAGATAGCTGCGTTTTGGATTTAGAAGCAGATATTTCCCTGTGCTTACTGCTGTTTCTTCCATATGCCGGTAATGGGCTGAAAACGCCTGTTTTGGGACTCTGCATAGAAAGTCTCTGCAGACTGCTGAATCCACACACGGGTTTAACTCTGGAAGTTGAGTGCACACATTGACAACCGTTCTGCTAGATAGCTGCGTTTTGGATTTAGAAGCAGATATTTCCCTGTGCTTACTGCTGCTTCTTCTATATGCCGGTAATGGGCTGAAAACGCCTGTTTTGGGACTCTGCAGAGAAAGTCTCTGCAGACTGCTGAATCCACACACGGGTTTAACTCTGGAAGTTGAGGGCACACATTGACAACCGTTCTGTTAGGAAGCTGCGTTTTGGATTTAGAAGCAGATATTTCCCTGTGCTTACTGCTGTTTCTTCCATATGCCGGTAATCGGCTGAAAATGCCTGTTTTGGGACTCTGCAAAGAAAGTCTCTGCAGACTGCTGAATCCACACACGGGTTTAACTCTGGAAGTTGAGTGCACACATTGACAACCGTTCTGTTAGATAGCTGCGTTTTGGATTTAGAAGCAGATATTTCCCTGTGCTTACTGCTGTTTCTTCCATATGCCGGTAATGGGCTGAAAACGCCTGTTTTGGGACTCTGCAGAGAAAGTCTCTGCAGACTGCTGAATCCACACACGGGTTTAACTCTGGAAGTTGAGTGCACACATTGACAACGGTTCTGTTAGATAGCTGCGTTTTGGATTTAGAAGCAGATATTTCCCTTTGCTTACTGCTGTTTCTTCCATATGCCGGTAATGGACTTAAAACGCCTGTTTTGGGACTCTGCAGAGAAAGTTTCTGCAGACTGCTGAATCCACACACGGGTTTAACTCTGGAAGTTGAGTGCACACATTGACAACCGTTCTGTTAGATAGCTGCGTTTTGGATTTAGAAGCAGATATTTCCCTGTGCTTACTGCTGTTTCTTCCATATGCCGGTAATGGGCTGAAAACGCCTGTTTTGGGACTCTGCAGAGAAAGTCTCTGCAGACTGCTGAATCCACACACGGGTTTAACTCTGGAAGTTCAGTGCACACATTGACAACCGTTCTGTTAGATAGCTGCGTTTTGGATTTACAAGCAGATATTTCCCTGTGCTTACTGCTGTTTCTTCCATATGCCGGTAATGGGCTGAAAACGCCTGTTTTGGGACTCTGCAGAGAAAGTCTCTGCAGACTGCTGAATCCACACACGGGTTTAACTCTGGAAGTTGAGTGCACACATTGACAACCGTTCTGTTAGAGAGCTGCGTTTTGGATTTAGAAGCAGATATTTCCCTGTGCTTACTGCTGTTTCTTCCATATGCCGGTAATGGGCTGAAAACGCCTTTTTTGGGACTCTGCAGAGAAAGTTTCTGAAGACTGCTGAATCCACACACGGGTTTAACTCTGGAAGTTGAGTGCACAGATTGACAACCGTTCTGTTAGATAGCTGCGTTTTGGATTTAGAAGCAGATATTTCCCTGTGCTTACTGCTGTTTCTTCCATATGCCGGTAATGGGCTGAAAACGCCTGTTTTGGGACTCTGCAGAGAAAGTCTCTGCAGACTGCTGAATCCACACACGGGTTTAACTCTGGAAGTTGAGTGCACACATTGACAACCGTTCTGTTAGATAGCTGCGTTTTGGATTTAGAAGCAGATATTTCCCTGTGCTTACTGCTGTTTCTTCCCTATGCCGGTAATGGACTGAAAACGCCTGTTTTGGGACTCTGCAGAGAAAGTCTCTGCAGACTGCTGAATCCACACACGGGTTTAACTCTGGAAGTTGAGTGCACACATTGACAACCGTTCTGTTAGATAGCTGCGTTTTGGATTTAGAAGCAGATATTTCCCTGTGCTTACTGCTGTTTCTTCCCTATGCCGGTAATGGGCTGAAAACGCCTGTTTTGGGACTCTGCAGAGAAAGTCTCTGCAGACTGCTGAATCCACACACGGGTTTAACTCTGGAAGTTGAGTGCACACATTGACAACCGTTCTGTTAGATAGCTGCGTTTTGGATTTAGAAGCAGATATTTCCCTGTGCTTACTGCTGTTTCTTCCATATGCCGGTAATGGGCTGAAAACGCCTGTTTTGGGACTCTGCAGAGAAAGTCTCTGAAGACTGCTGAATCCACACACGGGTTTAACTCTGGAAGTTGAGTGCACACATTGACAACCGTTCTGTTAGATAGCTGCGTTTTGGATTTAGAAGCAGATATTTCCCTGTGCTTACTGCTGTTTCTTCCATATGCCGGTAATGGGCTGAAAACGCCTGTTTTGGGACTCTGCAGAGAAAGTCTCTGCAGACTGCTGAATCCACACACGGGTTTAACTCTGGAAGTTGAGTGCACACATTGACAACGGTTCTGTTAGATAGCTGCGTTTTGGATTTAGAAGCAGATATTTCCCTTTGCTTACTGCTGTTTCTTCCATATGCCGGTAATGGACTTAAAACGCCTGTTTTGGGACTCTGCAGAGAAAGTTTCTGCAGACTGCTGAATCCACACACGGGTTTAACTCTGGAAGTTGAGTGCACACATTGACAACCGTTCTGTTAGATAGCTGCGTTTTGGATTTAGAAGCAGATATTTCCCTGTGCTTACTGCTGTTTCTTCCATATGCCGGTAATGGGCTGAAAACGCCTGTTTTGGGACTCTGCAGAGAAAGTCTCTGCAGACTGCTGAATCCACACACGGGTTTAACTCTGGAAGTTCAGTGCACACATTGACAACCGTTCTGTTAGATAGCTGCGTTTTGGATTTACAAGCAGATATTTCCCTGTGCTTACTGCTGTTTCTTCCATATGCCGGTAATGGGCTGAAAACGCCTGTTTTGGGACTCTGCAGAGAAAGTCTCTGCAGACTGCTGAATCCACACACGGGTTTAACTCTGGAAGTTGAGTGCACACATTGACAACCGTTCTGTTAGAGAGCTGCGTTTTGGATTTAGAAGCAGATATTTCCCTGTGCTTACTGCTGTTTCTTCCATATGCCGGTAATGGGCTGAAAACGCCTTTTTTGGGACTCTGCAGAGAAAGTTTCTGAAGACTGCTGAATCCACACACGGGTTTAACTCTGGAAGTTGAGTGCACACATTGACAACCGTTCTGTTAGATAGCTGCGTTTTGGATTTAGAAGCAGATATTTCCCTGTGCTTACTGCTGTTTCTTCCATATGCCGGTAATGGGCTGAAAACGCCTGTTTTGGGACTCTGCAGAGAAAGTCTCTGCAGACTGCTGAATCCACACACGGGTTTAACTCTGGAAGTTGAGTGCACACATTGACAACCGTTCTGTTAGATAGCTGCGTTTTGGATTTAGAAGCAGATATTTCCCTGTGCTTACTGCTGTTTCTTCCCTATGCCGGTAATGGACTGAAAACGCCTGTTTTGGGACTCTGCAGAGAAAGTCTCTGCAGACTGCTGAATCCACACACGGGTTTAACTCTGGAAGTTGAGTGCACACATTGACAACCGTTCTGTTAGATAGCTGCGTTTTGGATTTAGAAGCAGATATTTCCCTGTGCTTACTGCTGTTTCTTCCCTATGCCGGTAATGGGCTGAAAACGCCTGTTTTGGGACTCTGCAGAGAAAGTCTCTGCAGACTGCTGAATCCACACACGGGTTTAACTCTGGAAGTTGAGTGCACACATTGACAACCGTTCTGTTAGATAGCTGCGTTTTGGATTTAGAAGCAGATATTTCCCTGTGCTTACTGCTGTTTCTTCCATATGCCGGTAATGGGCTGAAAACGCCTGTTTTGGGACTCTGCAGAGAAAGTCTCTGAAGACTGCTGAATCCACACACGGGTTTAACTCTGGAAGTTGAGTGCACACATTGACAACCGTTCTGTTAGATAGCTGCGTTTTGGATTTAGAAGCAGATATTTCCCTGTGCTTACTGCTGTTTCTTCCATATGCCGGTAATGGGCTGAAAACGCCTGTTTTGGGACTCTGCAGAGAAAGTCTCTGCAGACTGCTGAATCCACACACGGGTTTAACTCTGGAAGTTGAGTGCACACATTGACAACCGTTCTGTTAGATAGCTGCGTTTTGGATTTAGAAGCAGATATTTCCCTGAGCTTACTGCTGTTTCTTCCATATGCCGGTAATGGGCTGAAAACGCCTGTTTTGGGACTCTGCAGAGAAAGTCTCTGAAGACTGCTGAATCCACACACGGGTTTAACTCTGGAAGTTGAGTGCACACATTGACAACCGTTCTGTTAGATAGCTGCGTTTTGGATTTAGAAGCAGATATTTCCCTGTGCTTACTGCTGTTTCTTCCCTATGCCGGTAATGGGCTGAAAACGCCTGTTTTGGGACTCTGCAGAGAAAGTCTCTGCAGACTGCTGAATCCACACACGGGTTTAACTCTGGAAGTTGAGTGCACACATTGACAACCGTTCTGTTAGATAGCTGCGTTTTGGATTTAGAAGCAGATATTTCCCTGTGCTTACTGCTGTTTCTTCCATATGCCGGTAATGGGCTGAAAACGCCTGTTTTGGGACTCTGCAGAGAAAGTCTCTGCAGACTGCTGAATCCACACACGGGTTTAACTCTGGAAGTTGAGTGCACACATTGACAACCGTTCTGTTAGATAGCTGCGTTTTGGATTTAGAAGCAGATATTTCCCTGTGCTTACTGCTGTTTCTTCCATATGCCGGTAATGGGCTGAAAACGCCTGTTTTGGGACTCTGCAGAGAAAGTCTCTGCAGACTGCTGAATCCACACACGGGTTTAACTCTGGAAGTTGAGTGCACACATTGACAACCGTTCTGTTAGATAGCTGCGTTTTGGATTTAGAAGCAGATATTTCCCTGTGCTTACTGCTGTTTCTTCCATATGCCGGTAATGGGCTAAAAACGCCTGTTTTGGGACTCTGCAGAGAAAGTCTCTGCAGACTGCTGAATCCACACACGGGTTTAACTCTGGAAGTTGAGTGGACACATTGACAACCGTTCTGTTAGATAGCTGCGTTTTGGATTTAGAAGCAGATATTTCCCTGTGCTTACTGCTGTTTCTTCCATATGCCGGTAATGGGCTGAAAACGCCTGTTTTGGGACTCTGCAGAGAAAGTCTCTGCAGACTGCTGAATCCACACACGGGTTTAACTCTGGAAATTGAGTGCACACATTGACAACCGTTCTGTTAGATAGCTGCGTTTTGGATTTAGAAGCAGATATTTCCCTGTGCTTACTGCTGTTTCTTCCATATGCCGGTAATGGGCTGAAAACGCCTGTTTTGGGACTCTGCAGAGAAAGTCTCTGCAGACTGCCGAATCCACACACGGGTTTAACTCTGGAAGTTGAGTGCACACATTGACAACCGTTCTGTTAGATAGCTGCGTTTTGGATTTAGAAGCAGATATTTCCCTGTGCTTACTGCTGTTTCTTCCATATGCCGGTAATGGGCTGAAAACGCCTGTTTTGGGACTCTGCAGAGAAAGTCTCTGCAGACTGCCGAATCCACACACGGGTTTAACTCTGGAAGTTGAGTGCACACATTGACAACCGTTCTGTTAGATAGCTGCGTTTTGGATTTAGAAGCAGATATTTCCCTGTGCTTACTGCTGTTTCTTCCCTATGCCGGTAATGGGCTGAATACGCCTGTTTTGGACTCTGCAGAGAAAGTCTCTGCAGACTGCTGAATCCACACACGGGTTTAACTCTGGAAGTTGAGTGCACACATTGACAACCGTTCTGTTAGATAGCTGCGTTTTGGATTTAGAAGCAGATATTTCCCTGTGCTTACTGCTGTTTCTTCCCTAAGCCGGTAATGGGCTGAAAACGCCTGTTTTGGGACTCTGCAGAGAAAGTCTCTGCAGACTGCTGAATCCACACACGGGTTTAACGCTGGATGTTGAGTGCACACATTGACAACCGTTCTGTTAGATAGCTGCGTTTTGGATTTAGAAGCAGATATTTCCCTGTGCTTACTGCTGTTTCTTCCCTATGCCGGTAATGGGCTGAAAACGCCTGTTTTGGGACTCTGCATAGAAAGTCTCTGCAGACTGCTGAATCCACACACGGGTTTAACTCTGGAAGTTGAGTGCACACATTGACAACCGTTCTGCTAGATAGCTGCGTTTTGGATTTAGAAGCAGATATTTCCCTGTGCTTACTGCTGCTTCTTCTATATGCCGGTAATGGGCTGAAAACGCCTGTTTTGGGACTCTGCAGAGAAAGCCTCTGCAGACTGCTGAATCCACACACGGGTTTAACTCTGGAAGTTGAGGGCACACATTGACAACCGTTCTGTTAGAAAGCTGCGTTTTGGATTTAGAAGCAGATATTTCCCTGTGCTTACTGCTGTTTCTTCCATATGCCGGTAATCGGCTGAAAATGCCTGTTTTGGGACTCTGCAAAGAAAGTCTCTGCAGACTGCGGAATCCACACACGGGTTTAACTCTGGAAGTTGAGTGCACACATTGACAACCGTTCTGTTAGATAGCTGCGTTTTGGATTTAGAAGCAGATATTTCCCTGTGCTTACTGCTGTTTCTTCCATATGCCGGTAATGGGCTGAAAACGCCTGTTTTGGGACTCTGCAGAGAAAGTCTCTGCAGACTGCTGAATCCACACACGGGTTTAACTCTGGAAGTTGAGTGCACACATTGACAACGGTTCTGTTAGATAGCTGCGTTTTGGATTTAGAAGCAGATATTTCCCTTTGCTTACTGCTGTTTCTTCCATATGCCGGTAATGGGCTGAAAACGCCTGTTTTGGGACTCTGCAGAGAAAGTCTCTGCAGACTGCCGAATCCACACACGGGTTTAACTCTGGAAGTTGAGTGCACACATTGACAACCGTTCTGTTAGATAGCTGCGTTTTGGATTTAGAAGCAGATATTTCCCTGTGCTTACTGCTGTTTCTTCCATATGCCGGTAATGGGCTGAAAACGCCTGTTTTGGGACTCTGCAGAGAAAGTCTCTGCAGACTGCTGAATCCACACACGGGTTTAACTCTGGAAGTTGAGTGCACACATTGACAACCGTTCTGTTAGATAGCTGCGTTTTGGATTTAGAAGCAGATATTTCCCTGTGCTTACTGCTGTTTCTTCCATATGCCGGTAATGGGCTGAAAACGCCTGTTTTGGGACTCTGCAGAGAAAGTCTCTGCAGACTGCTGAATCCACACACGGGTTTAACTCTGGAAGTTGAGTGCACACATTGACAACCGTTCTGTTAGATAGCTGCGTTTTGGATTTAGAAGCAGATATTTCCCTGTGCTTACTGCTGTTTCTTCCATATGCCGGTAATGGGCTGAAAACGCCGGTTTTGGGACTCTGCAGAGAAAGTCTCTGCAGACTGCTGAATCCACACACGGGTTTAACTCTGGAAGTTGAGTGCACACAATGACAACCGTTCTGTTAGATAGCTGCGTTTTGGATTTAGAAGCAGATATTTCCCTGTGCTTACTGCTGTTTCTTCCATATGCCGGTAATGGGCTGAAAACGCCAGTTTTGGGACTCTGCAGAGAAAGTGTTTGCAGACTGCTGAATCCACACACGGGTTTAACTCTGGAAGTTGAGTGCACACATTGACAACCGTTCTGTTAGATAGCTGCGTTTTGGATTTAGAAGCAGATATTTCCCTGTGCTTACTGCTGTTTCTTCCATATGCCGGTAATGGGCTGAAAACGCCTGTTTTGGGACTCTGCAGAGAATGTGTTTGCAGACTGCTGAATCCACACACGGGTTTAACTCTGGAAGTTGAGTGCACACATTGACAACCGTTCTGTTAGATAGCTGCGTTTTGGATTTAGAAGCAGATATTTCCCTGTGCTTACTGCTGTTTCTTCCATATGCCGGTAATGGGCTGAAAACGCCTGTTTTGGGACTCTGCAGAGAAAGTCTCTGCAGACTGCTGAATCCACACACGGGTTTAACTCTGGAAGTTGAGTGCACACATTGACAACCGTTCTGTTAGATAGCTGCGTTTTGGATTTAGAAGCAGATATTTCCCTGTGCTTACTGCTGTTTCTTCCCTATGCCGGTAATGGGCTGAAAACGCCTGTTTTGGGACTCTGCAGAGAAAGTCTCTGCAGACTGCTGAATCCACACACGGGTTTAACTCTGGAAGTTGAGTGCACACATTGACAACCGTTCTGTTAGATAGCTGCGTTTTGGATTTAGAAGCAGATATTTCCCTGTGCTTACTGCTGTTTCTTCCATATGCCGGTAATGGGCTGAAAACGCCTGTTTTGGGACTCTGCAGAGAAAGTCTCTGCAGACTGCTGAATCCACACACGGGTTTAACTCTGGAAGTTGAGTGCACACATTGACAACCGTTCTGTTAGATAGCTGCGTTTTGGATTTAGAAGCAGATATTTCCCTGTGCTTACTGCTGTTTCTTCCATATGCCGGTAATGGGCTGAAAACGCCTGTTTTGGGACTCTGCAGAGAAAGTCTCTGCAGACTGCTGAATCCACACACGGGTTTAACTCTGGAAGTTGAGTGCACACATTGACAACCGTTCTGTTAGATAGCTGCGTTTTGGATTTAGAAGCAGATATTTCCCTGTGCTTACTGCTGTTTCTTCCATATGCCGGTAATGGGCTGAAAACGCCTGTTTTGGGACTCTGCAGAGAAAGTCTCTGCAGACTGCTGAATCCACACACGGGTTTAACGCTGGATGTTGAGTGCACACATTGACAACCGTTCTGTTAGATAGCTGCGTTTTGGATTTAGAAGCAGATATTTCCCTGTGCTTACTGCTGTTTCTTCCATATGCCGGTAATGGGCTGAAAACGCCTGTTTTGGGACTCTGCAGAGAAAGTCTCTGCAGACTGCTGAATCCACACACGGGTTTAACTCTGGAAGTTGAGTGCACACATTGACAACCGTTCTGTTAGATAGCTGCATTTTGGATTTAGAAGCAGATATTTCCCTGTGCTTACTGCAGTTTCTTCCATAGGCCGGTAATGGGCTGAAAACGCCTGTTTTGGGACTCTGCAGAGAAAGTCTCTGCAGACTGCTGAATCCACACACGGGTTTAACTCTGGAAGTTGAGTGCACACATTGACAACCGTTCTGTTAGATAGCTGCGATTTGGATTTAGAATCAGATATTTCCCTGTGCTTACTGCTGTTTCTTCCATAGGCCGGTAATGGGCTGAAAACGCCTGTTTTGGGACTCTGCAGAGAAAGTCTCTGCAGACTGCTGAATCCACACACGGGTTTAACTCTGGAAGTTGAGTGCACACATTGACAACCGTTCTGTTACATTGCTGCGTTTTGGATTTAGAAGCAGATATTTCCCTGTGCTTACTGCTGTTTCTTCCATATGCCGGTAATGGGCTGAAAATGCCTGTTTTGGGACTCTGCAGAGAAAGTCTCTGCAGACTGCTGAATCCACACACGGGTTTAACTCTGGAAGTTGAGTGCACACATTGACAACCGTTCTGCTAGATAGCTGCGTTTTGGATTTAGAAGCAGATATTTCCCTGTGCTTACTGCTGTTTCTTCCATATGCCGGTAATGGGCTGAAAACGCCTGTTTTGGGACTCTGCAGAGAAAGTCTCTGCAGACTGCTGAATCCACACACGGGTTTAACTCTGGAAGTTGAGGGCACACATTGACAACCGTTCTGTTAGATAGCTGCGTTTTGGATTTAGAAGCAGATATTTCCCTGTGCTTACTGCTGTTTCTTCCATATGCCGGTAATGGGCTGAAAACGCCTGTTTTGGGACTCTGCAGAGAAAGTCTCTGAAGACTGCTGAATCCACACACGGGTTTAACTCTGGAAGTTGAGTGCACAGATTGACAACCGTTCTGTTAGATAGCTGCGTTTTGGATTTAGAAGCAGATATTTCCCTGTGCTTACTGCTGTTTCTTCCATATGCCGGTAATGGGCTGAAAACGCCTGTTTTGGGACTCTGCAGAGAAAGTCTCTGCAGACTGCTGAATCCACACACGGGTTTAACTCTGGAAGTTGAGTGCACACATTGACAACCGTTCTGTTAGATAGCTGCGTTTTGGATTTAGAAGCAGATATTTCCCTGTGCTTACTGCTGTTTCTTCCATATGCCGGTAATGGACTGAAAACGCCTGTTTTGGGACTCTGCAGAGAAAGTCTCTGCAGACTGCTGAATCCACACACGGGTTTAACTCTGGAAGTTGAGTGCACACATTGACAACCGTTCTGTTAGATAGCTGCGTTTTGGATTTAGAAGCAGATATTTCCCTGTGCTTACTGCTGTTTCTTCCCTATGCCGGTAATGGGCTGAAAACGCCTGTTTTGGGACTCTGCAGAGAAAGTCTCTGCAGACTGCTGAATCCACACACGGGTTTAACTCTGGAAGTTGAGTGCACACATTGACAACCGTTCTGTTAGATAGCTGCGTTTTGGATTTAGAAGCAGATATTTCCCTGTGCTTACTGCTGTTTCTTCCATATGCCGGTAATGGGCTGAAAACGCCTGTTTTGGGACTCTGCAGAGAAAGTCTCTGCAGACTGCTGAATCCACACACGGGTTTAACTCTGGAAGTTGAGTGCACACATTGACAACCGTTCTGTTAGATAGCTGCGTTTTGGATTTAGAAGCAGATATTTCCCTGTGCTTACTGCTGTTTCTTCCATATGCCGGTAATGGGCTGAAAACGCCTGTTTTGGGACTCTGCAGAGAAAGTCTCTGCAGACTGCTGAATCCACACACGGGTTTAACTCTGGAAGTTGAGTGCACACATTGACAACCGTTCTGTTAGATAGCTGCGTTTTGGATTTAGAAGCAGATATTTCCCTGTGCTTACTGCTGTTTCTTCCATATGCCGGTAATGGGCTGAAAACGCCTGTTTTGGGACTCTGCAGAGAAAGTCTCTGCAGACTGCTGAATCCACACAGGGGTTTAACTCTGGAAGTTGAGTGCACACATTGACAACCGTTCTGTTAGATAGCTGCGTTTTGGATTTAGAAGCAGATATTTCCCTGTGCTTACTGCTGTTTCTTCCATATGCCGGTAATGGGCTGAAAACGCCTGTTTTGGGACTCTGCAGAGAAAGTCTCTGCAGACTGCTGAATCCACACACGGGTTTA
Source organism: Aotus nancymaae (assembly GCF_030222135.1). Classification (NCBI taxonomy): domain Eukaryota; kingdom Metazoa; phylum Chordata; class Mammalia; order Primates; family Aotidae; genus Aotus; species Aotus nancymaae. The sequence continues at coordinate 367,886 of NW_026988592.1, forward strand.
ACTCTGGAAGTTGAGTGCACACATTGACAACCGTTCTGTTAGATAGCTGCGTTTTGGATTTAGAAGCAGATATTTCCCTGTGCTTACTGCTGTTTCTTCCATATGCCGGTAATGGGCTGAAAACGCCTGTTTTGGGACTCTGCAGAGAAAGTCTCTGCAGACTGCTGAATCCACACACGGGTTTAACTCTGGAAGTTGAGTGCACACATTGACAACCGTTCTGTTAGATAGCTGCGTTTTGGATTTAGAAGCAGATATTTCCCTGTGCTTACTGCTGTTTCTTCCATATGCCGGTAATGGGCTGAAAACGCCTGTTTTGGGACTCTGCAGAGAAAGTCTCTGCAGACTGCTGAATCCACACACGGGTTTAACTCTGGAAGTTGAGTGCACACATTGACAACCGTTCTGTTAGATAGCTGCGTTTTGGATTTAGAAGCAGATATTTCCCTGTGCTTACTGCTGTTTCTTCCATATGCCGGTAATGGGCTGAAAACGCCTGTTTTGGGACTCTGCAGAGAAAGTCTCTGCAGACTGCTGAATCCACACACGGGTTTAACTCTGGAAGTTGAGTGCACACATTGACAACCGTTCTGTTAGATAGCTGCGTTTTGGATTTAGAAGCAGATATTTCCCTGTGCTTACTGCTGTTTCTTCCATATGCCGGTAATGGGATGAAAACGCCTGTTTTGGGACTCTGCAGAGAAAGTCTCTGCAGACTGCTGAATCCACACACGGGTTTAACTCTGGAAGTTGAGTGCACACATTGACAACCGTTCTGTTAGATAGCTGCGTTTTGGATTTAGAAGCAGATATTTCCCTGTGCTTACTGCTGTTTCTTCCATATGCCGGTAATGGACTGAAAACGCCTGTTTTGGGACTCTGCAGAGAAAGTCTCTGCAGACTGCTGAATCCACACACGGGTTTAACTCTGGAAGTTGAGTGCACACATTGACAACCGTTCTGTTAGATAGCTGCGTTTTGGATTTAGAAGCAGATATTTCCCTGTGCTTACTGCTGTTTCTTCCCTATGCCGGTAATGGGCTGAAAACGCCTGTTTTGGGACTCTGCAGAGAAAGTCTCTGCAGACTGCTGAATCCACACACGGGTTTAACTCTGGAAGTTGAGTGCACACATTGACAACCGTTCTGTTAGATAGCTGCGTTTTGGATTTAGAAGCAGATATTTCCCTGTGCTTACTGCTGTTTCTTCCATATGCCGGTAATGGGCTGAAAACGCCTGTTTTGGGACTCTGCAGAGAAAGTCTCTGCAGACTGCTGAATCCACACACGGGTTTAACTCTGGAAGTTGAGTGCACAAATTGACAACCGTTCTGTTAGATAGCTGCGTTTTGGATTTAGAAGCAGATATTTCCCTGTGCTTACTGCTGTTTCTTCCATATGCCGGTAATGGGATGAAAACGCCTGTTTTGGGACTCTGCAGAGAAAGTCTCTGCAGACTGCTGAATCCACACACGGGTTTAACTCTGGAAGTTGAGTGCACACATTGACAACCGTTCTGTTAGATAGCTGCGTTTTGGATTTAGAAGCAGATATTTCCCTGTGCTTACTGCGTTTCTTCCATATGCCGGTAATGGACTGAAAACGCCTGTTTTGGGACTCTGCAGAGAAAGTCTCTGCAGACTGCTGAATCCACACACGGGTTTAACTCTGGAAGTTGAGTGCACACATTGACAACCGTTCTGTTAGATAGCTGCGTTTTGGATTTAGAAGCAGATATTTCCCTGTGCTTACTGCTGTTTCTTCCCTATGCCGGTAATGGGCTGAAAACGCCTGTTTTGGGACTCTGCAGAGAAAGTCTCTGCAGACTGCTGAATCCACACACGGGTTTAACTCTGGAAGTTGAGTGCACACATTGACAACCGTTCTGTTAGATAGCTGCGTTTTGGATTTAGAAGCAGATATTTCCCTGTGCTTACTGCTGTTTCTTCCATATGCCGGTAATGGGCTGAAAACGCCTGTTTTGGGACTCTGCAGAGAAAGTCTCTGCAGACTGCTGAATCCACACACGGGTTTAACTCTGGAAGTTGAGTGCACACATTGACAACCGTTCTGTTAGATAGCTGCGTTTTGGATTTAGAAGCAGATATTTCCCTGTGCTTACTGCTGTTTCTTCCATATGCCGGTAATGGGCTGAAAACGCCTGTTTTGGGACTCTGCAGAGAAAGTCTCTGCAGACTGCTGAATCCACACACGGGTTTAACTCTGGAAGTTGAGTGCACACACTGACAACCGTTCTGTTAGATAGCTGCGTTTTGGATTTAGAAGCAGATATTTCCCTGTGCTTACTGCTGTTTCTTCCATATGCCGGTAATGGGCTGAAAACGCCTGTTTTGGGACTCTGCAGAGAAAGTCTCTGCAGACTGCTGAATCCACACACGGGTTTAACTCTGGAAGTTGAGTGCACACATTGACAACCGTTCTGTTAGATAGCTGCGTTTTGGATTTAGAAGCAGATATTTCCCTGTGCTTACTGCTGTTTCTTCCATATGCCGGTAATGGGCTGAAAACGCCTGTTTTGGGACTCTGCAGAGAAAGTCTCTGCAGACTGCCGAATCCACACACGGGTTTAACTCTGGCAGTTGAGTGCACACATTGACAACCGTTCTGTTAGATAGCTGCGTTTTGGATTTAGAAGCAGATATTTCCCTGTGCTTACTGCTGTTTCTTCCATATGCCGGTAATGGGCTGAAAACGCCTGTTTTGGGACTCTGCAGAGAAAGTCTCTGCAGACTGCCGAATCCACACACGGGTTTAACTCTGGAAGTTGAGTGCACACATTGACAACCGTTCTGTTAGATAGCTGCGTTTTGGATTTAGAAGCAGATATTTCCCTGTGCTTACTGCTGTTTCTTCCCTATGCCGGTAATGGGCTGAATACGCCTGTTTTGGACTCTGCAGAGAAAGTCTCTGCAGACTGCTGAATCCACACACGGGTTTAACTCTGGAAGTTGAGTGCACACATTGACAACCGTTCTGTTAGATAGCTGCGTTTTGGATTTAGAAGCAGATATTTCCCTGTGCTTACTGCTGTTTCTTCCCTATGCCGGTAATGGGCTGAAAACGCCTGTTTTGGGACTCTGCAGAGAAAGTCTCTGCAGACTGCTGAATCCACACACGGGTTTAACGCTGGATGTTGAGTGCACACATTGACAACCGTTCTGTTAGATAGCTGCGTTTTGGATTTAGAAGCAGATATTTCCCTGTGCTTACTGCTGTTTCTTCCCTATGCCGGTAATGGGCTGAAAACGCCTGTTTTGGGACTCTGCAGAGAAAGTCTCTGCAGACTGCTGAATCCACACACGGGTTTAACTCTGGAAGTTGAGTGCACACATTGACAACCGTTCTGCTAGATAGCTGCGTTTTGGATTTAGAAGCAGATATTTCCCTGTGCTTACTGCTGCTTCTTCTATATGCCGGTAATGGGCTGAAAACGCCTGTTTTGGGACTCTGCAGAGAAAGTCTCTGCAGACTGCTGAATCCACACACGGGTTTAACTCTGGAAGTTGAGGGCACACATTGACAACCGTTCTGTTAGAAAGCTGCGTTTTGGATTTAGAAGCAGATATTTCCCTGTGCTTACTGCTGTTTCTTCCATATGCCGGTAATCGGCTGAAAATGCCTGTTTTGGGACTCTGCAAAGAAAGTCTCTGCAGACTGCTGAATCCACACACGGGTTTAACTCTGGAAGTTGAGTGCACACATTGACAACCGTTCTGTTAGATAGCTGCGTTTTGGATTTAGAAGCAGATATTTCCCTGTGCTTACTGCTGTTTCTTCCATATGCCGGTAATGGGCTGAAAACGCCTGTTTTGGGACTCTGCAGAGAAAGTCTCTGCAGACTGCTGAATCCACACACGGGTTTAACTCTGGAAGTTGAGTGCACACATTGACAACGGTTCTGTTAGATAGCTGCGTTTTGGATTTAGAAGCAGATATTTCCCTTTGCTTACTGCTGTTTCTTCCATATGCCGGTAATGGGCTGAAAACGCCTGTTTTGGGACTCTGCAGAGAAAGTCTCTGCAGACTGCCGAATCCACACACGGGTTTAACTCTGGAAGTTGAGTGCACACATTGACAACCGTTCTGTTAGATAGCTGCGTTTTGGATTTAGAAGCAGATATTTCCCTGTGCTTACTGCTGTTTCTTCCATATGCCGGTAATGGGCTGAAAACGCCTGTTTTGGGACTCTGCAGAGAAAGTCTCTTCAGACTGCTGAATCCACACACGGGTTTAACTCTGGAAGTTGAGTGCACACATTGACAACCGTTCTGTTAGATAGCTGCGTTTTGGATTTAGAAGCAGATATTTCCCTGTGCTTACTGCTGTTTCTTCCATATGCCGGTAATGGGCTGAAAACGCCTGTTTTGGGACTCTGCAGAGAAAGTCTCTGCAGACTGCTGAATCCACACACGGGTTTAACTCTGGAAGTTGAGTGCACACATTGACAACCGTTCTGTTAGATAGCTGCGTTTTGGATTTAGAAGCAGATATTTCCCTGTGCTTACTGCTGTTTCTTCCATATGCCGGTAATGGGCTGAAAACGCCGGTTTTGGGACTCTGCAGAGAAAGTCTCTGCAGACTGCTGAATCCACACACGGGTTTAACTCTGGAAGTTGAGTGCACACATTGACAACCGTTCTGTTAGATAGCTGCGTTTTGGATTTAGAAGCAGATATTTCCCTGTGCTTACTGCTGTTTCTTCCATATGCCGGTAATGGGCTGAAAACGCCTGTTTTGGGACTCTGCAGAGAAAGTGTTTGCAGACTGCTGAATCCACACACGGGTTTAACTCTGGAAGTTGAGTGCACACATTGACAACCGTTCTGTTAGATAGCTGCGTTTTGGATTTAGAAGCAGATATTTCCCTGTGCTTACTGCTGTTTCTTCCATATGCCGGTAATGGGCTGAAAACGCCTGTTTTGGGACTCTGCAGAGAAAGTCTCTGCAGACTGCTGAATCCACACACGGGTTTAACTCTGGAAGTTGAGTGCACAAATTGACAACCGTTCTGTTAGATAGCTGCGTTTTGGATTTAGAAGCAGATATTTCCCTGTGCTTACTGCTGTTTCTTCCATATGCCGGTAATGGGATGAAAACGCCTGTTTTGGGACTCTGCAGAGAAAGTCTCTGCAGACTGCTGAATCCACACACGGGTTTAACTCTGGAAGTTGAGTGCACACATTGACAACCGTTCTGTTAGATAGCTGCGTTTTGGATTTAGAAGCAGATATTTCCCTGTGCTTACTGCGTTTCTTCCATATGCCGGTAATGGACTGAAAACGCCTGTTTTGGGACTCTGCAGAGAAAGTCTCTGCAGACTGCTGAATCCACACACGGGTTTAACTCTGGAAGTTGAGTGCACACATTGACAACCGTTCTGTTAGATAGCTGCGTTTTGGATTTAGAAGCAGATATTTCCCTGTGCTTACTGCTGTTTCTTCCCTATGCCGGTAATGGGCTGAAAACGCCTGTTTTGGGACTCTGCAGAGAAAGTCTCTGCAGACTGCTGAATCCACACACGGGTTTAACTCTGGAAGTTGAGTGCACACATTGACAACCGTTCTGTTAGATAGCTGCGTTTTGGATTTAGAAGCAGATATTTCCCTGTGCTTACTGCTGTTTCTTCCATATGCCGGTAATGGGCTGAAAACGCCTGTTTTGGGACTCTGCAGAGAAAGTCTCTGCAGACTGCTGAATCCACACACGGGTTTAACTCTGGAAGTTGAGTGCACACATTGACAACCGTTCTGTTAGATAGCTGCGTTTTGGATTTAGAAGCAGATATTTCCCTGTGCTTACTGCTGTTTCTTCCATATGCCGGTAATGGGCTGAAAACGCCTGTTTTGGGACTCTGCAGAGAAAGTCTCTGCAGACTGCTGAATCCACACACGGGTTTAACTCTGGAAGTTGAGTGCACACACTGACAACCGTTCTGTTAGATAGCTGCGTTTTGGATTTAGAAGCAGATATTTCCCTGTGCTTACTGCTGTTTCTTCCATATGCCGGTAATGGGCTGAAAACGCCTGTTTTGGGACTCTGCAGAGAAAGTCTCTGCAGACTGCTGAATCCACACACGGGTTTAACTCTGGAAGTTGAGTGCACACATTGACAACCGTTCTGTTAGATAGCTGCGTTTTGGATTTAGAAGCAGATATTTCCCTGTGCTTACTGCTGTTTCTTCCATATGCCGGTAATGGGCTGAAAACGCCTGTTTTGGGACTCTGCAGAGAAAGTCTCTGCAGACTGCCGAATCCACACACGGGTTTAACTCTGGCAGTTGAGTGCACACATTGACAACCGTTCTGTTAGATAGCTGCGTTTTGGATTTAGAAGCAGATATTTCCCTGTGCTTACTGCTGTTTCTTCCATATGCCGGTAATGGGCTGAAAACGCCTGTTTTGGGACTCTGCAGAGAAAGTCTCTGCAGACTGCCGAATCCACACACGGGTTTAACTCTGGAAGTTGAGTGCACACATTGACAACCGTTCTGTTAGATAGCTGCGTTTTGGATTTAGAAGCAGATATTTCCCTGTGCTTACTGCTGTTTCTTCCCTATGCCGGTAATGGGCTGAATACGCCTGTTTTGGACTCTGCAGAGAAAGTCTCTGCAGACTGCTGAATCCACACACGGGTTTAACTCTGGAAGTTGAGTGCACACATTGACAACCGTTCTGTTAGATAGCTGAGTTTTGGATTTAGAAGCAGATATTTCCCTGTGCTTACTGCTGTTTCTTCCCTATGCCGGTAATGGGCTGAAAACGCCTGTTTTGGGACTCTGCAGAGAAAGTCTCTGCAGACTGCTGAATCCACACACGGGTTTAACGCTGGATGTTGAGTGCACACATTGACAACCGTTCTGTTAGATAGCTGCGTTTTGGATTTAGAAGCAGATATTTCCCTGTGCTTACTGCTGTTTCTTCCCTATGCCGGTAATGGGCTGAAAACGCCTGTTTTGGGACTCTGCATAGAAAGTCTCTGCAGACTGCTGAATCCACACACGGGTTTAACTCTGGAAGTTGAGTGCACACATTGACAACCGTTCTGCTAGATAGCTGCGTTTTGGATTTAGAAGCAGATATTTCCCTGTGCTTACTGCTGCTTCTTCCATATGCCGGTAATGGGCTGAAAACGCCTGTTTTGGGACTCTGCAGAGAAAGTCTCTGCAGACTGCTGAATCCACACACGGGTTTAACTCTGGAAGTTGAGGGCACACATTGACAACCGTTCTGTTAGAAAGCTGCGTTTTGGATTTAGAAGCAGATATTTCCCTGTGCTTACTGCTGTTTCTTCCATATGCCGGTAATCGGCTGAAAATGCCTGTTTTGGGACTCTGCAAAGAAAGTCTCTGCAGACTGCTGAATCCACACACGGGTTTAACTCTGGAAGTTGAGTGCACACATTGACAACCGTTCTGTTAGATAGCTGTGTTTTGGATTTAGAAGCAGATATTTCCCTGTGCTTACTGCTGTTTCTTCCATATGCCGGTAATGGGCTGAAAACGCCTGTTTTGGGACTCTGCAGAGAAAGTCTCTGCAGACTGCTGAATCCACACACGGGTTTAACTCTGGAAGTTGAGTGCACACATTGACAACCGTTCTGTTAGATAGCTGCGTTTTGGATTTAGAAGCAGATATTTCCCTGTGCTTACTGCTGTTTCTTCCATATGCCGGTAATGGGCTGAAAACGCCTGTTTTGGGACTCTGCAGAGAAAGTCTCTGCAGACTGCTGAATCCACACACGGGTTTAACTCTGGAAGTTGAGTGCACACATTGACAACCGTTCTGTTAGATAGCTGCGTTTTGGATTTAGAAGCAGATATTTCCCTGAGCTTACTGCTGTTTCTTCCATATGCCGGTAATGGGCTGAAAACGCCTGTTTTGGGACTCTGCAGAGAAAGTCTCTGCAGACTGCCGAATCCACACACGGGTTTAACTCTGGCAGTTGAGTGCACACATTGACAACCGTTCTGTTAGATAGCTGCGTTTTGGATTTAGAAGCAGATATTTCCCTGTGCTTACTGCTGTTTCTTCCATATGCCGGTAATGGGCTGAAAACGCCTGTTTTGGGACTCTGCAGAGAAAGTCTCTGCAGACTGCCGAATCCACACACGGGTTTAACTCTGGAAGTTGAGTGCACACATTGACAACCGTTCTGTTAGATAGCTGCGTTTTGGATTTAGAAGCAGATATTTCCCTGTGCTTACTGCTGTTTCTTCCCTATGCCGGTAATGGGCTGAATACGCCTGTTTTGGACTCTGCAGAGAAAGTCTCTGCAGACTGCTGAATCCACACACGGGTTTAACTCTGGAAGTTGAGTGCACACATTGACAACCGTTCTGTTAGATAGCTGAGTTTTGGATTTAGAAGCAGATATTTCCCTGTGCTTACTGCTGTTTCTTCCCTATGCCGGTAATGGGCTGAAAACGCCTGTTTTGGGACTCTGCAGAGAAAGTCTCTGCAGACTGCTGAATCCACACACGGGTTTAACGCTGGATGTTGAGTGCACACATTGACAACCGTTCTGTTAGATAGCTGCGTTTTGGATTTAGAAGCAGATATTTCCCTGTGCTTACTGCTGTTTCTTCCCTATGCCGGTAATGGGCTGAAAACGCCTGTTTTGGGACTCTGCATAGAAAGTCTCTGCAGACTGCTGAATCCACACACGGGTTTAACTCTGGAAGTTGAGTGCACACATTGACAACCGTTCTGCTAGATAGCTGCGTTTTGGATTTAGAAGCAGATATTTCCCTGTGCTTACTGCTGCTTCTTCTATATGCCGGTAATGGGCTGAAAACGCCTGTTTTGGGACTCTGCAGAGAAAGTCTCTGCAGACTGCTGAATCCACACACGGGTTTAACTCTGGAAGTTGAGGGCACACATTGACAACCGTTCTGTTAGAAAGCTGCGTTTTGGATTTAGAAGCAGATATTTCCCTGTGCTTACTGCTGTTTCTTCCATATGCCGGTAATCGGCTGAAAATGCCTGTTTTGGGACTCTGCAAAGAAAGTCTCTGCAGACTGCTGAATCCACACACGGGTTTAACTCTGGAAGTTGAGTGCACACATTGACAACCGTTCTGTTAGATAGCTGCGTTTTGGATTTAGAAGCAGATATTTCCCTGTGCTTACTGCTGTTTCTTCCATATGCCGGTAATGGGCTGAAAACGCCTGTTTTGGGACTCTGCAGAGAAAGTCTCTGCAGACTGCTGAATCCACACACGGGTTTAACTCTGGAAGTTGAGTGCACACATTGACAACCGTTCTGTTAGATAGCTGCGTTTTGGATTTAGAAGCAGATATTTCCCTGTGCTTACTGCTGTTTCTTCCATATGCCGGTAATGGGCTGAAAACGCCTGTTTTGGGACTCTGCAGAGAAAGTCTCTGCAGACTGCCGAATCCACACACGGGTTTAACTCTGGAAGTTGAGTGCACACATTGACAACCGTTCTGTTAGATAGCTGCGTTTTGGATTTAGAAGCAGATATTTCCCTGTGCTTACTGCTGTTTCTTCCATATGCCGGTAATGGGCTGAAAACGCCTGTTTTGGGACTCTGCAGAGAAAGTCTCTGCAGACTGCTGAATCCACACACGGGTTTAACTCTGGAAGTTGAGTGCACACATTGACAACCGTTCTGTTAGATAGCTGCGTTTTGGATTTAGAAGCAGATATTTCCCTGTGCTTACTGCTGTTTCTTCCATATGCCGGTAATGGGCTGAAAACGCCTGTTTTGGGACTCTGCAGAGAAAGTCTCTGCAGACTGCTGAATCCACACACGGGTTTAACTCTGGAAGTTGAGTGCACACATTGACAACCGTTCTGTTAGATAGCTGCGTTTTGGATTTAGAAGCAGATATTTCCCTGTGCTTACTGCTGTTTCTTCCATATGCCGGTAATGGGCTGAAAACGCCGGTTTTGGGACTCTGCAGAGAAAGTCTCTGCAGACTGCTGAATCCACACACGGGTTTAACTCTGGAAGTTGAGTGCACACATTGACAACCGTTCTGTTAGATAGCTGCGTTTTGGATTTAGAAGCAGATATTTCCCTGTGCTTACTGCTGTTTCTTCCATATGCCGGTAATGGGCTGAAAACGCCTGTTTTGGGACTCTGCAGAGAAAGTGTTTGCAGACTGCTGAATCCACACACGGGTTTAACTCTGGAAGTTGAGTGCACACATTGACAACCGTTCTGTTAGATAGCTGCGTTTTGGATTTAGAAGCAGATATTTCCCTGTGCTTACTGCTGTTTCTTCCATATGCCGGTAATGGGCTGAAAACGCCTGTTTTGGGACTCTGCAGAGAATGTGTTTGCAGACTGCTGAATCCACACACGGGTTTAACTCTGGAAGTTGAGTGCACACATTGACAACCGTTCTGTTAGATAGCTGCGTTTTGGATTTAGAAGCAGATATTTCCCTGTGCTTACTGCTGTTTCTTCCCTATGCCGGTAATGGACTGAAAACGCCTGTTTTGGGACTCTGCAGAGAAAGTTTCTGCAGACTGCTGAATCCACACACGGGTTTAACTCTGGAAGTTGAGTGCACACATTGACAACCGTTCTGTTAGAGAGCTGCGTTTTGGATTTAGAAGCAGATATTTCCCTGTGCTTATTGCTGTTTCTTCCATATGCCGGTAATGGACTGAAAACGCCTGTTTTGGGACTCTGCAGAGAAAGTCTCTGCAGACTGCTGAATCCACACACGGGTTTAACTCTGGAAGTTCAGTGCACACATTGACAACCGTTCTGTTAGATAGCTGCGTTTTGGATTTACAAGCAGATATTTCCCTGTGCTTACTGCTGTTTCTTCCATATGCCGGTAATGGGCTGAAAACGCCTGTTTTGGGACTCTGCAGAGAAAGTCTCTGCAGACTGCTGAATCCACACACGGGTTTAACTCTGGAAGTTGAGTGCACACATTGACAACCGTTCTGTTAGAGAGCTGCGTTTTGGATTTAGAAGCAGATATTTCCCTGTGCTTACTGCTGTTTCTTCCATATGCCGGTAATGGGCTGAAAACGCCTTTTTTGGGACTCTGCAGAGAAAGTCTCTGAAGACTGCTGAATCCACACACGGGTTTAACTCTGGAAGTTGAGTGCACACATTGACAACCGTTCTGTTAGATAGCTGCGTTTTGGATTTAGAAGCAGATATTTCCCTGTGCTTACTGCTGTTTCTTCCATATGCCGGTAATGGGCTGAAAACGCCTGTTTTGGGACTCTGCAGAGAAAGTCTCTGCAGACTGCTGAATCCACACACGGGTTTAACTCTGGAAGTTGAGTGCACACATTGACAACCGTTCTGTTAGATAGCTGCGTTTTGGATTTAGAAGCAGATATTTCCCTGTGCTTACTGCTGTTTCTTCCCTATGCCGGTAATGGACTGAAAACGCCTGTTTTGGGACTCTGCAGAGAAAGTCTCTGCAGACTGCTGAATCCACACACGGGTTTAACTCTGGAAGTTGAGTGCACACATTGACAACCGTTCTGTTAGATAGCTGCGTTTTGGATTTAGAAGCAGATATTTCCCTGTGCTTACTGCTGTTTCTTCCATATGCCGGTAATGGGCTGAAAACGCCTGTTTTGGGACTCTGCAGAGAAAGTCTCTGCAGACTGCTGAATCCACACACGGGTTTAACTCTGGAAGTTGAGTGCACACATTGACAACCGTTCTGTTAGATAGCTGCGTTTTGGATTTAGAAGCAGATATTTCCCTGTGCTTACTGCTGTTTCTTCCATATGCCGGTAATGGGCTGAAAACGCCTGTTTTGGGACTCTGCAGAGAAAGTCTCTGCAGACTGCTGAATCCACACACGGGTTTAACTCTGGAAGTTGAGTGCACACACTGACAACCGTTCTGTTAGATAGCTGCGTTTTGGATTTAGAAGCAGATATTTCCCTGTGCTTACTGCTGTTTCTTCCCTATGCCGGTAATGGGCTGAAAACGCCTGTTTTGGGACTCTGCAGAGAAAGTCTCTGCAGACTGCTGAATCCACACACGGGTTTAACTCTGGAAGTTGAGTGCACACATTGACAACCGTTCTGTTAGATAGCTGCGTTTTGGATGTAGAAGCAGATATTTCCCTGTGCTTACTGCTGTTTCTTCCATATGCCGGTAATGGGCTGAAAACGCCTGTTTTGGGACTCTGCAGAGAAAGTCTCTGCAGACTGCTGAATCCACACATGGGTTTAACTCTGGAAGTTGAGTGCACACATTGACAACCGTTCTGTTAGATAGCTGCGTTTTGGATTTAGAAGCAGATATTTCCCTGTGCTTACTGCTGTTTCTTCCCTATGCCGGTAATGGGCTGAAAACGCCTGTTTTGGGACTCTGCAGAGAAAGTCTCTGCAGACTGCTGAATCCACACACGGGTTTAACTCTGGAAGTTGAGTGCACACATTGACAACCGTTCTGTTAGATAGCTGCGTTTTGGATTTAGAAGCAGATATTTCCCTGTGCTTACTGCTGTTTCTTCCATATGCCGGTAATGGGCTGAAAACGCCTGTTTTGGGACTCTGCAGAGAAAGTCTCTGCAGACTGCTGAATCCACACACGGGTTTAACTCTGGAAGTTGAGTGCACACATTGACAACCGTTCTGTTAGATAGCTGCATTTTGGATTTAGAAGCAGATATTTCCCTGTGCTTACTGCTGTTTCTTCCATATGCCGGTAATGGGCTGAAAACGCCTGTTTTGGGACTCTGCAGAGAAAGTCTCTGCAGACTGCTGAATCCACACACGGGTTTAACTCTGGAAGTTGAGTGCACACATTGACAACCGTTCTGTTAGATAGCTGCGTTTTGGATTTAGAAGCAGATATTTCCCTGTGCTTACTGCTGTTTCTTCCATATGCCGGTAATGGGCTGAAAACGCCTGTTTTGGGACTCTGCAGAGAAAGTCTCTGCAGACTGCTGAATCCACACACGGGTTTAACTCTGGAAGTTGAGTGCACACATTGACAACCGTTCTGTTAGATAGCTGCGTTTTGGATTTAGAAGTAGATATTTCCCTGTGCTTACTGCTGTTTCTTCCATAGGCCGGTAATGGGCTGAAAACGCCTGTTTTGGGACTCTGCAGAGAAAGTCTCTGCAGACTGCTGAATCCACACACGGGTTTAACTCTGGAAGTTGAGTGCACACATTGACAACCGTTCTGTTAGATAGCTGCGTTTTGGATTTAGAAGCAGATATTTCCCTGTGCTTACTGCTGTTTCTTCCATAGGCCGGTAATGGGCTGAAAACGCCTGTTTTGGGACTCTGCAGAGAAAGTCTCTGCAGACTGCTGAATCCACACACGGGTTTAACTCTGGAAGTTGAGTGCACACATTGACAACCGTTCTGTTAGATAGCTGCGTTTTGGATTTAGAAGCAGATATTTCCCTGTGCTTACTGCTGTTTCTTCCATAGGCCGGTAATGGGCTGAAAACGCCTGTTTTGGGACTCTGCAGAGAAAGTCTCTGCAGACTGCTGAATCCACACACGGGTTTAACTCTGGAAGTTGAGTGCACACATTGACAACCGTTCTGTTAGATTGCTGCGTTTTGGATTTAGAAGCAGATATTTCCCTGTGCTTACTGCTGTTTCTTCCATATGCCGGTAATGGGCTGAAAACGCCTGTTTTGGGACTCTGCAGAGAAAGTCTCTGCAGACTGCTGAATCCACACACGGGTTTAACTCTGGAAGTTGAGTGCACACATTGACAACCGTTCTGTTAGATAGCTGCGTTTTGGATTTAGAAGCAGATATTTCCCTGTGCTTACTGCTGTTTCTTCCATAGGCCGGTAATGGGCTGAAAACGCCTGTTTTGGGACTCTGCAGAGAAAGTCTCTGCAGACTGCTGAATCCACACACGGGTTTAACTCTGGAAGTTGAGTGCACACATTGACAACCGTTCTGTTAGATAGCTGCGTTTTGGATTTAGAAGCAGATATTTCCCTGTGCTTACTGCTGTTTCTTCCATAGGCCGGTAATGGGCTGAAAACGCCTGTTTTGGGACTCTGCAGAGAAAGTCTCTGCAGACTGCTGAATCCACACACGGGTTTAACTCTGGAAGTTGAGTGCACACATTGACAACCGTTCTGTTAGATTGCTGCGTTTTGGATTTAGAAGCAGATATTTCCCTGTGCTTACTGCTGTTTCTTCCATATGCCGGTAATGGGCTGAAAACGCCTGTTTTGGCACTCTGCAGAGAAAGTCTCTGCAGACTGCTGAATCCACACACGGGTTTAACTCTGGAAGTTGAGTGCACACACTGACAACCGTTCTGTTAGATAGCTGCGTTTTGGATTTAGAAGCAGATATTTCCCTGTGCTTACTGCTGTTTCTTCCATATGCCGGTAATGGGCTGAAAACGCCTGTTTTGGGACTCTGCAGAGAAAGTCTCTGCAGACTGCTGAATCCACACACGGGTTTAACTCTGGAAGTTGAGTGCACACATTGACAACCGTTCTGTTAGATAGCTGCGTTTTGGATTTAGAAGCAGATATTTCCCTGTGCTTACTGCTGTTTCTTCCATATGCCGGTAATGGGCTGAAAACGCCTGTTTTGGGACTCTGCAGAGAAAGTCTCTGCAGACTGCTGAATCCACACACGGGTTTAACTCTGGAAGTTGAGTGCACACATTGACAACCGTTCTGTTAGATAGCTGCATTTTGGATTTAGAAGCAGATATTTCCCTGTGCTTACTGCTGTTTCTTCCATATGCCGGTAATGGGCTGAAAACGCCTGTTTTGGGACTCTGCAGAGAAAGTCTCTGCAGACTGCTGAATCCACACACGGGTTTAACTCTGGAAGTTGAGTGCACACACTGACAACCGTTCTGTTAGATAGCTGCGTTTTGGATTTAGAAGCAGATATTTCCCTGTGCTTACTGCTGTTTCTTCCATATGCCGGTAATGGGCTGAAAACGCCTGTTTTGGGACTCTGCAGAGAAAGTCTCTGCAGACTGCTGAATCCACACACGGGTTTAACTCTGGAAGTTGAGTGCACACACTGACAACCGTTCTGTTAGATAGCTGCGTTTTGGATTTAGAAGCAGATATTTCCCTGTGCTTACTGCTGTTTCTTCCATATGCCGGTAATGGGCTGAAAACGCCTGTTTTGGGACTCTGCAGAGAAAGTCTCTGCAGACTGCTGAATCCACACACGGGTTTAACTCTGGAAGTTGAGTGCACACACTGACAACCGTTCTGTTAGATAGCTGCGTTTTGGATTTAGAAGCAGATATTTCCCTGTGCTTACTGCTGTTTCTTCCCTATGCCGGTAATGGGCTGAAAACGCCTGTTTTGGGACTCTGCAGAGAAAGTCTCTGCAGACTGCTGAATCCACACACGGGTTTAACTCTGGAAATTGAGTGCACACATTGACAACCGTTCTGTTAGATAGCTGCGTTTTGGATTTAGAAGCAGATATTTCCCTGTGCTTACTGCTGTTTCTTCCATATGCCGGTAATGGGCTGAAAACGCCTGTTTTGGGACTCTGCAGAGAAAGTCTCTGCAGACTGCTGAATCCACACACGGGTTTAACTCTGGAAGTTGAGTGCACACATTGACAACCGTTCTGTTAGATAGCTGCGTTTTGGATTTAGAAGCAGATATTTCCCTGTGCTTACTGCTGTTTCTTCCATATGCCGGTAATGGGCTGAAAACGCCTGTTTTGGGACTCTGCAGAGAAAGTCTCTGCAGACTGCTGAATCCACACACGGGTTTAACTCTGGAAATTGAGTGCACACATTGACAACCGTTCTGTTAGATAGCTGCGTTTTGGATTTAGAAGCAGATATTTCCCTGTGCTTACTGCTGTTTCTTCCATATGCCGGTAATGGGCTGAAAACGCCTGTTTTGGGACTCTGCAGAGAAAGTCTCTGCAGACTGCTGAATCCACACACGGGTTTAACTCTGGAAGTTGAGTGCACACATTGACAACCGTTCTGTTAGATAGCTGCGTTTTGGATTTAGAAGCAGATATTTCCCTGTGCTTACTGCTGTTTCTTCCATAGGCCGGTAATGGGCTGAAAACGCCTGTTTTGGGACTCTGCAGAGAAAGTCTCTGCAGACTGCTGAATCCACACACGGGTTTAACTCTGGAAGTTGAGTGCACACATTGACAACCGTTCTGTTAGATAGCTGCGTTTTGGATTTAGAAGCAGATATTTCCCTGTGCTTACTGCTGTTTCTTCCATAGGCCGGTAATGGGCTGAAAACGCCTGTTTTGGGACTCTGCAGAGAAAGTCTCTGCAGACTGCTGAATCCACACACGGGTTTAACTCTGGAAGTTGAGTGCACACATTGACAACCGTTCTGTTAGATAGCTGCGTTTTGGATTTAGAAGCAGATATTTCCCTGTGCTTACTGCTGTTTCTTCCA
Source organism: Aotus nancymaae (assembly GCF_030222135.1). Taxonomy (NCBI): domain Eukaryota; kingdom Metazoa; phylum Chordata; class Mammalia; order Primates; family Aotidae; genus Aotus; species Aotus nancymaae. Next base: position 384,262 of record NW_026988592.1, read on the forward strand.
TAGGCCGGTAATGGGCTGAAAACGCCTGTTTTGGGACTCTGCAGAGAAAGTCTCTGCAGACTGCTGAATCCACACACGGGTTTAACTCTGGAAGTTGAGTGCACACATTGACAACCGTTCTGTTAGATTGCTGCGTTTTGGATTTAGAAGCAGATATTTCCCTGTGCTTACTGCTGTTTCTTCCATATGCCGGTAATGGGCTGAAAACGCCTGTTTTGGGACTCTGCAGAGAAAGTCTCTGCAGACTGCTGAATCCACACACGGGTTTAACTCTGGAAGTTGAGTGCACACACTGACAACCGTTCTGTTAGATAGCTGCGTTTTGGATTTAGAAGCAGATATTTCCCTGTGCTTACTGCTGTTTCTTCCATATGCCGGTAATGGGCTGAAAACGCCTGTTTTGGGACTCTGCAGAGAAAGTCTCTGCAGACTGCTGAATCCACACACGGGTTTAACTCTGGAAGTTGAGTGCACACATTGACAACCGTTCTGTTAGATAGCTGCGTTTTGGATTTAGAAGCAGATATTTCCCTGTGCTTACTGCTGTTTCTTCCATATGCCGGTAATGGGCTGAAAACGCCTGTTTTGGGACTCTGCAGAGAAAGTCTCTGCAGACTGCCGAATCCACACACGGGTTTAACTCTGGAAGTTGAGTGAACACATTGAAAACCGTTCTGTTAGATAGCTGCGTTTTGGATTTAGAAGCAGATATTTCCCTGTGCTTACTGCTGTTTCTACCCTATGCCGGTAATGGGCTGAAAACGCCTGTTTTGGGACTCTGCAGAGAAAGTCTCTGCAGACTGCTGAATCCACACACGGGTTTAACTCTGGAAGTTGAGTGCACACATTGACAACCGTTCTGTTAGATAGCTGCGTTTTGGATTTAGAAGCAGATATTTCCCTGTGCTTACTGCTGTTTCTTCCATATGCCGGTAATGGGCTGAAAACGCCTGTTTTGGGACTCTGCAGAGAAAGTCTCTGCAGACTGCTGAATCCACACACGAGTTTAACTCTGGAAGTTGAGTGCACACATTGACAACCGTTCTGTTAGATAGCTGCATTTTGGATTTAGAAGCAGATATTTCCCTGTGCTTACTGCTGTTTCTTCCATATGCCGGTAATGGGCTGAAAACGCCTGTTTTGGGACTCTGCAGAGAAAGTCTCTGCAGACTGCTTAATCCACACACGGGTTTAACTCTGGAAGTTGAGTGCACACATTGACAACCGTTCTGTTAGATAGCTGCGTTTTGGATTTAGAAGCAGATATTTCCCTGTGCTTACTGCTGTTTCTTCCATATGCCGGTAATGGGCTGAAAACGCCTGTTTTGGGACTCTGCAGAGAAAGTCTCTGCAGACTGCTGAATCCACACACGGGTTTAACTCTGGAAGTTGAGTGCACACATTGACAACCGTTCTGTTAGATAGCTGCATTTTGGATTTAGAAGCAGATATTTCCCTGTGCTTACTGCTGTTTCTTCCATATGCCGGTAATGGGCTGAAAACGCCTGTTTTGGGACTCTGCAGAGAAAGTCTCTGCAGACTGCTGAATCCACACACGGGTTTAACTCTGGAAATTGAGTGCACACATTGACAACCGTTCTGTTAGATAGCTGCGTTTTGGATTTAGAAGCAGATATTTCCCTGTGCTTACTGCTGTTTCTTCCATATGCCGGTAATGGGCTGAAAACGCCTGTTTTGGGACTCTGCAGAGAAAGTCTCTGCAGACTGCTGAATCCACACACGGGTTTAACTCTGGAAGTTGAGTGCACACATTGACAACCGTTCTGTTAGATAGCTGCGTTTTGGATTTAGAAGCAGATATTTCCCTGTGCTCACTGCTGTTTCTTCCATATGCCGGTAATGGGCTGAAAACGCCTGTTTTGGGACTCTGCAGAGAAAGTCTCTGCAGACTGCTGAATCCACACACGGGTTTAACTCTGGAAGTTGAGTGCACACATTGACAACCGTTCTGTTAGATAGCTGCGTTTTGGATTTAGAAGCAGATATTTCCCTGTGCTTACTGCTGTTTCTTCCATATGCCGGTAATGGGCTGAAAACGCCTGTTTTGGGACTCTGCAGAGAAAGTCTCTGCAGACTGCTGAATCCACACACGGGTTTAACTCTGGAAGTTGAGTGCACACATTGACAACCGTTCTGTTAGATAGCTGCGTTTTGGATTTAGAAGCAGATATTTCCCTGTGCTTACTGCCGTTTCTTCCATAGGCCGGTAATGGGCTGAAAACGCCTGTTTTGGGACTCTGCAGAGAAAGTCTCTGCAGACTGCTGAATCCACACACGGGTTTAACTCTGGAAGTTGAGTGCACACATTGACAACCGTTCTGTTAGATTGCTGCGTTTTGGATTTAGAAGCAGATATTTCCCTGTGCTTACTGCTGTTTCTTCCATATGCCGGTAATGGGCTGAAAACGCCTGTTTTGGGACTCTGCAGAGAAAGTCTCTGCAGACTGCTGAATCCACACACGGGTTTAACTCTGGAAGTTGAGTGCACACACTGACAACCGTTCTGTTAGATAGCTGCGTTTTGGATTTAGAAGCAGATATTTCCCTGTGCTTACTGCTGTTTCTTCCATATGCCGGTAATGGGCTGAAAACGCCTGTTTTGGGACTCTGCAGAGAAAGTCTCTGCAGACTGCTGAATCCACACACGGGTTTAACTCTGGAAGTTGAGTGCACACATTGACAACCGTTCTGTTAGATAGCTGCGTTGTGGATTTAGAAGCAGATATTTCCCTGTGCTTACTGCTGTTTCTTCCATATGCCGGTAATGGGCTGAAAACGCCTGTTTTGGGACTCTGCAGAGAAAGTCTCTGCAGACTGCTGAATCCACACACGGGTTTAACTCTGGAAGTTGAGTGCACACATTGACAACCGTTCTGTTAGATAGCTGCGTTTTGGATTTAGAAGCAGATATTTCCCTGTGCTTACTGCTGTTTCTTCCATATGCCGGTAATGGGCTGAAAACGCCTGTTTTGGGACTCTGCAGAGAAAGTCTCTGCAGACTGCTGAATCCACACACGGGTTTAACTCTGGAAGTTGAGTGCACACACTGACAACCGTTCTGTTAGATAGCTGCGTTTTGGATTTAGAAGCAGATATTTCCCTGTGCTTACTGCTGTTTCTTCCATATGCCGGTAATGGGCTGAAAACGCCTGTTTTGGGACTCTGCAGAGAAAGTCTCTGCAGACTGCTGAATCCACACACGGGTTTAACTCTGGAAGTTGAGTGCACACACTGACAACCGTTCTGTTAGATAGCTGCGTTTTGGATTTAGAAGCAGATATTTCCCTGTGCTTACTGCTGTTTCTTCCATATGCCGGTAATGGGCTGAAAACGCCTGTTTTGGGACTCTGCAGAGAAAGTCTCTGCAGACTGCTGAATCCACACACGTGTTTAACTCTGGAAGTTGAGTGCACACATTGACAACCGTTCTGTTAGATAGCTGCGTTTTGGATTTAGAAGCAGATATTTCCCTGTGCTTACTGCTGTTTCTTCCATATGCCGGTAATGGGCTGAAAACGCCTGTTTTGGGACTCTGCAGAGAAAGTCTCTGCAGACTGCTGAATCCACACACGGGTTTAACTCTGGAAGTTGAGTGCACACATTGACAACCGTTCTGTTAGATAGCTGCGTTTTGGATTTAGAAGCAGATATTTCCCTGTGCTTACTGCTGTTTCTTCCATATGCCGGTAATGGGCTGAAAACGCCTGTTTTGGGACTCTGCAGAGAAAGTCTCTGCAGACTGCTGAATCCACACACGGGTTTAACTCTGGAAGTTGAGTGCACACATTGACAACCGTTCTGTTAGATAGCTGCGTTTTGGATTTAGAAGCAGATATTTCCCTGTGCTTACTGCTGTTTCTTCCATATGCCGGTAATGGGCTGAAAACGCCTGTTTTGGGACTCTGCAGAGAAAGTCTCTGCAGACTGCTGAATCCACACACGGGTTTAACTCTGGAAGTTGAGTGCACACATTGACAACCGTTCTGTTAGATAGCTGCGTTTTGGATTTAGAAGCAGATATTTCCCTGTGCTTACTGCTGTTTCTTCCATATGCCGGTAATGGGCTGAAAACGCCTGTTTTGGGACTCTGCAGAGAAAGTCTCTGCAGACTGCTGAATCCACACACGGGTTTAACTCTGGAAGTTGAGTGCACACATTGACAACCGTTCTGTTAGATAGCTGCGTTTTGGATTTAGAAGCAGATATTTCCCTGTGCTTACTGCTGTTTCTTCCATAGGCCGGTAATGGGCTGAAAACGCCTGTTTTGGGACTCTGCAGAGAAAGTCTCTGCAGACTGCTGAATCCACACACGGGTTTAACTCTGGAAGTTGAGTGCACACATTGACAACCGTTCTGTTAGATAGCTGCGTTTTGGATTTAGAAGCAGATATTTCCCTGTGCTTACTGCTGTTTCTTCCATAGGCCGGTAATGGGCTGAAAACGCCTGTTTTGGGACTCTGCAGAGAAAGTCTCTGCAGACTGCTGAATCCACACACGGGTTTAACTCTGGAAGTTGAGTGCACACATTGACAACCGTTCTGTTAGATAGCTGCGTTTTGGATTTAGAAGCAGATATTTCCCTGTGCTTACTGCTGTTTCTTCCATATGCCGGTAATGGGCTGAAAACGCCTGTTTTGGGACTCTGCAGAGAAAGTCTCTGCAGACTGCTGAATCCACACACGGGTTTAACTCTGGAAGTTGAGTGCACACACTGACAACCGTTCTGTTAGATAGCTGCGTTTTGGATTTAGAAGCAGATATTTCCCTGTGCTTACTGCTGTTTCTTCCATATGCCGGTAATGGGCTGAAAACGCCTGTTTTGGGACTCTGCAGAGAAAGTCTCTGCAGACTGCTGAATCCACACACGGGTTTAACTCTGGAAGTTGAGTGCACACATTGACAACCGTTCTGTTAGATAGCTGCGTTTTGGATTTAGAAGCAGATATTTCCCTGTGCTTACTGCTGTTTCTTCCATATGCCGGTAATGGGCTGAAAACGCCTGTTTTGGGACTCTGCAGAGAAAGTCTCTGAAGACTGCCGAATCCACACACGGGTTTAACTCTGGAAGTTGAGTGCACACATTGACAACCGTTCTGTTAGATAGCTGCGTTTTGGATTTAGAAGCAGATATTTCCCTGTGCTTACTGCTGTTTCTTCCATATGCCGGTAATGGGCTGAAAACGCCTGTTTTGGGACTCTGCAGAGAAAGTCTCTGCAGACTGCTGAATCCACACACGGGTTTAACTCTGGAAGTTGAGTGCACACATTGACAACCGTTCTGTTAGATAGCTGCGTTTTGGATTTAGAAGCAGATATTTCCCTGTGCTTACTGCTGTTTCTTCCATATGCCGGTAATGGACTGAAAACGCCTGTTTTGGGACTCTGCAGAGAAAGTCTCTGCAGACTGCTGAATCCACACACGGGTTTAACTCTGGAAGTTGAGTGCACACATTGACAACCGTTCTGTTAGATAGCTGCATTTTGGATTTAGAAGCAGATATTTCCCTGTGCTTACTGCTGTTTCTTCCATATGCCGGTAATGGGCTGAAAACGCCTGTTTTGGGACTCTGCAGAGAAAGTCTCTGCAGACTGCTGAATCCACACACGGGTTTAACTCTGGAAGTTGAGTGCACACATTGACAACCGTTCTGTTAGATAGCTGCGTTTTGGATTTAGAAGCAGATATTTCCCTGTGCTTACTGCTGTTTCTTCCATATGCCGGTAATGGGCTGAAAACGCCTGTTTTGGGACTCTGCAGAGAAAGTCTCTGCAGACTGCTGAATCCACACACGGGTTTAACTCTGGAAGTTGAGTGCACACATTGACAACCGTTCTGTTAGATAGCTGCGTTTTGGATTTAGAAGCAGATATTTCCCTGTGCTTACTGCTGTTTCTTCCATAGGCCGGTAATGGGCTGAAAACGCCTGTTTTGGGACTCTGCAGAGAAAGTCTCTGCAGACTGCTGAATCCACACACGGGTTTAACTCTGGAAGTTGAGTGCACACATTGACAACCGTTCTGTTAGATAGCTGCGTTTTGGATTTAGAAGCAGATATTTCCCTGTGCTTACTGCTGTTTCTTCCATAGGCCGGTAATGGGCTGAAAACGCCTGTTTTGGGACTCTGCAGAGAAAGTCTCTGCAGACTGCTGAATCCACACACGGGTTTAACTCTGGAAGTTGAGTGCACACATTGACAACCGTTCTGTTAGATAGCTGCGTTTTGGATTTAGAAGCAGATATTTCCCTGTGCTTACTGCTGTTTCTTCCATAGGCCGGTAATGGGCTGAAAACGCCTGTTTTGGGACTCTGCAGAGAAAGTCTCTGCAGACTGCTGAATCCACACACGGGTTTAACTCTGGAAGTTGAGTGCACACATTGACAACCGTTCTGTTAGATTGCTGCGTTTTGGATTTAGAAGCAGATATTTCCCTGTGCTTACTGCTGTTTCTTCCATATGCCGGTAATGGGCTGAAAACGCCTGTTTTGGGACTCTGCAGAGAAAGTCTCTGCAGACTGCTGAATCCACACACGGGTTTAACTCTGGAAGTTGAGTGCACACATTGACAACCGTTCTGTTAGATAGCTGCGTTTTGGATTTAGAAGCAGATATTTCCCTGTGCTTACTGCTGTTTCTTCCATAGGCCGGTAATGGGCTGAAAACGCCTGTTTTGGGACTCTGCAGAGAAAGTCTCTGCAGACTGCTGAATCCACACACGGGTTTAACTCTGGAAGTTGAGTGCACACATTGACAACCGTTCTGTTAGATAGCTGCGTTTTGGATTTAGAAGCAGATATTTCCCTGTGCTTACTGCTGTTTCTTCCATAGGCCGGTAATGGGCTGAAAACGCCTGTTTTGGGACTCTGCAGAGAAAGTCTCTGCAGACTGCTGAATCCACACACGGGTTTAACTCTGGAAGTTGAGTGCACACATTGACAACCGTTCTGTTAGATTGCTGCGTTTTGGATTTAGAAGCAGATATTTCCCTGTGCTTACTGCTGTTTCTTCCATATGCCGGTAATGGGCTGAAAACGCCTGTTTTGGCACTCTGCAGAGAAAGTCTCTGCAGACTGCCGAATCCACACACGGGTTTAACTCTGGAAGTTGAGTGCACACACTGACAACCGTTCTGTTAGATAGCTGCGTTTTGGATTTAGAAGCAGATATTTCCCTGTGCTTACTGCTGTTTCTTCCCTATGCCGGTAATGGGCTGAAAACGCCTGTTTTGGGACTCTGCAGAGAAAGTCTCTGCAGACTGCTGAATCCACACACGGGTTTAACTCTGGAAGTTGAGTGCACACATTGACAACCGTTCTGTTAGATAGCTGCGTTTTGGATTTAGAAGCAGATATTTCCCTGTGCTTACTGCTGTTTCTTCCATATGCCGGTAATGGGCTGAAAACGCCTGTTTTGGGACTCTGCAGAGAAAGTCTCTGCAGACTGCTGAATCCACACACGGGTTTAACTCTGGAAGTTGAGTGCACACATTGACAACCGTTCTGTTAGATAGCTGCGTTTTGGATTTAGAAGCAGATATTTCCCTGTGCTTACTGCTGTTTCTTCCATATGCCGGTAATGGGCTGAAAACGCCTGTTTTGGGACTCTGCAGAGAAAGTCTCTGCAGACTGCTGAATCCACACACGGGTTTAACTCTGGAAGTTGAGTGCACACACTGACAACCGTTCTGTTAGATAGCTGCGTTTTGGATTTAGAAGCAGATATTTCCCTGTGCTTACTGCTGTTTCTTCCATATGCCGGTAATGGGCTGAAAACGCCTGTTTTGGGACTCTGCAGAGAAAGTCTCTGCAGACTGCTGAATCCACACACGGGTTTAACTCTGGAAGTTGAGTGCACACACTGACAACCGTTCTGTTAGATAGCTGCGTTTTGGATTTAGAAGCAGATATTTCCCTGTGCTTACTGCTGTTTCTTCCATATGCCGGTAATGGGCTGAAAACGCCTGTTTTGGGACTCTGCAGAGAAAGTCTCTGCAGACTGCTGAATCCACACACGGGTTTAACTCTGGAAGTTGAGTGCACACATTGACAACCGTTCTGTTAGATAGCTGCGTTTTGGATTTAGAAGCAGATATTTCCCTGTGCTTACTGCTGTTTCTTCCCTATGCCGGTAATGGGCTGAAAACGCCTGTTTTGGGACTCTGCAGAGAAAGTCTCTGCAGACTGCTGAATCCACACACGGGTTTAACTCTGGAAGTTGAGTGCACACATTGACAACCGTTCTGTTAGATAGCTGCGTTTTGGATTTAGAAGCAGATATTTCCCTGTGCTTACTGCTGTTTCTTCCATATGCCGGTAATGGGCTGAAAACGCCTGTTTTGGGACTCTGCAGAGAAAGTCTCTGCAGACTGCTGAATCCACACACGGGTTTAACTCTGGAAGTTGAGTGCACACATTGACAACCGTTCTGTTAGATAGCTGCATTTTGGATTTAGAAGCAGATATTTCCCTGTGCTTACTGCTGTTTCTTCCATATGCCGGTAATGGGCTGAAAACGCCTGTTTTGGGACTCTGCAGAGAAAGTCTCTGCAGACTGCTGAATCCACACACGGGTTTAACTCTGGAAATTGAGTGCACACATTGACAACCGTTCTGTTAGATAGCTGCGTTTTGGATTTAGAAGCAGATATTTCCCTGTGCTTACTGCTGTTTCTTCCATATGCCGGTAATGGGCTGAAAACGCCTGTTTTGGGACTCTGCAGAGAAAGTCTCTGCAGACTGCTGAATCCACACACGGGTTTAACTCTGGAAGTTGAGTGCACACATTGACAACCGTTCTGTTAGATAGCTGCGTTTTGGATTTAGAAGCAGATATTTCCCTGTGCTTACTGCTGTTTCTTCCATATGCCGGTAATGGGCTGAAAACGCCTGTTTTGGGACTCTGCAGAGAAAGTCTCTGCAGACTGCTGAATCCACACACGGGTTTAACTCTGGAAGTTGAGTGCACACATTGACAACCGTTCTGTTAGATAGCTGCGTTTTGGATTTAGAAGCAGATATTTCCCTGTGCTTACTGCTGTTTCTTCCATATGCCGGTAATGGGCTGAAAACGCCTGTTTTGGGACTCTGCAGAGAAAGTCTCTGCAGACTGCTGAATCCACACACGGGTTTAACTCTGGAAGTTGAGTGCACACATTGACAACCGTTCTGTTAGATAGCTGCGTTTTGGATTTAGAAGCAGATATTTCCCTGTGCTTACTGCTGTTTCTTCCATAGGCCGGTAATGGGCTGAAAACGCCTGTTTTGGGACTCTGCAGAGAAAGTCTCTGCAGACTGCTGAATCCACACACGGGTTTAACTCTGGAAGTTGAGTGCACACATTGACAACCGTTCTGTTAGATTGCTGCGTTTTGGATTTAGAAGCAGATATTTCCCTGTGCTTACTGCTGTTTCTTCCATATGCCGGTAATGGGCTGAAAACGCCTGTTTTGGGACTCTGCAGAGAAAGTCTCTGCAGACTGCTGAATCCACACACGGGTTTAACTCTGGAAGTTGAGTGCACACACTGACAACCGTTCTGTTAGATAGCTGCGTTTTGGATTTAGAAGCAGATATTTCCCTGTGCTTACTGCTGTTTCTTCCATATGCCGGTAATGGGCTGAAAACGCCTGTTTTGGGACTCTGCAGAGAAAGTCTCTGCAGACTGCTGAATCCACACACGGGTTTAACTCTGGAAGTTGAGTGCACACATTGACAACCGTTCTGTTAGATAGCTGCGTTTTGGATTTAGAAGCAGATATTTCCCTGTGCTTACTGCTGTTTCTTCCATATGCCGGTAATGGGCTGAAAACGCCTGTTTTGGGACTCTGCAGAGAAAGTCTCTGAAGACTGCCGAATCCACACACGGGTTTAACTCTGGAAGTTGAGTGCACACATTGACAACCGTTCTGTTAGATAGCTGCGTTTTGGATTTAGAAGCAGATATTTCCCTGTGCTTACTGCTGTTTCTTCCCTATGCCGGTAATGGGCTGAAAACGCCTGTTTTGGGACTCTGCAGAGAAAGTCTCTGCAGACTGCTGAATCCACACACGGGTTTAACTCTGGAAGTTGAGTGCACACATTGACAACCGTTCTGTTAGATAGCTGCGTTTTGGATTTAGAAGCAGATATTTCCCTGTGCTTACTGCTGTTTCTTCCATATGCCGGTAATGGGCTGAAAACGCCTGTTTTGGGACTCTGCAGAGAAAGTCTCTGCAGACTGCTGAATCCACACACGGGTTTAACTCTGGAAGTTGAGTGCACACATTGACAACCGTTCTGTTAGATAGCTGCATTTTGGATTTAGAAGCAGATATTTCCCTGTGCTTACTGCTGTTTCTTCCATATGCCGGTAATGGGCTGAAAACGCCTGTTTTGGGACTCTGCAGAGAAAGTCTCTGCAGACTGCTGAATCCACACACGGGTTTAACTCTGGAAGTTCAGTGCACACATTGACAACCGTTCTGTTAGATAGCTGCGTTTTGGATTTAGAAGCAGATATTTCCCTGTGCTTACTGCTGTTTCTTCCATATGCCGGTAATGGGCTGAAAACGCCTGTTTTGGGACTCTGCAGAGAAAGTCTCTGCAGACTGCTGAATCCACACACGGGTTTAACTCTGGAAGTTGAGTGCACACATTGACAACCGTTCTGTTAGATAGCTGGGTTTTGGATTTAGAAGCAGATATTTCCCTGTGCTTACTGCTGTTTCTTCCATAGGCCGGTAATGGGCTGAAAACGCCTGTTTTGGGACTCTGCAGAGAAAGTCTCTGCAGACTGCTGAATCCACACACGGGTTTAACTCTGGAAGTTGAGTGCACACATTGACAACCGTTCTGTTAGATAGCTGCGTTTTGGATTTAGAAGCAGATATTTCCCTGTGCTTACTGCTGTTTCTTCCATATGCCGGTAATGGGCTGAAAACGCCTGTTTTGGGACTCTGCAGAGAAAGTCTCTGCAGACTGCTGAATCCACACACGGGTTTAACTCTGGAAGTTGAGTGCACACATTGACAACCGTTCTGTTAGATAGCTGCGTTTTGGATTTAGAAGCAGATATTTCCCTGTGCTTACTGCTGTTTCTTCCATATGCCGGTAATGGGCTGAAAACGCCTGTTTTGGGACTCTGCAGAGAAAGTCTCTGCAGACTGCTGAATCCACACACGGGTTTAACTCTGGAAGTTGAGTGCACACATTGACAACCGTTCTGTTAGATAGCTGCGTTTTGGATTTAGAAGCAGATATTTCCCTGTGCTTACTGCTGTTTCTTCCATATGCCGGTAATGGGCTGAAAACGCCTGTTTTGGGACTCTGCAGAGAAAGTCTCTGCAGACTGCTGAATCCACACACGGGTTTAACTCTGGAAGTTGAGTGCACACATTGACAACCGTTCTGTTAGATAGCTGCGTTTTGGATTTAGAAGCAGATATTTCCCTGTGCTTACTGCTGTTTCTTCCATAGGCCGGTAATGGGCTGAAAACGCCTGTTTTGGGACTCTGCAGAGAAAGTCTCTGCAGACTGCTGAATCCACACACGGGTTTAACTCTGGAAGTTGAGTGCACACATTGACAACCGTTCTGTTAGATTGCTGCGTTTTGGATTTAGAAGCAGATATTTCCCTGTGCTTACTGCTGTTTCTTCCATATGCCGGTAATGGGCTGAAAACGCCTGTTTTGGGACTCTGCAGAGAAAGTCTCTGCAGACTGCTGAATCCACACACGGGTTTAACTCTGGAAGTTGAGTGCACACACTGACAACCGTTCTGTTAGATAGCTGCGTTTTGGATTTAGAAGCAGATATTTCCCTGTGCTTACTGCTGTTTCTTCCATATGCCGGTAATGGGCTGAAAACGCCTGTTTTGGGACTCTGCAGAGAAAGTCTCTGCAGACTGCTGAATCCACACACGGGTTTAACTCTGGAAGTTGAGTGCACACATTGACAACCGTTCTGTTAGATAGCTGCGTTTTGGATTTAGAAGCAGATATTTCCCTGTGCTTACTGCTGTTTCTTCCATATGCCGGTAATGGGCTGAAAACGCCTGTTTTGGGACTCTGCAGAGAAAGTCTCTGAAGACTGCCGAATCCACACACGGGTTTAACTCTGGAAGTTGAGTGCACACATTGACAACCGTTCTGTTAGATAGCTGCGTTTTGGATTTAGAAGCAGATATTTCCCTGTGCTTACTGCTGTTTCTTCCCTATGCCGGTAATGGGCTGAAAACGCCTGTTTTGGGACTCTGCAGAGAAAGTCTCTGCAGACTGCTGAATCCACACACGGGTTTAACTCTGGAAGTTGAGTGCACACATTGACAACCGTTCTGTTAGATAGCTGCGTTTTGGATTTAGAAGCAGATATTTCCCTGTGCTTACTGCTGTTTCTTCCATATGCCGGTAATGGGCTGAAAACGCCTGTTTTGGGACTCTGCAGAGAAAGTCTCTGCAGACTGCTGAATCCACACACGGGTTTAACTCTGGAAGTTGAGTGCACACATTGACAACCGTTCTGTTAGATAGCTGCATTTTGGATTTAGAAGCAGATATTTCCCTGTGCTTACTGCTGTTTCTTCCATATGCCGGTAATGGGCTGAAAACGCCTGTTTTGGGACTCTGCAGAGAAAGTCTCTGCAGACTGCTGAATCCACACACGGGTTTAACTCTGGAAGTTGAGTGCACACATTGACAACCGTTCTGTTAGATAGCTGCGTTTTGGATTTAGAAGCAGATATTTCCCTGTGCTTACTGCTGTTTCTTCCATATGCCGGTAATGGGCTGAAAACGCCTGTTTTGGGACTCTGCAGAGAAAGTCTCTGCAGACTGCTGAATCCACACACGGGTTTAACTCTGGAAGTTGAGTGCACACATTGACAACCGTTCTGTTAGATAGCTGCGTTTTGGATTTAGAAGCAGATATTTCCCTGTGCTTACTGCTGTTTCTTCCATAGGCCGGTAATGGGCTGAAAACGCCTGTTTTGGGACTCTGCAGAGAAAGTCTCTGCAGACTGCTGAATCCACACACGGGTTTAACTCTGGAAGTTGAGTGCACACATTGACAACCGTTCTGTTAGATAGCTGCGTTTTGGATTTAGAAGCAGATATTTCCCTGTGCTTACTGCTGTTTCTTCCATAGGCCGGTAATGGGCTGAAAACGCCTGTTTTGGGACTCTGCAGAGAAAGTCTCTGCAGACTGCTGAATCCACACACGGGTTTAACTCTGGAAGTTGAGTGCACACATTGACAACCGTTCTGTTAGATAGCTGCGTTTTGGATTTAGAAGCAGATATTTCCCTGTGCTTACTGCTGTTTCTTCCATATGCCGGTAATGGGCTGAAAACGCCTGTTTTGGGACTCTGCAGAGAAAGTCTCTGCAGACTGCTGAATCCACACACGGGTTTAACTCTGGAAGTTGAGTGCACACATTGACAACCGTTCTGTTAGATAGCTGCGTTTTGGATTTAGAAGCAGATATTTCCCTGTGCTTACTGCTGTTTCTTCCATAGGCCGGTAATGGGCTGAAAACGCCTGTTTTGGGACTCTGCAGAGAAAGTCTCTGCAGACTGCTGAATCCACACACGGGTTTAACTCTGGAAGTTGAGTGCACACATTGACAACCGTTCTGTTAGATAGCTGCGTTTTGGATTTAGAAGCAGATATTTCCCTGTGCTTACTGCTGTTTCTTCCATAGGCCGGTAATGGGCTGAAAACGCCTGTTTTGGGACTCTGCAGAGAAAGTCTCTGAAGACTGCTGAATCCACACACGGGTTTAACTCTGGAAGTTGAGTGCACACATTGACAACCGTTCTGTTAGATAGCTGCGTTTTGGATTTAGAAGCAGATATTTCCCTGTGCTTACTGCTGTTTCTTCCATATGCCGGTAATGGGCTGAAAACGCCTGTTTTGGGACTCTGCAGAGAAAGTCTCTGCAGACTGCTGAATCCACACACGGGTTTAACTCTGGAAGTTGAGTGCACACATTGACAACCGTTCTGTTAGATAGCTGCGTTTTGGATTTAGAAGCAGATATTTCCCTGTGCTTACTGCTGTTTCTTCCATATGCCGGTAATGGGCTGAAAACGCCTGTTTTGGGACTCTGCAGAGAAAGTCTCTGCAGACTGCCGAATCCACACACGGGTTTAACTCTGGAAGTTGAGTGCACACATTGAAAACCGTTCTGTTAGATAGCTGTGTTTTGGATTTAGAAGCAGATATTTCCCTGTGCTTACTGCTGTTTCTTCCCTATGCCGGTAATGGGCTGAAAACGCCTGTTTTGGGACTCTGCAGAGAAAGTCTCTGCAGACTGCTGAATCCACACACGGGTTTAACTCTGGAAGTTGAGTGCACACATTGACAACCGTTCTGTTAGATAGCTGCGTTTTGGATTTAGAAGCAGATATTTCCCTGTGCTTACTGCTGTTTCTTCCATATGCCGGTAATGGGCTGAAAACGCCTGTTTTGGGACTCTGCAGAGAAAGTCTCTGCAGACTGCTGAATCCACACACGGGTTTAACTCTGGAAGTTGAGTGCACACATTGACAACCGTTCTGTTAGATAGCTGCGTTTTGGATTTAGAAGCAGATATTTCCCTGTGCTTACTGCTGTTTCTTCCATATGCCGGTAATGGGCTGAAAACGCCTGTTTTGGGACTCTGCAGAGAAAGTCTCTGCAGACTGCTGAATCCACACACGGGTTTAACTCTGGAAGTTGAGTGCACACACTGACAACCGTTCTGTTACATAGCTGCGTTTTGGATTTAGAAGCAGATATTTCCCTGTGCTTACTGCTGTTTCTTCCATATGCCGGTAATGGGCTGAAAAAGCCTGTTTTGGGACTCTGCAGAGAAAGTCTCTGCAGACTGCTGAATCCACACACGGGTTTAACTCTGGAAGTTGAGTGCACACATTGACAACCGTTCTGTTAGATAGCTGCGTTTTGGATTTAGAAGCAGATATTTCCCTGTGCTTACTGCTGTTTCTTCCATATGCCGGTAATGGGCTGAAAACGCCTGTTTTGGGACTCTGCAGAGAAAGTCTCTGCAGACTGCTGAATCCACACACGGGTTTAACTCTGGAAGTTGAGTGCACACATTGACAACCGTTCTGTTAGATAGCTGCGTTTTGGATTTAGAAGCAGATATTTCCCTGTGCTTACTGCTGTTTCTTCCATATGCCGGTAATGGGATGAAAACGCCTGTTTTGGGACTCTGCAGAGAAAGTCTCTGCAGACTGCTGAATCCACACACGGGTTTAACTCTGGAAGTTGAGTGCACACATTGACAACCGTTCTGTTAGATAGCTGCATTTTGGATTTAGAAGCAGATATTTCCCTGTGCTTACTGCTGTTTCTTCCATATGCCGGTAATGGGCTGAAAACGCCTGTTTTGGGACTCTGCAGAGAAAGTCTCTGCAGACTGCTGAATCCACACACGGGTTTAACTCTGGAAGTTGAGTGCACACATTGACAACCGTTCTGTTAGATAGCTGCGTTTTGGATTTAGAAGCAGATATTTCCCTGTGCTTACTGCTGTTTCTTCCCTATGCCGGTAATGGGCTGAAAACGCCTGTTTTGGGACTCTGCAGAGAAAGTCTCTGCAGACTGCTGAATCCACACACGGGTTTAACTCTGGAAGTTGAGTGCACACATTGACAACCGTTCTGTTAGATAGCTGCGTTTTGGATTTAGAAGCAGATATTTCCCTGTGCTTACTGCTGTTTCTTCCATATGCCGGTAATGGGCTGAAAACGCCTGTTTTGGGACTCTGCAGAGAAAGTCTCTGCAGACTGCTGAATCCACACACGGGTTTAACTCTGGAAGTTGAGTGCACACATTGACAACCGTTCTGTTAGATAGCTGCGTTTTGGATTTAGAAGCAGATATTTCCCTGTGCTTACTGCTGTTTCTTCCATATGCCGGTAATGGGCTGAAAACGCCTGTTTTGGGACTCTGCAGAGAAAGTCTCTGCAGACTGCTGAATCCACACACGGGTTTAACTCTGGAAGTTGAGTGCACACATTGACAACCGTTCTGTTAGATAGCTGCGTTTTGGATTTAGAAGCAGATATTTCCCTGTGCTTACTGCTGTTTCTTCCATAGGCCGGTAATGGGCTGAAAACGCCTGTTTTGGGACTCTGCAGAGAAAGTCTCTGCAGACTGCTGAATCCACACACGGGTTTAACTCTGGAAGTTGAGTGCACACATTGACAACCGTTCTGTTAGATAGCTGCGTTTTGGATTTAGAAGCAGATATTTCCCTGTGCTTACTGCTGTTTCTTCCATATGCCGGTAATGGGCTGAAAACGCCTGTTTTGGGACTCTGCAGAGAAAGTCTCTGCAGACTGCTGAATCCACACACGGGTTTAACTCTGGAAGTTGAGTGCACACATTGACAACCGTTCTGTTAGATAGCTGCGTTTTGGATTTAGAAGCAGATATTTCCCTGTGCTTACTGCTGTTTCTTCCATATGCCGGTAATGGGCTGAAAACGCCTGTTTTGGGACTCTGCAGAGAAAGTCTCTGAAGACTGCCGAATCCACACACGGGTTTAACTCTGGAAGTTGAGTGCACACATTGACAACCGTTCTGTTAGATAGCTGCGTTTTGGATTTAGAAGCAGATATTTCCCTGTGCTTACTGCTGTTTCTTCCATAGGCCGGTAATGGGCTGAAAACGCCTGTTTTGGGACTCTGCAGAGAAAGTCTCTGCAGACTGCTGAATCCACACACGGGTTTAACTCTGGAAGTTGAGTGCACACATTGACAACCGTTCTGTTAGATAGCTGCGTTTTGGATTTAGAAGCAGATATTTCCCTGTGCTTACTGCTGTTTCTTCCATATGCCGGTAATGGGCTGAAAACGCCTGTTTTGGGACTCTGCAGAGAAAGTCTCTGCAGACTGCTGAATCCACACACGGGTTTAACTCTGGAAGTTGAGTGCACACATTGACAACCGTTCTGTTAGATAACTGCATTTTGGATTTAGAAGCAGATATTTCCCTGTGCTTACTGCTGTTTCTTCCATATGCCGGTAATGGGCTGAAAACGCCTGTTTTGGGACTCTGCAGAGAAAGTCTCTGCAGACTGCTGAATCCACACACGGGTTTAACTCTGGAAGTTGAGTGCACACATTGACAACCGTTCTGTTAGATAGCTGCGTTTTGGATTTAGAAGCAGATATTTCCCTGTGCTTACTGCTGTTTCTTCCATATGCCGGTAATGGGCTGAAAACGCCTGTTTTGGGACTCTGCAGAGAAAGTCTCTGCAGACTGCTGAATCCACACACGGGTTTAACTCTGGAAGTTGAGTGCACACATTGACAACCGTTCTGTTAGATAGCTGCGTTTTGGATTTAGAAGCAGATATTTCCCTGTGCTTACTGCTGTTTCTTCCATAGGCCGGTAATGGGCTGAAAACGCCTGTTTTGGGACTCTGCAGAGAAAGTCTCTGCAGACTGCTGAATCCACACACGGGTTTAACTCTGGAAGTTGAGTGCACACATTGACAACCGTTCTGTTAGATAGCTGCGTTTTGGATTTAGAAGCAGATATTTCCCTGTGCTTACTGCTGTTTCTTCCATAGGCCGGTAATGGGCTGAAAACGCCTGTTTTGGGACTCTGCAGAGAAAGTCTCTGCAGACTGCTGAATCCACACACGGGTTTAACTCTGGAAGTTGAGTGCACACATTGACAACCGTTCTGTTAGATAGCTGCGTTTTGGATTTAGAAGCAGATATTTCCCTGTGCTTACTGCTGTTTCTTCCATAGGCCGGTAATGGGCTGAAAACGCCTGTTTTGGGACTCTGCAGAGAAAGTCTCTGCAGACTGCTGAATCCACACACGGGTTTAACTCTGGAAGTTGAGTGCACACATTAACAACCGTTCTGTTAGATTGCTGCGTTTTGGATTTAGAAGCAGATATTTCCCTGTGCTTACTGCTGTTTCTTCCATAGGCCGGTAATGGGCTGAAAACGCCTGTTTTGGGACTTTGCAGAGAAAGTCTCTGCAGACTGCTGAATCCACACACGGGTTTAACTCTGGAAGTTGAGTGCACACACTGACAACCGTTCTGTTAGATAGCTGCGTTTTGGATTTAGAAGCAGATATTTCCCTGTGCTTACTGCTGTTTCTTCCATATGCCGGTAATGGGCTGAAAACGCCTGTTTTGGGACTCTGCAGAGAAAGTCTCTGCCGACTGCTGAATCCACACACGGGTTTAACTCTGGAAGTTGAGTGCACACATTGACAACCGTTCTGTTAGATAGCTGCGTTTTGGATTTAGAAGCAGATATTTCCCTGTGCTTACTGCTGTTTCTTCCATATGCCGGTAATGGGCTGAAAACGCCTGTTTTGGGACTCTGCAGAGAAAGTCTCTGCAGACTGCTGAATCCACACACGGGTTTAACTCTGGAAGTTGAGTGCACACATTGACAACCGTTCTGTTAGATAGCTGCGTTTTGGATTTAGAAGCAGATATTTCCCTGTGCTTACTGCTGTTTCTTCCATATGCCGGTAATGGGCTGAAAACGCCTGTTTTGGGACTCTGCAGAGAAAGTCTCTGCAGACTGCTGAATCCACACACGGGTTTAACTCTGGAAGTTGAGTGCACACACTGACAACCGTTCTGTTAGATAGCTGCGTTTTGGATTTAGAAGCAGATATTTCCCTGTGCTTACTGCTGTTTCTTCCATAGGCCGGTAATGGGCTGAAAACGCCTGTTTTGGGACTCTGCAGAGAAAGTCTCTGCAGACTGCTGAATCCACACACGGGTTTAACTCTGGAAGTTGAGTGCACACACTGACAACCGTTCTGTTAGATAGCTGCGTTTTGGATTTAGAAGCAGATATTTCCCTGTGCTTACTGCTGTTTCTTCCATAGGCCGGTAATGGGCTGAAAACGCCTGTTTTGGGACTCTGCAGAGAAAGTCTCTGCAGACTGCTGAATCCACACACGGGTTTAACTCTGGAAGTTGAGTGCACACATTGACAACCGTTCTGTTAGATAGCTGCGTTTTGGATTTAGAAGCAGATATTTCCCTGTGCTTACTGCTGTTTCTTCCATAGGCCGGTAATGGGCTGAAAACGCCTGTTTTGGGACTCTGCAGAGAAAGTCTCTGCAGACTGCTGAATCCACACACGGGTTTAACTCTGGAAGTTGAGTGCACACATTGACAACCGTTCTGTTAGATTGCTGCGTTTTGGATTTAGAAGCAGATATTTCCCTGTGCTTACTGCTGTTTCTTCCATATGCCGGTAATGGGCTGAAAACGCCTGTTTTGGGACTCTGCAGAGAAAGTCTCTGCAGACTGCTGAATCCACACACGGGTTTAACTCTGGAAGTTGAGTGCACACACTGACAACCGTTCTGTTAGATAGCTGCGTTTTGGATTTAGAAGCAGATATTTCCCTGTGCTTACTGCTGTTTCTTCCATATGCCGGTAATGGGCTGAAAACGCCTGTTTTGGGACTCTGCAGAGAAAGTCTCTGCAGACTGCTGAATCCACACACGGGTTTAACTCTGGAAGTTGAGTGCACACATTGACAACCGTTCTGTTAGATAGCTGCGTTTTGGATTTAGAAGCAGATATTTCCCTGTGCTTACTGCTGTTTCTTCCATATGCCGGTAATGGGCTGAAAACGCCTGTTTTGGGACTCTGCAGAGAAAGTCTCTGAAGACTGCCGAATCCACACACGGGTTTAACTCTGGAAGTTGAGTGCACACATTGACAACCGTTCTGTTAGATAGCTGCGTTTTGGATTTAGAAGCAGATATTTCCCTGTGCTTACTGCTGTTTCTTCCATAGGCCGGTAATGGGCTGAAAACGCCTGTTTTGGGACTCTGCAGAGAAAGTCTCTGCAGACTGCTGAATCCACACACGGGTTTAACTCTGGAAGTTGAGTGCACACATTGACAACCGTTCTGTTAGATAGCTGCGTTTTGGATTTAGAAGCAGATATTTCCCTGTGCTTACTGCTGTTTCTTCCATATGCCGGTAATGGGCTGAAAACGCCTGTTTTGGGACTCTGCAGAGAAAGTCTCTGCAGACTGCTGAATCCACACACGGGTTTAACTCTGGAAGTTGAGTGCACACATTGACAACCGTTCTGTTAGATAACTGCATTTTGGATTTAGAAGCAGATATTTCCCTGTGCTTACTGCTGTTTCTTCCATATGCCGGTAATGGGCTGAAAACGCCTGTTTTGGGACTCTGCAGAGAAAGTCTCTGCAGACTGCTGAATCCACACACGGGTTTAACTCTGGAAGTTGAGTGCACACATTGACAACCGTTCTGTTAGATAGCTGCGTTTTGGATTTAGAAGCAGATATTTTCCCTGTGCTTACTGCTGTTTCTTCCATATGCCGGTAATGGGCTGAAAACGCCTGTTTTGGGACTCTGCAGAGAAAGTCTCTGCAGACTGCTGAATCCACACACGGGTTTAACTCTGGAAGTTGAGTGCACACATTGACAACCGTTCTGTTAGATAGCTGCGTTTTGGATTTAGAAGCAGATATTTCCCTGTGCTTACTGCTGTTTCTTCCATAGGCCGGTAATGGGCTGAAAACGCCTGTTTTGGGACTCTGCAGAGAAAGTCTCTGCAGACTGCTGAATCCACACACGGGTTTAACTCTGGAAGTTGAGTGCACACATTGACAACCGTTCTGTTAGATAGCTGCGTTTTGGATTTAGAAGCAGATATTTCCCTGTGCTTACTGCTGTTTCTTCCATAGGCCGGTAATGGGCTGAAAACGCCTGTTTTGGGACTCTGCAGAGAAAGTCTCTGCAGACTGCTGAATCCACACACGGGTTTAACTCTGGAAGTTGAGTGCACACATTGACAACCGTTCTGTTAGATAGCTGCGTTTTGGATTTAGAAGCAGATATTTCCCTGTGCTTACTGCTGTTTCTTCCATAGGCCGGTAATGGGCTGAAAACGCCTGTTTTGGGACTCTGCAGAGAAAGTCTCTGCAGACTGCTGAATCCACACACGGGTTTAACTCTGGAAGTTGAGTGCACACATTAACAACCGTTCTGTTAGATTGCTGCGTTTTGGATTTAGAAGCAGATATTTCCCTGTGCTTACTGCTGTTTCTTCCATAGGCCGGTAATGGGCTGAAAACGCCTGTTTTGGGACTTTGCAGAGAAAGTCTCTGCAGACTGCTGAATCCACACACGGGTTTAACTCTGGAAGTTGAGTGCACACACTGACAACCGTTCTGTTAGATAGCTGCGTTTTGGATTTAGAAGCAGATATTTCCCTGTGCTTACTGCTGTTTCTTCCATATGCCGGTAATGGGCTGAAAACGCCTGTTTTGGGACTCTGCAGAGAAAGTCTCTGCAGACTGCTGAATCCACACACGGGTTTAACTCTGGAAGTTGAGTGCACACATTGACAACCGTTCTGTTAGATAGCTGCGTTTTGGATTTAGAAGCAGATATTTCCCTGTGCTTACTGCTGTTTCTTCCATATGCCGGTAATGGGCTGAAAACGCCTGTTTTGGGACTCTGCAGAGAAAGTCTCTGCAGACTGCTGAATCCACACACGGGTTTAACTCTGGAAGTTGAGTGCACACATTGACAACCGTTCTGTTAGATAGCTGCGTTTTGGATTTAGAAGCAGATATTTCCCTGTGCTTACTGCTGTTTCTTCCATATGCCGGTAATGGGCTGAAAACGCCTGTTTTGGGACTCTGCAGAGAAAGTCTCTGCAGACTGCTGAATCCACACACGGGTTTAACTCTGGAAGTTGAGTGCACACACTGACAACCGTTCTGTTAGATAGCTGCGTTTTGGATTTAGAAGCAGATATTTCCCTGTGCTTACTGCTGTTTCTTCCATATGCCGGTAATGGGCTGAAAACGCCTGTTTTGGGACTCTGCAGAGAAAGTCTCTGCAGACTGCTGAATCCACACACGGGTTTAACTCTGGAAGTTGAGTGCACACACTGACAACCGTTCTGTTAGATAGCTGCGTTTTGGATTTAGAAGCAGATATTTCCCTGTGCTTACTGCTGTTTCTTCCATATGCCGGTAATGGGCTGAAAACGCCTGTTTTGGGACTCTGCAGAGAAAGTCTCTGCAGACTGCTGAATCCACACACGGGTTTAACTCTGGAAGTTGAGTGCACACATTGACAACCGTTCTGTTAGATAGCTGCGTTTTGGATTTAGAAGCAGATATTTCCCTGTGCTTACTGCTGTTTCTTCCCTATGCCGGTAATGGGCTGAAAACGCCTGTTTTGGGACTCTGCAGAGAAAGTCTCTGCAGACTGCTGAATCCACACACGGGTTTAACTCTGGAAGTTGAGTGCACACATTGACAACCGTTCTGTTAGATAGCTGCGTTTTGGATTTAGAAGCAGATATTTCCCTGTGCTTACTGCTGTTTCTTCCATATGCCGGTAATGGGCTGAAAACGCCTGTTTTGGGACTCTGCAGAGAAAGTCTCTGCAGACTGCTGAATCCACACACGGGTTTAACTCTGGAAGTTGAGTGCACACATTGACAACCGTTCTGTTAGATAGCTGCATTTTGGATTTAGAAGCAGATATTTCCCTGTGCTTACTGCTGTTTCTTCCATATGCCGGTAATGGGCTGAAAACGCCTGTTTTGGGACTCTGCAGAGAAAGTCTCTGCAGACTGCTGAATCCACACACGGGTTTAACTCTGGAAATTGAGTGCACACATTGACAACCGTTCTGTTAGATAGCTGCGTTTTGGATTTAGAAGCAGATATTTCCCTGTGCTTACTGCTGTTTCTTCCATAGGCCGGTAATGGGCTGAAAACGCCTGTTTTGGGACTCTGCAGAGAAAGTCTCTGCAGACTGCTGAATCCACACACGGGTTTAACTCTGGAAGTTGAGTGCACACATTGACAACCGTTCTGTTAGATAGCTGCGTTTTGGATTTAGAAGCAGATATTTCCCTGTGCTTACTGCTGTTTCTTCCATAGGCCGGTAATGGGCTGAAAACGCCTGTTTTGGGACTCTGCAGAGAAAGTCTCTGCAGACTGCTGAATCCACACACGGGTTTAACTCTGGAAGTTGAGTGCACACATTGACAACCGTTCTGTTAGATAGCTGCGTTTTGGATTTAGAAGCAGATATTTCCCTGTGCTTACTGCTGTTTCTTCCATAGGCCGGTAATGGGCTGAAAACGCCTGTTTTGGGACTCTGCAGAGAAAGTCTCTGCAGACTGCTGAATCCACACACGGGTTTAACTCTGGAAGTTGAGTGCACACATTGACAACCGTTCTGTTAGATAGCTGCGTTTTGGATTTAGAAGCAGATATTTCCCTGTGCTTACTGCTGTTTCTTCCATAGGCCGGTAATGGGCTGAAAACGCCTGTTTTGGGACTCTGCAGAGAAAGTCTCTGCAGACTGCTGAATCCACACACGGGTTTAACTCTGGAAGTTGAGTGCACACATTGACAACCGTTCTGTTAGATTGCTGCGTTTTGGATTTAGAAGCAGATATTTCCCTGTGCTTACTGCTGTTTCTTCCATATGCCGGTAATGGGCTGAAAACGCCTGTTTTGGGACTCTGCAGAGAAAGTCTCTGCAGACTGCTGAATCCACACACGGGTTTAACTCTGGAAGTTGAGTGCACACACTGACAACCGTTCTGTTAGATAGCTGCGTTTTGGATTTAGAAGCAGATATTTCCCTGTGCTTACTGCTGTTTCTTCCATATGCCGGTAATGGGCTGAAAACGCCTGTTTTGGGACTCTGCAGAGAAAGTCTCTGAAGACTGCCGAATCCACACACGGGTTTAACTCTGGAAGTTGAGTGCACACATTGACAACCGTTCTGTTAGATAGCTGCATTTTGGATTTAGAAGCAGATATTTCCCTGTGCTTACTGCTGTTTCTTCCCTATGCCGGTAATGGGCTGAAAACGCCTGTTTTGGGACTCTGCAGAGAAAGTCTCTGCAGACTGCTGAATCCACACACGGGTTTAACTCTGGAAGTTGAGTGCACACATTGACAACCGTTCTGTTAGATAGCTGCGTTTTGGATTTAGAAGCAGATATTTCCCTGTGCTTACTGCTGTTTCTTCCATATGCCGGTAATGGGCTGAAAACGCCTGTTTTGGGACTCTGCAGAGAAAGTCTCTGCAGACTGCTGAATCCACACACGGGTTTAACTCTGGAAGTTGAGTGCACACATTGACAACCGTTCTGTTAGATAGCTGCATTTTGGATTTAGAAGCAGATATTTCCCTGTGCTTACTGCTGTTTCTTCCATATGCCGGTAATGGGCTGAAAACGCCTGTTTTGGGACTCTGCAGAGAAAGTCTCTGCAGACTGCTGAATCCACACACGGGTTTAACTCTGGAAGTTGAGTGCACACATTGACAACCGTTCTGTTAGATAGCTGCGTTTTGGATTTAGAAGCAGATATTTCCCTGTGCTTACTGCTGTTTCTTCCATATGCCGGTAATGGGCTGAAAACGCCTGTTTTGGGACTCTGCAGAGAAAGTCTCTGCAGACTGCTGAATCCACACACGGGTTTAACTCTGGAAGTTGAGTGCACACATTGACAACCGTTCTGTTAGATAGCTGCGTTTTGGATTTAGAAGCAGATATTTCCCTGTGCTTACTGCTGTTTCTTCCATAGGCCGGTAATGGGCTGAAAACGCCTGTTTTGGGACTCTGCAGAGAAAGTCTCTGCAGACTGCTGAATCCACACACGGGTTTAACTCTGGAAGTTGAGTGCACACATTGACAACCGTTCTGTTAGATAGCTGCGTTTTGGATTTAGAAGCAGATATTTCCCTGTGCTTACTGCTGTTTCTTCCATAGGCCGGTAATGGGCTGAAAACGCCTGTTTTGGGACTCTGCAGAGAAAGTCTCTGCAGACTGCTGAATCCACACACGGGTTTAACTCTGGAAGTTGAGTGCACACATTGACAACCGTTCTGTTAGATTGCTGCGTTTTGGATTTAGAAGCAGATATTTCCCTGTGCTTACTGCTGTTTCTTCCATATGCCGGTAATGGGCTGAAAACGCCTGTTTTGGGACTCTGCAGAGAAAGTCTCTGCAGACTGCTGAATCCACACACGGGTTTTACTCTGGAAGTTGAGTGCACACATTGACAACCGTTCTGTTAGATAGCTGCGTTTTGGATTTAGAAGCAGATATTTCCCTGTGCTTACTGCTGTTTCTTCCATATGCCGGTAATGGGCTGAAAACGCCTGTTTTGGGACTCTGCAGAGAAAGTCTCTGCAGACTGCTGAATCCACACACGGGTTTAACTCTGGAAGTTGAGTGCACACACTGACAACCGTTCTGTTAGATAGCTGCGTTTTGGATTTAGAAGCAGATATTTCCCTGTGCTTACTGCTGTTTCTTCCATATGCCGGTAATGGGCTGAAAACGCCTGTTTTGGGACTCTGCAGAGAAAGTCTCTGCAGACTGCTGAATCCACACACGGGTTTAACTCTGGAAGTTGAGTG